>NC_141935.1:13908981-14253981 GCF_057802395.1 Ceratotherium simum simum | reverse complement strand
TGTTCTGAAGCAACTGGCTTGATAGAATGGTGGAATGGCCTTGTGAAGACTCAGTTAGAGCACCAGCTAGGTGACAATACCTTTTAGGGCTGAGGAAAGGTTCTCCAGAAGGCTGTGTATGCTCTGAATTGGCATCCAATATATAGTGCTGTTTCTCCCATAGAGAGGATTCACAGGCCCAGGAATCAAGGGATGGAAGTGAGCGGGGTACCACTTGCTATTAAACCTAGTGAGCCACTAGCAACATTTGTGCTTCTTGTTCTCATAACTGTATGCTCTGCTGGCCTAGAGGTCTTAGTTCCAGAAGGAGGAATGCGTCTACCAGGAGACACAATAATTCCATTGAACTTGAAGTTAAGACAATTACCAGACCACTTTGAACTCTTCATGAGTCTAAATCAACAGGCAAAGAAGGGAGTTGCTATACTGGCTATGGTGATAGGTCCTGACTACCACGCGGAAATTGGACTACCACTCTACAATGGAGGTAAGGAGGAGTATGTCTGGAATACAGGAGATCTCTTAGGGCATCTCTTAGTGTTACCACACTCTCTGGTTACGGTCAATGGAAAACTACCACAACCCAATCCAGGCAGGGCTACTTATGACCCAGAGCCTTCAAGAATGAAGATTTGGATCACTCCACCAGGTAAAGAACCACAACCAGCTGAGGTGTTTGCTGAAGGTGAAGAGAATACAGAACGGGTAGTGGAAAAACATAGTTATAAATATCAGTAATGACATGTGAGCAGTTATAGAAATGAGGTCTGTTAATATTATTATATTATATTATTATATTATATTATATTATATATATACACACAAATATCATTATTTTCTTCCCTCTTTTATTCTCTTATCAAGTAACATAAGATGTATTGACTTTATGTCATAGTATTCAAGTATTGTTAAATTTACATCATAGTATTTGAGTTATGGACTATCAAGGAGAAGAGTAACCATACTCAAGCAATTTACCTCCTCTTCTGGAGAAGGGGCTGGTGTGTTTTAGTTTTTACACAGGGTAGTTGTGTCATATAAAGTGGAATTATGACCTTGCTATTGTCTTCATTTGGAGATTAAGCATGGTTTAAGGAGATGCATATGAGTGCCAAGTTGACAAGGGGTAGACTTCCGATGATTAATAATTTGTGTCATCTTGACTGGGCCATGGGGTGCCCAGACATTTGGTCAAAAATTATTCTAGGTGTTTCTGTAAGGGTGATTTTGGGTGACATTAAAATCAATAGACTGAGTAAAGCAGATCACCTTCCCTAATGTGTGTGGGCCTCATCCAATCATCTGAGGGTCTGAGTATATCAAAGTGCTGAGCTTTCCAGAGTAAGAAGGAATTCTTCCTGCCTGACTGCCTTTGAGCAAGAATGTCATGTTTGTTTGTTTTTTCCTGCCTTCAGACTTGAACTAAACATTGGCGCTTCCTGGGTCTCAAGCTTAAATTCACACTGGATTTACATCATCAGCTCTCGTGGGTCTTCAGCTTGCTTGCTGTAGATCTTGGGACTTGTCAGCCTCCATAATTGCATGAGCCAATTCCTTATCATAAATCTATCTCTGTCTTTTTCTCTCTCTGTCTCTTTCTTTCTCTCTCTCTCTCTCTACACACACACATTCACACACATCCTATTGGCTCTGTTTCTCTGGAGAGAAACTGGTACAAACTCTTAAAGAAAAATCTTACATCTTCTCTACATAAAGAGAAGCCCTAAATAACTTCTTTAGTAGTTAATATTTTATGGCAATTTCCAAACTATGCTGATTATGCCTCAAAAGGTTATTGTCTAGCTTAATCGTGGTTCCCAACCCATACATTCTCCACTAAGTAGAGAGTCAGGTTTTCTTCTCATGTTTTCTTTTAAGTAAATGGTACATGCATGCATATAAGACTATATTAGAGTATTTTTTCACTTATTTTTATGTCCCCACTCACAACTAATCTCTAGAACAGGGATAAATTTATTTATCTTTGTTGGAATGTCCAATATACATCTCAATGCCTGAAAATTGGTAGCAAATACAAGTTGAATTATTAAGAGGAATGTATAGTATATATCTCACTAAGGTCCTTAAAAATGGAGTCCTTAAAACCTTGCCTTTTCACTTCTTTAAAATAACATTTCAAAGGAAGCAAATGTTTTAGTGTATTAGATATTTTGTAGCACACATAATGTTCCTTGGCCAGTAACATTTGATGGTGGTGTAGAAAAAAAGACGCCAGAGTAAGAACAAAGAGAGGCTATTTACCCAGAGTCAGCCACCATCATTAGCGTTGGGCAGTGACTCAAAGGCAGGCAATGGAGTGGGAAAGCTGTTTATTGTATAAAAGTGAAAGTTCCAGATGTTCTCTGACTGGAGGTGTTGGCTTGGGGAAGCTGGAGGCAGGCTAACCTGAAGCAGGGCATTGTATGTGATTGATTTGGGGAGCATATTTGGCTTTCTGTGGTTGCTCCTGAGACAGAGGCAGGGGCAAAATTTCAGGAAGCTGGCAGTCAGTGACCAAGTCCTGACCATTCTGGGCCAATTGCCGCAGAGGTTGTGGGTTAGAGTTCTATTGCTCCACATTGTTTGTCCATGTTTATCCAGTCTCTCCATGTGAATTATTATAATATTATAGTGAAATTACTTTAAAAAGTAAAAATATAAAGTTGCACATCATTTACACTAAGGAGGGGAAGGTATTCTGGCACATACACAGTGGAGATTAGCTGTCTGTCAAAGGTACCCATTTATGATTGAGAATATGGATACACAGGTCAAACATGTTGACAGTGGTAGAGAGGTGTGGGAAAATTTCTGACAATACACACTGTGGATTTAATAACCTAAAGGCACACACAACCTCCCTTTTCTGTGAAGAGATGTGTTGTTTCTTCTAGTGTCCATTGTTAGAATATACTTATTCTGACCTAACTTTAATTATGGCAGCATCAGCAAATTCCACACTGCCTCTCCAATTGAGAAGATTTTGCTGGCTGAATTTAGCCACTTTATCCCGGCAGTGGGTCTACTAATTCACATTAGGCCTATGGAAGAGAAAATTGCACTTAAGTAGAAGAGTGGTGTGTTCAAATGATAAATGTTCACATTCTAAATTCTTCAATTCAAGAATATGAAAAGCTGAGAAGCAGAAACATGGGTTACCCATTTTTCTTCTTTGAATTATCATTTTCATCAATCATTTTCAAAACATAAATGGACTCTTTTTGTTCCCACTCAACTATATCTCCCATATATTATCTAAGAAGAATGTACGCATGTCATGACTTTAAGAAAATGATGTGTATGTTATTTTGAAGTAGAGCATTTATTTTTCAAAAATCATAAAGAGAAAAAATTATTTTGCTCCTTTAGCAATAAGATTGTTTTGCTAAAATAAAAGTGTAGGATTCTTTAGAGTCTTTTATAAGCATTATCTAATATGGTTATATACAGAATATGTATATTACAAGTAAAATACCTAAATGTTGTTTTCGTGTCTTTCATATTTGTACTTGCATTGAATAAAAGATTATCATTTATATCTTCAATTCCTCTGGCAAGTCTTTCAGAGTTTCAGCTCTATAGACCATTAAGTTGCAAACAATACACCTCCTTGCTTCACAAACTGAAGTGCCCTCAGTAGCAGGGAATGCATTCAAGTCCCCAGGGGCCAATGGGTTCTACATATGGGACTAGCAGCATTTTAACGGTTCTTTAGGGGCTTGGGGGGCAAATATAGTCAATTTCTTAGAGGTCAAGTTGTTTGTGTTTTACATGGCTGACTTAAGGGTCTCTGACCAGCAATCTCAAGGACACGACCATGAAAGTCTTTTTCAGTGAAGAAAGGCTGATAATAATATTTATTTCACCATTTATGCTATAATGTTTTCACATTCAAAATGAACTACTAGTTTAAACAACTTGAAGTTGCCTCCATCTCTCAAATTTAGTTTTCACAATAATGATCTTATTTCCTTGTCTGACTCAAAGGCCTCTGATCCATTATTTAGGGAAACAACTGTTAAAGTAAATAATAAAGTAAAAATATTTAGCTTTGATTTACATTATTGATTGAGACTGGTCTTCTTTGGAAAAATATCCATTAAATAAGCTGACATCTGACCTTTTATCACTAAATTCATGAATGACACTTTGTCACTCAGATGTTGTAGGTATTTGATTTTCCATATTTCATTTTATCCTTTGACATGCAGTGTTTAGTTTCAATGTGAAGAAAGCAATGAATTAACTTGGTGTTTAAAAACTGGTGAGTATATCCCTCATAAAAAGCCAAGGATATCCATTTATTTGAGCAAAGTCTCAGTATTGTTTTCCAATTATTATAAATTGGTCTAAAAAGATGAAAACTTCAAATCAGTCTTTTTTATACAATGAAACATTTTATAATCTCAGCTGATGAGGGGGAAAAATGTGGAGGTCAGAGAATATAAATAAATGATAAAATGACAAATGGTGCATCTGACTACTGTATAGGCAATTATTCCCCCACTTTTGCCTGTTGGTACGGAAAAAAGTTACATATCTTCTGAAATCTATTCAACAGTTATTTTAGCATCAACATTTTGTAAATTGTCATGTTTTTTGTTTTTTACAAACATCATCACTTTAAAGGATGAGATTAAGATTGCTAAAATTGCTGAATATTATTGTCCAAGCTTTCGTCCAACTTCTCTGAGATGAAGAATCCTTTAACTTCAGGTTCCCAACAGTTAATTATATCATCCGTGAACAGTAGGGCCTGCTCTGGACTCAGATGCATGAGTTCTTTATATATTTTGGAGATGAACCCGTTATCAGATGTATGGTTTGCAAATATCTTCTCCCAATTGTTAGGTTGTCTTTTCATTTTGTTGATGGTTTCCTTTGCTGTGCAGAAGATTTTCAGTTTGATGTAATCCCAATTGTTTATTTTTTCTATTGTTTCTCTTGCCCGGTCAGACGTGGTGTTTGAAAACATGTTGCTGAGCCAAGAACATACAATGGAGAAAAGAAAGTCTCTTCAACAAATGGTGTTGGGAAAACTGGATAGCCACATGCAAAAAAATGAGAGTAGACCCTTACCTTACACAATACACAAAAAAATTAACTCAAAATGGATTAAAGACTTGAATGTAAGACCTGAAACTTGGAAACTTCTAGAAGAAAACATAGGCAGTATGCTCTTCAACATTGGTCTTCACAACACATTTTCAAGCACCATGCCTGCTATGGACTGAGTCGTGTCCAGCCCTAACCCTCCATAGGACTGTATTGGAGATAGGGCCTTTAAGAAGGTTATTAGGGATAAGCGAGGTTGTGAAGGTCGAGCCCTGATCTCACAGAACTGGTGTCTTTATAAAAGAGGAAGAAACACTAGATCGCTCTCTCTCTCTCTTTCCGACACAGTCATAAAGCAGCTATCTGGTGAGAGCTCTCACCAGAAAATGACCCTGCTAGAACCTTGATCTTGTATTTTCCAAGCTCCAGGACTGTGAGAAAATAAATTTCTGTTGTTGAAGCTACCCAGTCTATGGTATTTTTGTATGGCAGCTTGAGCAAATTAAGGCAGGTCTTTTCAATTTCTTTCAACAAGGGCGTCTTTTGTAGCTTGGTGGCCTGTTTTTTCTCCTTTCTTTGGTATGTTTGTTTATTTACTCTTTTTTTTTTTTTTGGTGAGGAAGATTGGCCCTGAGTTAGCCCCTGTTGCCAATCTTCCTCTTTTTGCTTGAAGAAGATTGGCCCTAAGGTAATATCTGTGCCAGTCTTCCTCTATTTTATATGTGGGATACAGCCACAGCATGGCTTCATGAGTGGTGTGTAGGTCTGCGCCTGGGATCTGAACCTGGGAACCCCACACTGCTGAAGCAGAGCACAAGAACTTAACCACTATGCCACCATGCCAGCCCCAATTTGCTTTTATTTTTTTTTAAATCGTTTTTCTTTCCTTTTTTTAAAAACAGACTTTTTTTTTGGTAGCAGTTTTAGGTTCACAGCAAAATAAAGCAGAAGATACAGAGATTTCCCATATTCTCTGTGCCCTCACACATGCATAGCCTCTGCCACTATGAACATCTCCCACCAGAGTGGTACGTTTGTTACAATTGACGAACCTTCATTGACACATCATTACCACCCAAAGCTCACAGTTCATGTTAGGGTTCACTCTTGGTTATATACATTCTATGGGTTTGGATAAATGTATAATGTCATGTATCCACTATTTTAGTATCATACAAAGTCGGGCCGGCTCTGTGGCTTAGTGGTTAAGTGCGCACGCTCCGCTGCTGGCGGCCCGGGTTCGGATCCCGGGCATGCACCAACGCACCACTTCTCCTGCCATGCTGGGGCCACGTCCCACACACAGCAACTAGAAGGATGTGCAGCTATGACATACAACTATCTACTGGGGCTTTGGGGGGAAAAATAAATAAATAAAATCTTTAAAAAAAAAATTAAAAAAAAAAAGTATCATACAAAGTAGCTTCACTGCCTTAAAAATCCTCTGTCCTTCACTTATTCACACACCCTACTCCCAATCCCTGACAATCACTAATCATCTTATTGTCTCCATAGTTTTGCCTTTTCCAGAATGTCATATAGTTGGAATTATACAGTATGTAGGCTTTTCAGATTGGCTTCTTTTGCTTAGTAATATGATTTAAGTATTCTCCATATCTTTTCATGATTTGATAGCTGATTTCTTTTTAGTGCTGAATAATATTACATCGTCTGGATATACCACAATTTATTTATCCATTGCTTACTGCAGTACATAGTGGTTGCTTCCAGGTTTTTCTAATTATGAATAAAGATGCTATAAACATTCTTGCACAAGTTTTTGTGTGGACATGTTTTCAACTCTTTTGGATACGTATCAAGGAGAGCAATTACTGAATCATATGGTAAGAATAAGTTTCATTTTGTAAGAACCCACAAAGTGTCTTGCAGAGTTGCTGGACCATTTTGCATTCCCTCCAGCGAGGATTGAGAGTTCCTGCTACTCCACATTGTAGCCAACACTTGGTGTTGTCAGTGTTCTGGACTTTAGCCATTATAATAGGTGTATAGTGGTATCTCGTTGTTTTAATTTGCATTTCCCTGATGTGAACCATCTTTTCATGTGCTTACGGCCATCTGTACGTCTTCTTTGGTGAGGTTTCCCGTTTAGATCATTGGCTTTTTAAATTGGCTTGTTTTTTTCTTTATTGTTGGGTTTAAGGGTTCTTTGAATATTTGGATAACAATCCTTTATCATATATGTCCTTTGAAAATATCTTCTCCACTCTGTAGCTAGTTTTTTGATTCTCTTTATGGTGTCTTTCATAGATCAGAAATTTTTAATTTTGATGAAGCCCAGCTTATTAATTATTTCTTTCATGGATAGTGCCTCTGGTGTTGTATGTAAAAAGACATTGCCATATCTAAGGTCATCTAGGTTTCCTCCTATGTTATCTTCTAGGAGATTTATAGTTTCACATTTTACATTTGGGTCTCTGATCTATTTTGATTTAATTCTTGTGAAGAGTGTGGACCGTGTCTAGATTCATTTTTTTTTGCATGTGGTTATCTAGTTGTTCAATAACCATTTATTGAAAAGACTATCCTTTCTCCATTATATTGTCTTTGCTCCCTCATCAAAAAATCAGTGGACTATATTTATATGGGTCTATTTCTGGACTCTCTATTCTGTTTCATTGATCTATTTGTCTATTCTTTCACCAATAACACACTGTCTTGATTACTGTAGCTTTATAATAAGTCTTGAAGTTGAGTTGTGTCAGTCTTCCAACTTCGTTCTTCTTCAACATTGTGTTGGCTATTCCGGGTCTTTTGCCTCTCTATATAGACTTCAGAATCAGTTTGTCTATATCCACAAAATATCTTACTTGGACTTTGATTGGGATTGCCTCAGATCTATAGATGAAGTTGGGAAGAACTGACTTCTTGACAGTATTGAGTCTTCCTATCCATGAACATGGGATATCTCTCAATTTAGATCTTTGATATCTTTCAGCAAAGTTTTGTAGTTTTCCTCATATAAATCTTATACGTATTTGGTTGGATTTCTATCTAAGTATACATTTTTGCATGCTAATGTAAGGGTTTGTGTTTTTAATTTCAAATTCCACTTGTTCAATGCTGGTATATGGGAAAACAATTGAGGTTTGTTCATTAACCTTGTATCCTGCAAATTTGCTATAAACACTTATTAGTTCCAGGAATTTTTTTTCAGATTTTCTACATAGAAAATCATGTTATCTGCAAACAAAGACAATTTTATGTCTTCCTTCTCAATCTATATACCTTTATTTCCTTTCTTGTCTTATTGCACTAGCTAGGACTTCCAATATGATGATGAAAAACAGTGATGAGAGAGGACATCTTGCTTTGTTCCTGATTTTAGTGGGAAAGCTTTGAGCTTTTCGTTATTAAGTATGATGTAAGCTGTAGGTTTTTCATAGATTTTTTTAATCAGGTTAAAGAAGTTCCCCTCTATTCTTAGTTTATTGAGAGTTTTTTTTTTCAATTATTTTATTGAGGTCGTAATGGCTTATAACATTGTGTAATTTCAGGTATCCATTATTATTTATCAGTTTCTATGTAGACTACACCATGCTCACCACCAATAGTCTAATTTTTATCCATAACCATACATATGTGCTCCTTTACCCCTTTCGCTCACCCTCCACACCCCTTGCCCCTCTGGTAACCACTAATCTGTTCTCTTTATCCATGTGTTTATCTTCCACATATGAGTGAAATAATGTGGGTTTTAGCTTTCTCTGTGTGGCTTATTTCACTTAACATCATACCCTCAAGGTCCATCCATGTTGTTGTAAATGGGATGATTTTGTCCTTTTTTATGGCTGAGTAGTATTCTATTGTATATATATTCCAGATCTTCTTTATCCATTCATCAATTGAAGGGCACTTGTGTTGCTTCCACATCTTGGCTATTGTGAATAATGCTGCAGTGAACATAGGGGTGCATAAATCTCTTTGAATTGTTGATTTAAAGTTCTTTGGATAAATAATGGGTAGTGGAATAGGTGGAGCATATGGTATTTCTATTTTTAAATTTTTGAGTAATCTTCATACTATTTTCCATAGTGGCTGCACCAGTTTGCATTCCTACCAGCAGTGTATGAGGGTTCCTTTTTCTCCACATCCTCTCTAACATTTGTTATTTTTTGTCTTGTTAATTATAGCCATTCTGATGGATGTGAGGTGATATCTCATTGTAGTTTTGATTTGCATGTCCCTAATAATTAGTGATGTTGAACGTCTTTTCATGTGCCTGTTGGCCATCCATACATCTTCTTTGGAAAAATGTCTGTTCATATCCTTTGCCCATTTTCTGATTGGGTTGTTTTTTATTGTTGAGTTGTATGAGATCTTTATATATTTTGGATATTAATCCCCTGTCAAATATATGATTTGCCAATATTTTCTCCCAGGTGGTGGGTTGTCTTTTCATTTTGTTCATGGTTTCCTTTTCCTTGCAGAAGCTTTTTAGTCTGATGTGGTCCCATTTCTTTATTTTTTCTTTTGTTTCCTTTGCCTGAGTAGACATGGTATTTGAAAAGATGCTGCTAAGACTGATGTCAAATAGTGTACTGCCTATATTTTCTTCTAGGTGTTTTATGGTTTCAGGTCTTACATTCAAATCTTTAATCTATTTTGTGTTACTTTTTGTGTATGGTGGAGGATAATGGTCAACTATCATTCTTTTGCACATGGCTGTCCAGTTTGCCCAACACCATTTATTGAATAGACTTTCCTTTCTCCATCATATGTTCTTGGCTCCTTTGTCAAAGATCAGCTGTCCATAGGATGTGTGGTTTTATTTGTGGACTTTCAATTTTGTTTAATTGGTCTGTGTGTCTGTTTTTGTGCCAGTACCATACTATTTTGATTACTATAGCTTTATGGCATATTTTGAAGTCAGGAATTGTGATGTCTCCAGCTTTGTTCTTTTTTCTAAGGGTTGCTGTCACTGTTCAGGGTCTTATGTTGTTCATTATAAATTTGGGGATTCTTTGTTTTGTTTCTGTGAGGAATGTCATTGGGATTCTGATTGAGATTGCATTGTACCTGCATATTGCTTTAGGTAATATCGACATTTTAGCTATGTTTGTTCTTCCAACCCATGAGTATGGAATATCTTTCCATTTCTTTATGTCCTCTTCAATTTCTTTCAATAATGTTTTATAGTTTTCAGTGTACAGGTCTTTCACCTCTTTGATTAAGTTTATTCCTAGATACTTTATTCTTTTTGTTGTGGTTGTAAATGGGATTCTACTCTTGAGTTCTCTTTCTGCTAGTCCATTGTTAGTGTATAGAAATGCAACTGATTTTTGTAAGTTGATTTTGTACCCTGCAACTTGGCTGTGGTTGTTGATTATTTCTAATAGTTTTCTGGTTGATTCCTTAGTGTTTTCTATGTATAGAATCCTGTCATCCGCAAACAGCAAAAGTTTCACTTCTGCCGTTCCCATTTGGATACCCTTTATTTCTTTTTCTAGCGTAATTGCCCTGGCCAAAACCTCCAGTACTATGTTGAATAGGAGTGACAAGAGTGGCCACCCTTGTCTTGTTCCTGTTTTCGGAAGGATGGCATTCAATTTTTCATCATTAAATATGATGTTGACTGTGGATTTGTCATATATGGCCTTTATTATGTTAAGGTACTTTCCTTCTATACCCATTTGATTGAGAGTTTTTATCATAAATAGATGTTGGGTCTTGTCAAATGCTTTCTCTGCATCTATTGAGATGAACATGTGGTTTTTATTTCACACTTTGTTAATGTGGCATATCACATTGATTGAATTGCAGATGTTGAACCATCCCTGTGTCACTGGTACAAATCCCACTTGATCATGGTTTAGGATCCTTTTAATGTATTGCTGTATTCGGCTTGCCATTATTTTGTTGAGGATTTTTGCATCTATGTTCATCAGTGATACTGGCCTGTAATTTTCCTTCTTTGTGTTTTCCTTGTCTGGTTTTGGTATCAAGGTAATGTTGGCCTCATAGAATGAGTTAAGAAGTATTCCATCTTCTTCAATTGTTTGGAATATTTTGATAGGTATTAAATCTTCTTTGAATGTTTGGTAGAATTCTCCAGAGAAGCCATCTGGTTCTAGACTTTTGTTTTTTGGGAGGGTTTTGATTAGTGTTTCAATCTCTTTACTTGTTATTTGTCTTTTCAGATTCTCTATTTCTTCTTGATTCAGTTTTGGGAGGTTGTATGAGTCTAAGAATTTATCCATTTCTTTTTGGTTATGCAGTTCATAAGCATACCATTTTTCATAGTATTCTCTTTTAATCTTTTGTATTTCTGAGGTGTCCATTGTAATTTCTCCTCTTTCATTTCTAATTTTATTAATTTGAGTCTTCTTTCTTTTTTTCTTAGTGAGTCTGGCTAAGGGTTTGTCAATTTTATTTATCTTCTCAAAGAACCAGCACTCAGTTTCATTGATCCTTTTTGCTGTTTTTTTGGTCTCTATTTCATTTACTTCTACTCTAATTTTTATTATTTCCTTCCTTGTGCTGTCTTTGGGCTTTATTTGTTCTTCTTTTTCTAGTTCTCTTAGTTGTAGTTTAAGATTACTTATTTGAGATTTTTATTCTTTGTTGAGGTGGGTTGTATTGATATTAGGTTCCCTCTTAGAACCACTTTTGCTGCACCCCATAAGAGTTGGTATGTTGTATTTTCATTTTCATTTGTCTCCAGGTATTTTTTATTTCTCCTTTGATTTCTTCATTGATCCAATGGCTGTCCCATAGCATGTTATTTTGTCTCCATATATTTGTGCCTTTCCCAGATTTTTTCTTGCTGTTGATTTCTAGTTTCATAACATGTGGCCAGAAAAGATGTTTGATATCATATCAATCTTCTTAAATTTATTGAGGCTTGCCTTGTTTCCCAACGTATGGTCTATTTTAAGAATGTTCCGGGCCGGCCCCGTGGCTTAGTGGTTAAGTGTGTGCGCTCCACTGCTGGCGGCCTGGGTTCGGATCCCAGGCGAGCATCGACGCACCGCTTCTCCAGCCATGCTGAGGCCGTGTCCCATATACAGCAACTAGAAGGATGTGCAGCTATGACATACAACTATCTACTGGGGCTTTGGGGGAAAAATAAATAAATAAATAAAATTAAAAAAAAAAAAAAAAAGAATGTTCCATGTACACTTGAGAAGAATGTGTATTCTGCTGTTTTTGGATGGAATGTTCTATATACATATCTATTAAGTCCATCTGGTCTAGTGTTTCATTTAAGGCCACTGTTTCCTTGTTGACTTTCTGTCTGGATGATCTATCCATTGATGTAAGTGGGGTGTTGAGGTCCCCTACTATTATTGTGTTGTTGTCAATTTCTCCATTTAGGTCTGTTTATGGTTGCTTTATATACTTTGCTGCTCCTGTGTTAGGTGCATATATATTCAAAAGTGTTTTGTCCTCTTGGTGGAATGTCCCTTTTCTTGTTATATACTGCCCCTCTTTGTCTCTCCTTGTCTTTTTTTTTTGTGTGTGAGGAAGATCAGCCCTGAGCTAATATCCATGCTAATCCCCTTCTTTTTTTTCTGAGGAAGACCGGCTCTGAGCTAACATCTATTACCAATCCTCCTCCATTTATCCCCCCAAAGCCCCAGTAGATAAATGTATGTCATAGTTGCACTTCCTTCTAGTTGCTGTATGTGGGACGTGGCCTCAGAATGGCTGGAGAAGCAGTGTGTCGGTGTGCACCCGGAATCCAAACCTCGGCCGCCAGTAGTGGAGTGCACACACTTAACTGCTAAGCCACGGGGCCGGCCCTCTCATTGTCTTTTTTATCTTGAAGTCTGCTTTGTCTAATATAATTATGACAACACCTGCTTTCTTTATCTTGCCGTTTACTTGGAGTATCGTCTTCCATCCCTTCACTCTGAGCCAATGTTTGTCTTTAGAGCTGAGATGTGTTTCCTGGAGGCAGCATATCGTTGGGTCTTGTTTTTTAATCCAGGCAGCTACTCTTTGTCTTTTGACTGGAGAATTCAATCCATTTACATTTAGAGTGATACACGAGGGCTTAATACTGCCATTTTATCTCTTGTTTTCCCGTTGTTCTATGTTTCCATTTTTTCTCTTCCTTTGCATTTCTGACTGCCATTTCAGTTGGATGGTTTTCTGTGATGGTTTTCTCAGTTTCTCTTTATTTATGAATTGTGGCTCTGCTCTGATATTTTGTTTAGTGGTTACCTTGGGGTGTGTATAAAAGACTGCATAGATGAGATATTTCTTTTTCTGATAGCCTCTTATCTCCTTTAGCTTAAGCAGGTTCCATCCCTATCCTTTTCCCTTCTCAGCTGTTGTTGTCACAAATTGTTCTGTTTTGTATTGTGAGTTTGTGACTAAATAGAAGTGTTTATAGTTAGTTTTGATGCTTTCCTTCCCTTTATCTGTTATGTTATAATTGTTTGCTGACCTGTTCTGATAGAGAGCTGTAATTTTCCGATTTTGTCTGACTATTTATCACCTTGCTCCAAGCTTTGTACACGTTTGTTTTTTTGTTTCATGTATGAAGGTTTCCTTCATCATTTCTAGCAAGGAGGGTCTAGTGGCAATGAACTCTGTCAGCTTTGGTTTATCTGGGAAAGCTTTTATTTCTCCATCATATCTGAAGGATAGTTTCACTGCATAGAGTATTCTTGGCTGAAAGTTTTTGTCTTTCAGTATTTTGAATGTATCATTTCATTCTTTTCTAGCCTGTAAGGTTTCTGCTGAGAAATCTGCTGAAAGGCTTATATGGGTTCCTTTGTAGATTATTTTCTTCTGCCTTGCTGCCCTTAATATTTTCTCTGTCATTGACTTTTGCCAGTTTTACTATTATATGCCTTGGAGAAGGTTTTTTGCATTGATGTAATTAAGAGTTCTATTGGTTTCATGTACTTATAATTCCAGTTCCTTCCCCAGGCTTGGGAAGTTCTCAACTATTATTTCTATGAACAAACTCTTTGCTCCTTTCTCCCTCCCTTCTCCCTCTAGAATACCTATAATCCTTATGTTGCTTTTCCTAATTGAGTCAGATATTTCTCAAAGAATTTCTTCATTTTTTAAAAATATTAGTTCTCTCTCCTCCACCTGAAGCATTTCTATCCTCTAAATCGCTAATTCTTTCCTCCATAGCATTAGCTCTATTTTTTAAGAGTTCTAGATTATTTTTTATCTCATTAATTGTGTTCTTCATATTCAGAATTTCTGTTTGGTGTTCTTTTTTTAGAGTTTCAATCTCTTTGGTGAAGTGTTCCTTCTGCTCATTAATTTTATTCCTGAGCTCATTGAACTGTCTTTCTGAGTTTTCTTGTAACTCATTGTGTTTCTTTACAACAACTGTTTTGAATTCTGTCATTTAAATTGTAGATTTCTGTGGCTTCAGGATTGGTTTCTGGAGACTTATCATTATCCTTCTGTTCTGAAGTGTTACTGTAGTTTTTCATGGTGTTCTATGAACTGATCCTTTGCTGGTGCATTTGTGGCAGTATCAGGTCACAGATTCCACCTACCACTGCTGGGGGGAAACAGGCATTATTTTCTGATCCCACCCTGTCTGCTGGAAGTTGTGTGGGTACAGCTGCTCTGCATTTGTGCAGGCTGACCACAGCTTCTTGTCAGGTTGTTCTTTTGGTGGTATGGCCTCTGTGCCTATATGCTCAGTGGGCAGGTTGTGCAGGTGTGGGCTGGCACTATGGTCACTGGTCGTTTGTCTGAGCCACTGTACTTTGTGTGTGGGCCTCCTTCATGGGGGCTGAGTCTCTGCCACTCAGTGGTGAGTATTCCCACTTGTGGAATTTTTATTATAATGATTTGCTTTTGGTATTAGCTTAAATGGATCAAAATTTTTGACTATTTTTTGATCCACTCTGACAATCTCTGTCTTTTAATTGGTGCATTTAAGCCATTGATGTTCAAAGTGATTTTTGATATAATTGGATTAATATCTATATTTGTTAGTTTTCTATTGTTGTATTTGTTCTCCATTTGTATTTTTGTATTTCCCTCTTTTTCTCCCTTTACTGGTTTTAATTGGTCATTTTGTATTACTCAATTTTCTTAGCATATCAATTATACTTCTTAATTTTTTAGTGGTTGCCCTAGAGTTTGCAATATACATTCACAACTAATCTAAGTCCACTTTCAATGGTAGACTTTTTTTTTAATCTGCAACAGATTTGCCTGTACGTATAGTACAAGATGCCCTTAAATTAGTTCTATGTAGCCAATTGCTAATTGAAAAAGTGATATGTCATTTTAATTTGTATTTCTTTGATTGATCATGATGTAGAGGTGGTTTTTTTCCCTTCTGAATATTAGTAATGACTTTTTGTAGTTTCACTGTTTTAGTTGTCTTTTTGAAAGCTATTCTTGTTGTCAACTTGTAAGAACTTCTTGCCAATATTTTTCAAATTAATTGTCTTAAGACTTTTTTGTGATGTTTTTATTTTATGGAAACAAATTTATTATTCTTTTCCTCTATGGTAATGTAATTACTCAGAACGTAGGCTATAGAGTCACATACATGAGTTTAGTCCCAGCTCCTCCAGTTAAATGCTAGATGAATTGGACAAGTTCCTCAAACTCTCTGCATCTCATGTTCCTCATTGGTAAAGTGATATAAGAAGATCTCCCATCTCATAAGGTAGAGAAGTGGCTTCTACACAAGATATTAGCCATTGAGCCTTCACCATTTGCTTAAAATAGTGTTGAACTTGACCTAATGCCTCTTGCTCATTTAGATGCTTGGCTGGGTTCTCTCCTCTGACCTATTGAATGCTTACTTATACTAAGTTAATTTCTGCATTTCTACCACAAATTCTTCTGGTTAGGTTGTATTAATTTCATAGTCTATAGCCAACATTATTTTTGTTACTATTTTGTTTAAATTCATCATATGTATATGTAAGCTTGCTCTGTCCTTATTTATTTATTTATTTATTTATTTTAGGTTTAGTATCAATTCTAAGCAAGTTCATTAAATGAACTTGAAACTTGCCATCTCTGCATCTCTGGAACAGTTTATAAAATGTAAAAATCATTTACTCTACATTAAAAATACACACAGTTAGGGGCTGGCCCAATGGCATAATGCTTAAAATTCACATGCCCAGATTTTGGGTTCCGATCCTGGGTGCAGACCTAGACCACTTATCAAGCCATGTGGTGGCGGCAACCCACATGCAAAATAGAGGAAGACTGGCACAGATGTTAGCTCAGGGCCAAGCTTCCTCACCAAACCAAACAAAAGAAAACAACACACACACAGTTAAAACACATTGGAGAAAATCAGAAAAGGAATCCTTATTGCCGAAGGTAAAACCACTCACCTATGAAAGGATCCTTCTATGTTCTAGTTACTATTTTATGCTCTCAGGTTTCTTAGTATCATGTTAAGCTCAGATACAAATTATATCACAGGTTTTTGGCATTCACATACTTTTTGGTTAGTAAGTTTGTGTTTCTATTATATCTTAATCACATATTGATGATCGATTCATCTTCCTGCTTTTAGTTATGTGGCAGGTGGCGGGGGAGGTAGCTTTCTATGGTCATAGGTCCTGAAATCCCTTTCTAAGGAAATATTTTCTTTCAGATCCCTCTATTCAGCATGTGAACCATGAATGCCATCGCCACAGCTAATTAGACCAATAAGGGGCACTTGTTCCAAGGAAAACTAACATGTAGGATGTACAGAAAACCAGTGACCTAATGAACCTGATGAGGTGGAGTAACCAGATTTTCTCTGTTAGGAGTATGACTAAAAGCACGTAGGAAATTGACAGTCAGTTTTAGGAGCTGCAACTGAAAGTTCATGAAAGCTAGATAAGCCTAAAAAAATCTATTATCTACCATGCATAAATTGCAGTTGCTGGGGACAGGAGCTAAGGGGAGAAAGTTACTTTTAGTGAGAAAGAACAGACACAATCAGAATGTAGTTTAATCAAGTTAATGATGTGATATCAAAATGAAATCCATAGCTTTCTTTTTTGATGAAATTTTTGCAGAAACCCTGAATCCATACTTTCCCACTAGCTCCCTTCTTCCCGAGCCTGGCTGCATTAGGCCCTCTGGTTTTGAGATTTCAGAGGGGTCTCAGTCCCTTTTTGCCCTATGCTTATGCTTACTGCAAGCACAATTATCTCAACTAGTCACTTTTTTTTTTTGTAACAAAAGCAGCCTCATCAGATCAGTTGCTTTTATCATACCCAGCATCTAAAAAACAAAACTTATGCAAATGGTATGACTAGTGGGATTCTAACATTCTGGAGTTTTTGTATTAGATATACAGGTAAAATTCTCCAATGATTCTCTGACATTTGTCCATATATTTCTCTATATTATACCTACATGCTGGATTATATGGCATAGACTATTGAATAACACTACATGGAATTTTAATTTACCCAAAGCAGAATATAATAAAAAACAGAGCTTGCTTTGTGAGAGTAAATGAGACTAACTTAGATAAGAGTAAATTTCAAGTATGACATTAAATAAAAACAAAAAGTTACTGTGTGTGTACTTCTTCCAACCTCAAAGCTCTAACCTTTTGATCTAATTTTCAAAACTCTTGAAGTAGTTAGTGTATGTCAGATTATCCTATACAGAATATTTTTTTCTTAAGATCAACATTATTTTAGAGATGAGAAAGGTAAGAGTAATCAGAGATGTGGATGAATAATTTTTAGATATCTTTTTCCTTATTAGCGCCATCGAGTGGATTCTGACTCCTAGCGACCCTGTGTACATCAGAGCAGAATTCTGCTAATCTTTTTGCACCATCCTCTCACTTTTTGGCACCATATCAGACAATGCTCCACTGCTATTCATAGGGTTTTCATGGCCAATTTTTCAGAAGTGGGTGGCCAGATCCTTCTTCCTAGTCTATCTTAGTCTGGAAGCTCTGCTGAAACCTGTCCAACGTGGGTGACCCCGTGGGTATTTGAAATTCCAGTGGCATAGCTTTCAGCATCACAGCAACACACAGCTGCCACAGTGTGACAGACGAGTGGTGTGGTTCCCTGGTCGGAAATGAACCTGAGCTGTGGCGGTGAGAGCACCAAATGTTAACCACTAGACCACCAGCGCTGGCTACAGATCTTTTAATTATCATAATTTCAGGTTGCATTTTGAATGTAATCCCCATCATCAGACATTTTCTTTAAGCAAACACAAGTGTTGGCCTGTTAAGTTCCGAGATATCTTTTTCTCCTTAGAGGAAGAAAGAATGGCCATGAAAATCTTATTAGTTAGGGGAACAGATGCCAGCCTAGAATCCCCTGAGGGGCAATATCAAGCAGCCCTCATGCTATAGAAAATTTCATTCCCTGGAATTGCCAATTGTTTTGGGTCCAGGTTAAGAATGATATTAACTTGTCTGAAAGTGGCAATCTAAATGGGTCAAGTCTAGTTGCTGCTGACTATAATAGTGCCTCTCCCAATACTGGGATATCTAGAGAATAGTGCCATTAGAGAAATGGAAAAGTGAAATTGAAGTATAAAGTGACTTTGTCTTCACTCTATGCTTTATTCACACTTGCGATTTAAAAGCCTCACATTTTGATCTTTTTGGGCACAATACTACTTAAATTCATTCTTCCTCTTTGTGTCCAGAGTGGGGGTGATGGGTGGTGATGCATTATTTTAAGTGTATGTTGCCATGACCTGCAGAGGCTTAAGATAGAACCCTTTTTGAAAAGCAACTGAGAGATAAAGCAGATTAGTTCTCCCTGCGAATGCCTGGATATGCAGCCTAAAGAGTGTTTGGCCCACTGTTGGTAGGCTATTTAGTTCTGCCAACAATGAATTCTCTAGGATGACAGCAGGATTTGTCAGTGGCTGCTGCTTGACAAGTTGAAGGGAGAGAGGTGCAAGAAGAAGGAATGAAATGACACTGCAGCTCAGCCTCAAAAGGTTCAGCAGAGTCACGGAGTGCAGCATACCACGCAGCTGAGCAAGCAACTAGACACTCCATGGACAAGGCAGATGGCTCTTTTCTGAGCCAAGGTAGTGTGTCATCCATGAGAGGAAGAGGCTCCATAACTAAAGTTAGTTTTTGAAATGTCTTATCTTAGAACTCACAGCTGTAAGTGCTCATTGAGGTCTAGTACAGAGAATGTCACATAAAAATTAAATTACAAAAATCTGAGGGTTCATATTGGAGGTGGGGAGAAGGAAAGAGAGAACTAGGACACATTCTCTTCAGCAGTATGAGTTATTTGATGAGCACGGTCATGTGTTGCTTAATGACGGGGATACCTTCTGAGAAATGCAACGTTAAGCGATTTCGTCGTTGTGCAAACATCATAGAGTATACTGACACAAACCTAGATGTATAGCCTACTACACATCTAGACTACATGGTATTGATCTTACAGGACCACTGTCATATACGCAGTTCGTTGTTGACTGAAATGTCGTTATGCGGTGCGTGATGGTATATTCCCCAGAGTGAATGTAACTTGGGAGTCATGATACTGCTGTTCCCTCAGGCTCTCATGGGGAGATCATCCTCATCTCCCTGCACCTACTCTGCTCCTAAAGTTCAAAGAAATACACTCTTTTTTACAACACCTCTCCTAAAAACATGACAACTACTTTAAATAATTTCACTCAATACTGACAATAAGGTGACTGACACGGTCTGGCATTCTCTCATTTAACCACTTATAAGCTATTTTCAAGGGAAATTTTGTCTAGATACAATTTTCCTCTTATGCACTGACTTTAGAATATCATCCCTAGGTAGGATGAGCAACATGGTAAGCATATATACTTCACTGGAAAAGCGAAAGAGGACTTTAAGCATGTCAGAATTTCAATAACATTGCAACAAACAGTGCCACCTTTCATAAGAAGAGCATTGTGCATACAAGTATTTGCGTTTTGATAGTATCATGTGAAATGCTTACAAATCTTTATGTGACTATTGCACATATAGTAAATTGCCACTGAAGATTATTTCTTCACCCAATAATACATGCTAAAATAATGACTTTTGTTATCTCACATACTTAGAATGGTAGCTGGACCTATGGGTGCGTGCAAGATGGCTGATTGGGGTAGGGGAAGAAAACATTAGCGTGTGTATTTGTTTTAATATGAAAAAGGAAGAAATTGATCTTCATTAATTTTTATCATAAGGGGACAGTTATGCCCTCAGTCAGTTTTTATGTCAAACAAACATGTCTTGTGTACCTCACATGTATGCATTGAGGAATATTGGGAGTCCATAGGAATCGAAATACACAAACACTTGATATTATTATTATTATTTATTTTAAATTATAAATCTTAAGCCTGCAGCACAATAAGTGTTTTCCATTGTTAAAGGACTGATCTGGCTCACAAATATTTCATGGCTGGTGTTTTAACAACTCAGTATTGATTTTAATGATTTAAATATTTGATTAATGAAAACCGTCAGGCCAAAACGATTGTTTTACCTACTGCAATAACTTACCTTTTTCAAAAAATTAAAAACAAAACAACATTTTTTTAAAAAAAAAGAACTTTATTGAAGGATAGTTGTTTTTATAGTTCAGTTGCTGTTTACCTCACCCTTTCAGAGACTGTCTTATTTTCTAGAACCTCCTACTTGTGCTTAGGTAGAAATGTTTATCTTTACAGTAGGATAATTAGTGGTTTTCAATTTTCAGAAACTTTTTTTTCTGGCACAAATTTCACAGCTGTTGACCACAAAAGTGGCTGGCTTTTTTTCTTTTTGTTTTTTTTAAATACTCTCTCTATTTGCTAAAGGAAATGCAATGCCCTTGTTTCTTCTTACATTGAAGTAGTACCCCTGTTATTAAAGTGAAGGTAACAGTTCTAATAAAAATGTAGAGAACATTTAAAAGAACTTTTCACTAATGTGTTCAACTGTTATTTAAATAGAAGCACTAAATATACTTGTCTTTTGTTCTCAGTGGAATACAATTTAACATCCAGAAGGAGACAATCTGTTTTCAATCCTCATGGTATTAGATTGATAAATTAACAACCCCCCAAAATATTGAACTTAACATGATAATAGATATTCATATCTGTAACTTAAGAGTGGGCTAGCTCTACACACACTTTAAAAATTGCCCCAGTTGGCCCCTTTTAGTAGCTCTTTTCCTCTAGTATCTTCTACCCAAACCTCCTTCCCATCTCTGATTGCTCCTTGGAAGGCATGACTATCCGGGACCTTTCATTACTGACCTAGGAGCTTGACTTACATAGCTCTTGGAGTCTCAGAGAGATAAAGTTACCTTTTATTATCAAAAAAATCACAGTAATAATTAGAATTTCATGCCAGTTATGGGGAGAGATGGTATCAAGGCAGGTCAATGGGGGGACACATTTGAGCCTGGGGGAGTCTTCAAATTAGAGTTGGTTGGAAATTGCTTACTCTACTTTATAGGCCTAACTCAGTAAAAGAGTCTTAATCTCAATATCGAGATAAAGTTTGGAAACATTTTAATAACATATAGAATTTTTTAAGATGTAAAGGACATTGTGAATTACCTAATCCAAACTCTTGTTCATATTAAAAAAACCCCATAATTAAAAAAGAAGGATTAAAAACTTGTAATTCTAGGGTCTGGCCCAGTGGCGCATGCGGTTAAGTGCGCGTGCTCTGCTGCAGCGGCCCAGGGTTCACCAGTTCGGATCCCAGGCACGCACCGACGCACTGCTTGTCGAGCCATGTTGTGGTGGCATCCCATATAAAGTAGAGGAAGATGGGCATTGATGTTAGCTCAGGGCCAGTCTTCCTCAGAATAAAGAGGAGGATTGGCATCAGATGTTAGCTCAGGGCTGATCTTCCTCACACACACACACATAAAAAATTATAATTGTAATTGTTATATAAATAAGACTATGATATTATAAATATATTTTGGGGACAGTTTTATATGTGAATAAAAGCATTATCCAAAGAATAGCTGTTATGGAAATTTCCAATGTGGAAGAACAGAGAATAACAAAAATTTCTCCAGAAATGAAATATGTATTCAAAGCTTGCAAATAGATTTTAATCTCAGGTCATAAAAACCTTAAAAAATGTCAGGAGTAACCATGACAAGAAAATAAAAAGGAGTCCAAGCATCCATTATATGAGAATAAGAATAAGCAAAATCAAATTTTGGTACAAAGAAAAGACAGTACAGAGATAAAGTAATTGGACTTGTGCACAGAAAAAGTTACCCAAGAGATATAAACAGATCTAAGTGAGGATAAAAATCAACTACACAGATCTTAATAACTCTTATTGTCAATGAAAGTAGAATCCCAAAAGAGAGACTGGAAAGTTGAACAATTCATTGGCTGGCAATAGAAGAAAATAAAATGTGAAAACAGCTAGATAGGGACTTAGATGTTATTTTAAAGTTAATGCACTGTGAAAAGGAGCAGAGAAATGAACAGACCCAGCCTCGCTGTAATAACCAAAGTTCAGAAAAGTTGGTAAGAAAATTCAATGCCTCTTTTTCATATTCTATACACAGAGGAAACAATCTGCCAAGAAATCTTTATAGTAGGTTTGACACAGAAGACTTTAAAAATCAGACGAACTGGAAAACATCATTAGCAAAAAAAGGAAAAAAAGATAATTTTGTAGCCGATTCATTCTTTTAAGTGGGGGGAGAAAAAATGACAACTTGGAAACACAGTGGGACCCGTTATAAATGCTGCTGGGGGCACGGGCAACGCCTTCTTTGAAACATATCGTGTTTCTCTTTCTAGAAATGTTTTTCTATATTCCAAGGGGGCATAGTTTGATTGATAGTCTAGTGGTTAAGATTTGGTGCTCTCACCGCTGCGGCCTGGATTAGTTTCCCGGTCAGGGAACCACACCACCTATCTGTCAGTTGTCATACTGTGGTGGCTGTGTGTGTTTGTGATACTGAAAGCTATGCCACCAGGATTTTAAATACCAGCAGGGTCACCCATGTTGGACAGGTTTCAAGGGAGCTTCTAGACGAAGACAGACCGGGAAGAAGGATATGGCCACCCACTTCTGAAAAAATAGGCCATGAAAACCCCATGAATAGCAGCGGACCATTGTCTGATGTAGCAACGGAAGGGCAGAGGATGGTGCAAAAAACCTGGGCAGGGTCCAGCCCTGCTGTACACAGGGTGGCTAGAAGTTGGCATTAACTCCTA
The DNA here is from genome assembly GCF_057802395.1 of Ceratotherium simum simum. Classification (NCBI taxonomy): domain Eukaryota; kingdom Metazoa; phylum Chordata; class Mammalia; order Perissodactyla; family Rhinocerotidae; genus Ceratotherium; species Ceratotherium simum. The sequence continues at coordinate 14,230,797 of NC_141935.1, read as the reverse complement.
ATAGCAAAAAATGGTTCAATTAGCTCTCTCTTCCACTCCCTAGTAAGTCTTCTGAACTTCTCCCATTTCCCAACTCCGAGCCCCACCTACTCCCCCTGTACCACACTCTCAAGAGATCATTTTATTTCTATGACCTTTACTTTGTTGAGAAAATTGAGAACCCCAGGTTTCAATTCTCTCAATGACCTGCCCCTCCATCATAGACTTACTTATATGCACCCCAGCCTGACCTCCACTACTCCAGGTTCAGCTGATGGGGTGTAGTTTCTGCTTTGTAAATTTCAACAGCCTCATCCTCAACCTTGATCTCATTCTTTTCCATCTTCAACAAAGACTTGGCCTGTGAATGGACCAAGATGGCCTTAATGTCTCCCACACCTTGACTAAACTTTTGAAAGACTTCTTCCTGACTTTGGATCTCTATTTTCTTAGAGCATTTACTTTAGAAAACTTAAAATTGTAAATCCTTTCTGTGCCCCTCGAGATGCAAGTCCTTTACCTAAAGCTTCTTGAAAGGTTTACAACCCAGGAATGTCTTTCTCAAGGTTCTGAGAGCCATCCCTTTGGGATGTAATCATCATGGAACATAGGCCCCATCTCTCAGTTTCTGTGGGAGTGGAGAGACTAACTTCCGCAAGTGAATGGCTCCAAGCTGTAAAACTACCTCATGTCATGCAAATGTGAGAAAGTTTACCTCCCTTTGAGCGAAGCCTATGATCAGATGGCCTATGATCTCCCACCCCAGATCTTCAAACATTTCCAGTCCTTTGTTTCCATGGAGTTGAACTAAGATTATGTTCTGTTCTCTCTCCCCTTTTTCAGTAGCCTTGAATAAAGTCATCCTTGTTTGTTTAACTTTGTTCAGTGAGATTTTTGTTTTGACAAGATTATCTCAACTTTTTCTAACATTTGAAAACTCTTCCTCTCTGCTAAGTCATATTATCAACTATAATAATGTTCAGCTGTCCTATACTCTGCAAACATCCCTCTCGTCCTCTAGTTATCGACCTATTTTTTTCTCTCTTTTCCAAATTTCTTCAATGATTAGTGCCCACTCGTTCCATTTAATTTTCTCACTTACCATTTACTCCTCAAATTATTGTAGACTCATCGTTCCACTGTAACTTTTCTAGCTAATATACCCATAAACTACAAACTGTCAAATCTGATGAACACTTAGTCCTTACTCAAACTTTTTGCAACATTTTTCATTGTTGACTTCTTCCTCCTTCTTAAAGTTCTTTCTGGCTTTTGTTACAAGCTGTTCGTGTTACCCTGGTTCTCTTCCTTCCTCCTTACCCATTGCTTCCTAACCTCCTTTGTTGGATTCTATTTTTCTGGCCATCACTTAAATATTCTTAATCCTTTTCTTCTTCTTATGATCTATTCACACTCTTAGAAAGAGCTTATCTATATCCAATAATGCTGATAGCACAAGCGCCCCTTCTGACTTCCAAACTCAGATATCCCACCACTGAGTGGACACCTCCAGTTGATTTTTAATCAGGCTCCTCAGACACAATATGCCCGTCATCTGAAGTCACCTTCCTCCTAAGTACCCTATCTCTGAAGGCGGTACAAAGACTCATGTGGTCTTCCAAGTCCAACTTCTGTGGAACCTGTCCATGCTCCCTTCTTATTTACTCTACACGCCTAAATAATTGCCAAGTCTTGCATCTACAAACCTTTTCAAAAACAATCCCCTTCTTTACTTAAGAGGCTCATCTTTTACATGATCTATTGCTACTAGGAAGTATTATCTGTCCATATGGTTATGCCCCCACCTTCTGTCTATCCTCCACTCTTGTAACAATGTGATCTCTCTAATGTATATATCTGACCTTCACTCTTACTCGGGTTCAACTGTTTCAATGACTTCCTGTCTCGTACTGAGTAAAGAGCAGGATCTTTGGAAGACATGTAGGGCACCCATGACCTGGATCCTGTTAATCTTCTAAATTACGTCAGCCACCATTCTTTTCCTTGCAATTTAGCAATATTGAACTATTTGCTCTTTAAGTTGACTGTTCTTAACAGCTCAGTTTATTAGTCTCAAAATTCTTCCCCATTATTTGTTAAGACTCAGCTCAGGTATTATCTCCACTGAAAGTTTATGCCAAGCTACATCCCTCCCATATTTGATGACTATTTACTCAGTGTCTGACATAGATAGGGCATCAATAAGGTTAAATTAAAATTAATCGGACTATGAAATATTATAATGTAGTCTACCTGAAAAAAATCTATACTTATAGTTCTTTTAAAGCACTGAAACACTTTACATACAAACAAAATACAAATAATTGGGAAAAGTGTGAGAAGAAAAAATGAGAAATGAAATTTTAGGATGGTTATTATACAGATGCTCTTTTTCTCTCTAAGTCGGGAAGATATATAATGTAGCAGGGTTTGGTAAGGATCACTTTGAAAGCCTTCTTATGCTGAAAAATATTTGTGGAATAAGGACACATCAAAATTCTGTCAGAAAACACACTGTATCTTATTTCCGCAATATTTTAAAATGATCACACAATTTCTCCTATTCCAGCTACAGCTAATTTAATGAGAAAATATAGAAGCCTTCTCTTTCATTCTGTTTCTTGCTGAAGGAGAGATCAAGGAACTTCTAAGATGGTTTTTTACAGTATACATTTTAGTTTTTGCAGTAAAACCGTCCCAGATTTCCTCATCTTGTAAATTTTAGCTTACATTTTGGGATCCGTTAGGTGTTCCCTGGCAAGAGAATAGATAATGGCAAGATAGTGAGTTTATACTAATTAGATCATGTTATGGGTTGACAGATGTTAATTAATTGAACTGAAAGCTGTGGTTACAGTGATTTATACACAATTCTGGAACGATGCATGGAAATATACCCTTTAATAACATTTACTGAGTATTTGCCATGTGCCAGGTCTTCTCCTAAGCACTTTGCATGAATTAATGTACCTAATCCTCTCAACATTCCTTTGAGACAGGTATTATTATTCCTTTTTTGCAACTAGGAAACAGAAAAACAGAGTTTTAGTAACTTGGACAAGGTCACACAAGTAGAAAGTGGCAAGTGGTTTAGCTCCAAACTCATGTTACTGGATTTTAAAACTCATACTAAATAAAATAAAATATTCTGGTAACTTTTTAATTATCCTCCCTTTATACTATGCAAATATTAATAATACACTTGATACAAAAATCCTTTTTAATTTTGGGACCTCAAAGGATCTATCCTATCTTGATATCGTGTGTTTTCTTCCATGATACTGTAGGGGATCATAATTGGCCACCCCAACATGTGTCTCTTTGGCTTGATTATTATTTTTTTTTTGGTGAGGAAGATCAGCCCTGTGCTAACATCTGCCAATCCTCCTCTTTTTTTTTGCTGAGGAAGACTGACCCTGGGCTAACATCTGTGCCCATCTTCCTCCACTTTATATGGGATGCTGCCACAGCATGGCTTGCCAAGTGGTGCTTTGGTGCGCACCTGGAATCTGAACCAGCGAACCCCAGGCCAGCGCAGCGGAGTGTGTGCACTTAACTGCTTGCACCACCGAGCTGGCCCCTTGGTTTGATTATTTTTAAGAACAAAGGACTCTGAAAGAAACTTTGACCTCCCCCCCTCAACTGCCTAAAAGAATTTAAAATAGAAGGGCCTCTTCCAGGAAGGAGCTAATACCATAAAAACTATAAAGTGATATAAACTGTGTCTTTCAGGTCACATTGTCTATTGTTGGCCCAGTTACATTTCCATCTCCGTGTAAATTGCCTTCCTCCTCCTTGAAGTCCCAAATCACTACCCCCAACATTCTCCTTTGTCTTTAGCTGAAGATGGTATCTAAGGTGGCAACCTCAGCCATTCTGGGGAGTTGCTCAGTTTTCCTGAGTCTCTCCCATGTATACCTGTTATAAAGCTTTGTTTGATTTTCTCCTGTTATTCTGCCTCATGTCAATTTAATTCATAGCCCAGCCAGAGGGACCTAGAGGGTAGAGGAATTCCCTTCCTCCCCTACAGTATGTATTCCCATTTTCTGTTCCCATTATCTTTCTCTGTTATTTCTGCTACAGCACTTCTCAAATGTTGACCTGTATTAATGTTATAATTTAACTACTTTTACAACATTTATTATCTGCATCCATTCCTCTAAAACTTTTGAAAATATCAACTTATTTAACCCTTATTACACATCTATTGATATATTTTTGTTATCCCCACTTCACAGATGAGAAAACAGAGGCAGAGAGAGGTTAAGGGATATTTCCAAGGTCACAGAGCTGGTAAATGGAGCTGGGATTTGAACTCAGGCATTTCAAATAGGCTTCAGAGCCCATGCTCCTCATTAGGCTGTATTGCCTTTGCTCAGTGTTCAAATCAGTCTTCTTCATTGGACATAATCTCCTCGAGTAGAATGAAGTCTCTTCTACTACGTGAAGTACCACACAGAAGGTATTTTAAAAAATGTTGTAGGATTTAATTAAATTATTCTCATTTTATACCTGGAAAACTAAGAGAGAGGTGCAAATGAAAGGAAACAGAGATTTATGAATTTGGTACTTCAATAGTTGCAAACCTTTTTCCAAAAATTCAGGACATCCTCCAACATTCCATGTGACAACTCTTTAGAAGCCCTATGTAAAGGAGTAGATAACCTGCTAATGCTCTGTGGGGGCAATGCCAATTTAGATAATGAGAGGACTTGTCAAATTTCACACTATTAAGTCATCTCAGCTGAGACTGGATAGGGACATTGATATACCTGCTAATCCAGTTGGGACAGTTTACATATGTCGCGGCCTTACCTTGTGCCACACACTGTGCAAACTCCCTTGCGTTTGCCACAGAATAATCCCAGCAACTGTAGGATGGCCACTGATTTTATTTCCATTTTATACATCAAGAAACAAACACTTGGAGAAATTAACCAATGTTAGTTTCACAGGCTAATAAGTTTTGCCAGTGGATAAGTGGAGGAGCGGGGATCTTAATTCATTAGGTTTGTCTCTGGAGACCTTAGAGGTTACTCAAAATTAACTTTTACTTTTATTATTAATATTTTATGTTGGCTTTCCAGAATGAAAGCAATGAATCCACAAAGGAGTGAATGTTGGAAGGGCATGCAAAGAGCAGTAAAAGAACATGCTTTGATATTTGCTGAGACCACATTTTGTAAAATTCATCCATGGAAACTTAGGTTGTTATGTCTTGATATTATATGTAAATTTCATCACAGCAACTATGAAAATTGTTAGTAGGGTAAAGGGAAGTTATAATCCAAAGAATGTAGAATGTAATTTTCAGTTTCGAAGAAACAGTATAGTCAGTGATGAGAAAATCTTTATTTTTGGGGGGCTGAGGACATGCCTCAAGACAGAAGAGAAGGAAGGAAAGTAAAATAACAAGGTCGGGGTAGCAGATGTATCCTCGTCACTGTCCTAGAGAGAGAACGACAAGCGAGTAGCTGGCAGGGAGCCCAGAAACCCGAGGTTGACACACCTAGCACTATTTCATAGCAAGCCTAAAATGCTGACATGAATGAGAGGCCTCCAGCAGGTAAGCAGAAGACGCAGACTACTCAGTGACAGTGGCTCATAGTGTTTCTGTGATCGCTTATATGCAGTAGGGTAACAAATACAAAAGGATGACAAGAAAGGACAGCAGGAAAATCAGAAACTTCTATTTGCTACATTGAGCTTTAAAGCCATCATGATTTTATCCTTTTCATTTTATTATTTAAAATTTTTTTCCTCCTTTGTCCCTCTAGGATAGTATTTCTCATTCTCTGTTCACGATTTCAAAAATCCTGTTGCTTTCTCTACAGCCAAGGGTAGACACTATCTTGAAATAGATGGCATTTTCACGGCTCCCCTGTTTAACTTTTTCATCTTTAGCTTTCATTGTGGTACCCATCACGTTTTCCCCCTGGGGCAATGGCGTATGCTTGGGTAAACTTGATCATCTAAAGTTAGCTATTTTGAGTCCCATTTCTTTAAACTCAAGCTGTCTATTATTTGAGAGTGGATGTTAATAAATTGATATGTTATGCCTTGTGGGCAACTCATTTGCATTTTAACTGGTACTTTTTGAATGCCTGATTCCATAGAAGAACCTTGTAACACTAACACTGTAAGGAAGGAGACTTTTAGTGAACATTTTCCCCTCAAACCATATCATTCTCGTAGTCTTTGTTCCATTCTCTTCCCCAAAAGTAGCCCCTGCCTCTATTACTAAATCTAGTACTTCTAGGGGTTAATACACTCCAAGTATTCATCTAGCAAATATGTATTCCTTACCTACTATGTGTCAGGTACTAAGCTTGGCATCAGTGTAGCAAGGATGAAAAAGACAATCCCTGTATTCAAGGAGGTCAAGCTAATAGGGGAGATTGTCATATAACTGTAAAGGCTCTCGAAATATGATGGCAGAGATAAGCATAGGAGATTTCAGGGGTTTAAAAAGATGCCCAGCACAGGTGACAGTGGGATAGGGAGCAGGACAAAAATGAGAGAGGACTTCTGGTTGACCTGAAATCTGAATTATACAAGTATCAATTTGTACTGATATCTTCAAGTACACGTCAACACAAAACTATGTAAGAGAAAGAGGAAAGAGATAGGAAAGGGGAAGGGAATGTTAGTTAAAAAGAGGGAATGACACTAACAAGAAAATCAAGGTGTGTGTAGAGCTGTGAGCAATGCCATGTAAACAGACCATCCAGTTTGAATATGAGAGGGATAAAAGATGAAATTGGAGTGGTAATTATGGACTAATCGGATCAAACTACTTAAAAGAGAACTTTTCCTTTATTTTTTCCTAAGTTCAAAAATTCCTAAATTGAAAGACACATTTCCACATAGAATAATGGATCTTCATGGTATATATTAAGCAATTCTTTATGTAATCATGTCCACAGCATAGTGAGTCATCTACATAAATTACCTTCTTTCCTTTCTGTCTTTGAATTTCTCCACCATCTTTAATCTTCTTTTACTTACTCTCAGAGATGGTGACCTTCAGGAATGACTAGTGTCTCAAAAGTTCAGAGTTTAAACATTGAATTGAAGGTTGTTTCTTTTTTTTTTCTCCCATCTTAATCACGGCTATTCCTAAATATTATAGACCCTATTTTAAAAATTGCATATGCCTATGAATTTGCATATTCCACATTTAGAGAGCATGAAAAATATTACCTTAACCCATTTTTCTTCCTTCCAAAGATGCCAATGAATAGGGCACCAGAGAAACAGTCAAGTGCAAGAAATCAGGCAGTCAGATAGATTTCTCAAGAGTCACCAGCCTTTTACTCACCTAAATTGGGTGTTGAATGTGACCTCTGTCTTAAGGGAGCTCTTATAGGCATACGTCATGAAACTAACAACAATATGATCTTGAGCAGGACAGTTAAGAAAGCTTCAGGTTTTTCCTTAATAAAATGAAGTAAATATAAGTATATATAAAATAGTACACTACCCTGTTCAAAAAGTCCAGGAGTCTATTCAGGAGAGACCTGTGATGGATTTTTTCCAAATTGAAAATATCTTTGCAAAACGAATATTTGAAAATGTTTAATATATTTAATATATATGCACATTTCATATTATAATTCTAATTCACCTATACAAACTTAAAATACACTTTTTCTTTTTAATGGACTGTATTTTAAAATTTGTTATAACATTAGTTTAACTGGATTTTAAAATATTAATTTAATTGTGGCACTTGAAGGACTATCTACTAACAGTATTTTTTCCCTATTTTTTAAACTCATAGTACAATAGAAATGCTGACTTAAAATTAAGGGAAAAAAATCAAAATCCTCCTTTGTTTGACCTAAGAAAACTCCCAAAGATTTGCCTTAACATATATCAGAAAAGCATCTCATATTTATCATACAAAAACTAATCAGGAAAAGATTCAAGTACACGCGTTATACATGAACTTTGAAAAGTGAATTTTGCTTTTGAAACGAAACGCTCTTGGAAAAAAATAATTTCCATTCTTTGTTTATCTTTCCACATAAAATAATAATTGTAGTCATTTTCCTGGTCTCTCTTGTTCATTTTGGCAAAGAGAGGAATTTAAGTTCATCCTCATAAATTTCCTCTGGGACCTAACATATAATTACTGTCAAGATATTTTGATAGATGGCAGTTTGGAAAGATTAAGTGATTCATCTAATGTGACATGAGGAAGTCCCTGTGCAGAGCTGAGAATGGAATTCAGATCACTGGGGTAATCGTTAAGAAATCTTCTCCATCTTTTATTTTAAAATGGGTTGTAGTTTTCCCACAGAATTAAAATATTTGTTATAAGCCATTTGTTGAATACGGGTTGTTTAGTTGACACTTGGATCCACCTCTCAGATTTTTCTAATAGAAAATAAACTCATTCTGTTTCTTCAGTCATTTAAAACACTCTAACCTTCACAATAATGTTTTCTGAATACATACATGATAGACAATCATTATGACCAAATGCTATCCATGTACTAAGAAAAGCCTTTCCCTAAGACATAGTTTCAGACTCCTCTTCCACGCTCCCTCTGCTTATGTCCATCTCACCAAATCCTAATAAAACTCATTGTTAGTACATTTAACTATTCCCAAGATTGTAGCCCTTGGAGCCTCAGGATGGTGGCCTGTTCACCACTACGTCATTAGCGCCTGCTTAGTGCTGGATATACACTAAATACCACAGAAATATTTGTTGAAAATCTAGAAAATGTGGAAAAACAACAAAAACAATAAAGCATTTCACTAAATGTATTACTAAGGGATAACCAAATTTACCGTTTTGTTTAATTTTAAGCATCTTAAGATTTTTAATTCTAATCCATGAATATATACATTTTGTTATCTAGCCATAGTACCAATTTTGCTATCTTTATATATATGGCTATAGAGTTATAAAGTAAAATATGACCAGATTCCACCTAGCATGTTTCAACCCTTTCAATTAAAAATTAAGAATTTATTGTAAACAATTATTTTTCTATATAAATTTTAAATGTGAATGGTTGCAGATTCAGTTGAATGGCGTTTATTTAGGCAACACAACAGTGTTTAAAATTATTTTTTCCAAATATTTGGGATTATAAACAAAACTATGATGAACATGGCTGTGAATGAATTGTCTTTTTCAGGCTGGTTGGCACATGGTTGGTACTTAATACATTTGTTGAATGCGTTAACTAATGATCAGAAGTAACAATTCTTACCTTCCTTGTTTTAATGACAATGAACTCAAATCATGTAGGAACTATTTAATAAACGTGTATGAAAAGCTCTTGAAAATATTTAATTCGATTTTCATAGTAAGGTATTTGTTAAATCTCACAGGAACCAGGAAAATAATAAAAGAGATTGTTTGCAATTTCTTTGATCTTATGTTCACATTTCATCAAAAAGCAAAAATATATAATATTGTAATATATATAAAATATATAAATACATTTTAGAGATAGTTAGATTTCTAAGTAGTCTCTAGGTTAGTTGCAAAGATACAACAAAGGAAGAGTTAAGGGCATATGGTACCTTTTCTATGTGTAGCCGTGAGGATAATTGATTTTTTTCTCTCTCTACTGGGTCACTTAGTAGCTAGTGGAAAAATTTTCTCAACATCAATAATGCTAACCTCTAATTTGACAATAGGGGCCTTTCTTGACCAATTTGATGTCTTGGATTAGTGTTTAAAACACTTAATTGTTTAATTAATCAAATAAAATGTTATTTATTATGTATGGAATGAACAGATGGTGTGCTTGCCTGAAACTGCTCATTTACTCATTCAAACTTGTTTAAGGGATACCTACAATGTGTCAGGCCCTCAGCTCTGCCTGCTGATTCCATAACTACTCCCTGAAAAATCTAGATAATATTAATACTATATTTTAATTGGGGAAAAGAGACATAAAATTAGTGTACTTAGTAGTAATTTTACACTAAATAGAAATTAATGTTATAGTGCACATTAATCCTATTGGTATCACATTTACCATAAATGTTACCTCTTATTTTTTCAAAATAAATTTTCTTTTAGGTATCCATAAAGTACTAGAAGAAATTGTCACTAATATTGGAGCAGCAGAGTGGTCAGCGTCATGTGTAGACAGAATGATTCTTCTGGGAAGAGAAGACCATTCATATGAACAGATGGTCCTAATTTAGCATGACTTACTCTACTCTAACTTTTTGTCAGCTGTCTATCCAATATTTAAAAAAGAAAAAAAACCATGAAAAGTAAATACTTTGGGTCTTCCTGGACATGTTATTACCTGGGGTTTTTTAAGTGCTTTTGCCTCAAAAAGAATTTTCATAGATTTTAGTAGTTTTCCAGCAAATGATCACATTTTTAAAAGATATCGGACATTTCAATAGAGCTGCAGATGAAATGGGATTGATCAGTTTCCATTTAATGATGCACAAAAAAAAATAAAGAAAAAGAAAGTGGACTCTAACCTCAGAAGATAAAAGCTGAGAGTGGATATGATTGAAGCCTAAAACGTTTTGAAGGATGTGTGTACAGTAACTTCAGATCTCTTTATTTGATCTCTAATTACCAGAATAAGGGTTACCTTTCTCACTTAAAAGGGATTATAAACATATAAAAGTCTTTTCCCAGAAAGGTGATGTTGTTGAAAGACAGAGATTCAAGAATCGTTCAGATAAATTAATTGATGGTGGATGCACGTCGGGCTGTCAAAGGCAGTTAGGGGTCGTCAGTGTGACATTTTGAGAGACCACTTACTGGAATGCTTAAATGATTGATCTGCTCTAGGATGACATTTTTCTTAGATTTTTACACTTTTACTGGTAATAGAGACATTTAATGTTTCTTGTCAATTTAGTCCAATAATTGTGTGGCTGCAAATTATTGGTTACGTTGTCAGAAAGTCATAACCCTAGTTTTGTCCTCCTAAATCCTAAGGCAGCCTTTAAAGGGGAGCGAAGACTGCATCCTACAGCTGCTCCTCTTTCTTGGAGTTAATGTGGGGGAGGTAGCTTCTGCCCTGTGTCATTAGCTTTTTTGGGAGCTGTCACCTCCTCTGCTTTACTAGAGAGCGCAGAGCAGGTTTCCTTGCAGAATATGCCCTGAGCACACTGACCCATCCCTCATTCAGGATGATTTTCTGTTTTTTCTCTAACTTTAACCTTTACCCACCTCTTTTACTTTTGTATTTCAAGTGCTCATAGACACAGGATTTATGCTTATATGCCACATCATTTTTTTTTGTATATCGTTTCTATACTCAGTCATAACATTCTTAATATATGTATATTTATCACCATGGTAACATTCTGTAATGGAGAGCCTGTCATAACTAACTAAATGGGTTTACCTGAGTGTGTTTTTTCTTTCCATCCGTTTCATAAATTCCTCAATGGAGGAAAATCTCTTACAGGTCTAGCACTGTCTTATATGAGGAGTTCTTGAAGGAATATTGAATGCGTCAGGAAACTGAAATCTAGATTTGGTTACGTTTCATTTCTGTGACTTTGACCAGGACACTCATGATTTCAGCATTTTAGCTTCAACTTCTTTAAAATTACAATTTTAAATTATGTGATCTCCAAAGTCTCTTGCTCCCCTAAAACTTTGTGACTCTTATTCTAAGGAAATTCCAAAATATTACATTGTGATCAGGAAGGATAACTTTGGGAGAGGGGAAGATGGTGGGTAGAGAGGGAGGTAGATTAATTTAGAATGAAAATGTGTCATTTCATAACATCAAATCAATGTAGTTTCGAAAGACTTTCATGCTTATGCTGTTGATGAGGAAGGGAGAATTGGAGAACTTTTGGGGGGACAGAATTTTGGGAACTTTAATAATAAGAATATAAAACTTCTGTCTCACAAGATCCATAAATTCAGGTTGGAATTGCCCTCTTCATTAGCCTTTTGCTATTGGTTTTAGCTATATTAATTAATTAAACACTAAGTATTTACTAATTTAATTTAATATGTAGGTGATTGTAGGATATTTTTTTTTTTCACTCCAAAACTCGCAGATGACATCAACTAACATTGAAGGCCAAAGTGTAAACGTTTATCACGTGAGAAATGTAGACTGATTCATGAGGATAGACTGTGGGATGGTGCAAAGAAAGTGGACTGAAAGAAAACCTGGGACATTATCCAGGCTCTATCAGATAATGGCTGCATTATCTTGGAAAGTCAAATAACTATCTGGGCCTCAGTCTCCTTGTCTCTTAAATGATGAGAAAAATACCGATTTCCCAGTGTTATTCTGAGAAGTTAATGCTACATCAGAAGAGCTTAGGAAAGTGCATATCATGTGGCAAACACACAATAATTAGCAGTTTAAAAACAACTTAAGAAAGGAATCAAGTTTTTTTACACAGCTAACATTTAAAAGTAAATTTTTATTTCAGTTGTGATTGGATTTTTCATTTACTTTTTCTAGTATTTGTGTAGTCTACATAATGGTGGCATCTTTCTTCTGATAAAATGCACTCATGCAGTCAGAGGAAACTTCCAATGGTGATGCCTATCTTGCTGTGAAATAGAGAAAGCTTTTGAACTCAGATTCAATCTGGAAGTTACGCTTTTTGCCAAAATCTGCAGGGACAATAACGCTCTCCCATCAATTTGGTGGGAAAATAAGACATACTAATGACTACAAACTTTATTTTTGAGAATTTATCATATGCTAGATACTATGCCAACTTCTTTATATGCATTATCTCATCAAATCCTCACAATAATCTTATGAGTTAAGAATGACCATTATGCCTGTTATAATGATGAAAACACTGAAGCAGAGAGAGGTTAAATAATTACAATAACTCACAAATCTAGCAAAGGAGTGGAGCCAAGACTTGAATGCAGACAATTAGACACCAGAGTCTATGCACTTCCTTCTATTCTATATTGACGCTCCAGAAACTAGCCCCTTAGCATCACCGATGCCTAAAATTTGATTTTGCCTCTGCTGTGTCCCTAATCTATGAAAACTTGGACAAGTTAAATGACTTTACAGAGCCCGAATTTCCTAATCTATAAAGAGTGAATAATCACATCTATTTTATAGGGTTGTTGTAATAATTAAAAAAGAAAGAACGTGAATATAAAATGCTTAGCAATATGTCTGGTGTGTAGACGGTGTAATAATTAAGACCATCGTCTGAGAACATGGACAGTGTCATATGCCCTTCAGAAGGGACAGAAATACGGAAATACAGTTGAGGACAAAGGCAAGGACATAAATGGCTGTCATTGGGCATTTACAGCAGCATCGGGGCAAATAGCTACTTATAAATGTAGCTGATTGACATAATGAGTCTATTTAAATATAGTGTCTCTCTTTAAAATATAATATAATATCTCTATATAAATTTAATGTCTCTATTTAGAAGCTCAACTTTGAGAATAGAGGAAAGAGATGCTGATATTATGTAGCAATAATTTAGGTATCTGGTACAAGGGAATTTCTAAACTATCCAGAAGGGCATGGAGCATTTTGAGACCCATACAGGGAAGGTAGTCACACCTGCAAAATTGGAGACGAGTAATCTGCCCTGGGCTAAGATAAAGACATTTTCATAGCCATACTTGACCAAGGGTTTCTACCAAACCACCAAATGATAATATAAAAATTCAGACCATAACTCCTGTGTGGTATCTACAGTTCTAAAATACAATGCTATATAAACTAACAGGTAGTATGCTCTCGGACTAATTTTCAATGTGCTGGTTCAGAACCCATTCAGGTATTATTGTAATTTGATGTTAACTGTGAAGTAGCCTACAAAATCATCAAGATTCTTGTATCCAGAATGGGCAAAAGTTGATAAGTGAAATCTCGAATTTTTTTTTTTTTTTGGTGAGGAAGATTGGCCCTGAGCTAACATCTATTGTCAATCTTCCTCTTTTTGCTTGAAGAAGATTGTCCCTGAGCTAACATCTGTGCCAATCTTTCTCTGTTTTGTATGTAGGACGCCACTACAGCATGGCTTGATGAGTGGTGTGTATGTTCGTACCTGGCATCTGAATCCATGAACCCTGGGACACTGAAGCAGAGTGTGTGAACTTAACCACTATGCCACCAGGCCGACCCCTCCAAATAATTTTTTTTTGGATAGAAATCATTCCTACTTGTGTGTGCTTCAAGTTTCATTTCACCAAATGATTACAGAAAGAAAACAAATTAATTTGGAAATTTGAAGTCCTATGAGGACTGTCATTGGCATTATACAGATGGAGACGATTTCTTGTGTTTGTTTCCTGTATTACTTCTCAACACTAACTGTGAACACACCTATTATCCACAATAATCAATGCTCTTCATTATCACAGAAACCTATGTGTGACAAGATTCCATACCTTGAGGCTGATTTAAGGGTTTCATAATCTGCTCAACTCAAAAACTTGGCTGTAGCAAAACAAGAACAAGTATCTTTAAAAAACCTCCATCTCCCTTTTTGGCTATCAAAAGCAGTGAATAACACTTATAGTCCATCAGGATTCACTGGTTAAAATTAGTGGGATAGTCAACTTTATGTTTTGTTACATATCTCAGAAATACAAATAGTTTGGGCCATTTTCATAAATAATATATTTATTTAAAAGATTAGTGATTTTTCCTCATTAAAATTTATAGTAAATGTATGGGTAACATATTTGAAACATTGATAACTTAAGTTCTTGAGATTATAGAGAAAGGAAGATTATTACATGTTTTCATGAATTATGATTAAGTTTCAGAAAAAGAAGGTAGAAATCCAGGTCCCCCTTAGAAGAATAAGGGATTTATTACACAGAGACGGACCAGAAGATGGTGACATATATCCCACTGAATAAATATAGACTTAAGCAAAGAGAGATATTGTTCACTTTTAGGAGTGAAACGAGGAATAAAATTAGGGGTGATTTTTGAAACCAAGAGAAAAGGAATTTAACATTTATCAGGTTCTTCCCTTAGTGTAAAAATGTAGAAGAGTCAAATACACATCTATTACAGAGAACATCTTTCTTTATTAGCATGCGCATCATTAATTAGGGAGACACTAAATTCAGGATAGAAGTTAATTAACTGTGAGATCAATACCTAATGCTGATTTCACTTTTTACATCTCTCTAACAGCACCAAACCAATAAAAGCAGTTATGTTTTTGAGTAAAACCTATCTGACCAGAACCTCAAAGTGAATAGTTCCTGAGGCTCTCATCAAGAAGGAAAAGTGGTTAAGTTAGTCAAATTTGAGTGTTCACTGATAGCTAAGCAAAGCTGAGATTATGTGATAAGCCAAGTTCTTTGAGTTATATAAATATTATATCCTTTACAAATATGCCACAAATAAGATTATTCATTACTTCATCATAGCATCTGTACATGGATAGACTTTCAATTATGTTTATTCTGTTTACTTCATGATCAGGATTCTTTTTCAGAAGTGTATAGATTACATCTTCCTCTCATTAAGGTGAAGGATTCTCACGTTTAAAGTGAGCACTTTAAGATCCTTGAGGAGATTCTCGTTTTCTAGTGGAGAAAGATTTTGATCCAACCTTGGGTCTGCATCTGAGGGGAGTTGGAATATCCTTTGTACAATGCTTTTTAATCTACTTGGCAGAAATTTTAGTTATGAGAGCTTTGTTCTAAAGGCAGCGGCATCAGGGAAGCATCTGTTTATTGTAGTCAGCCGGTACCTGTGTCCAAAGTGTCTATTAAAGAATATTAATGTTACAGGCCAAACATTAACCATCCTGAAAACTAGCATGAAACTGAAGTGCAGAATGTACTTAAAATCATTCACTTGCCTTATTTCTCTCTCTCTGCACCAAGGACTTGGCATTCTTCCCCCAAAGCACAGTATCTGTTTTCACAATGACTTTTCCTTGTTCCAAGCTAATTGCTTTAGAATGCTCTGTTATGTTTTGCATTTTTATGGCCCTCTTAATATAGACCTGAGTTAATACATGGAAGGCACGTAGAAGGTTGTCACATGCTAAGCACTTAATACATGGATGCTATTGTTATTATTATAATAATAGCTATTATTGTTATTATTATTTTTTAAATTTTCACTGACTAGTTTGTAAGAATCTAGGTCAGATGGGATATGTAACACAGGATATATGGGGAATTGGACACACCAAAACTTAAAAAGATGTAGAGGATCTGAGAAGACAGTGAGTGCAGTAAGGTTTGAATCTTCCAGAATCCTCTCATAAAAATAGAGCACAAAGCTAGCAAAACTAAAGATACACAGATATCGTTTAAAACAAAACTAAATGGCAAAAGCATCTAAAGAGACATCAACATAAAGACTAGGGTGATTATTAAATATTAAATATATATTTACATGTAGAACTAAGATACAATGGTGTTTTAATGGAGATAGTGCAGTATGTAAACGCTATATTCTCTAACAAACTAACATGAATGGGGGGAGATAAGAGGTGTCCATAAAAGGCAGAATAAACTTGCTAATCGTCTTATAAATATATTCTAGTTACTAAACAAAGACAAAGGGTAAAATACAGTCTATTTTCACAAACGGTTTTGAATTAATGGGTATAGGAAATGAGTATCATTGGCTGATAACCTTACAAAAAAGAGTCAAACCAACATCACGAACTTTTTGATGACAGAACATGTACAACCTCTCCTTAGAAGCAGGCATACTGAAGTAGGTGAGGCTGTGTGTGTTCCGTCACCAAAAGGTTTGTGTAGCTCCTTCAATCATTAGTTTAATAAATAATTATCAAGCCCCAATTATGTGCCAGGCACAATGATAGATACTGGGTACGATGACGTGCAAAACAAAACAAAACAAACAATAAGAAACCAACCTGTCCCTATACCCATGGAATGTACAGTAAAATAGAAAATGTGGTCATTAATCAAATAATCTGGCAAATAAATGTCGTATCATCTCTGTGATAAATGGAGAGGTGTATCGTGCTGTGAGAAGAAATAATAGAAGAAATACCTAGTCTAGGGGGAAAAGAATAGATTATCTGGAAAAAAAGTGATATGTGAACTAAAATATGAATGATGGATAGCTTTGAAGGAGGAATTAGCTGGAGGAGAGGGAGGGGACAGAGAAGAGTCTTCACAACAGAGGGGAAAGCCTGTGAAGAGGCCCTGAATTAGGAAGGAGGCTGTATATTCCAGGACCCAAAGGAAATCCAATATGTCTAATGGGTGTAGAGTGAAGAAGGTGACCTGGAGGAAAGCCAGAACATGGAGGGGCAACTATGTAACTTATTGTCCAAACTGGATCACTTTTGAGAGTAAAAGGGAAGTACCACCAATGACTGCACCAGAACAACAGGTGGAAACTGGGACTCTGAGTCACGCTAACTATAGGCTGTGTTCAGGAGAGGTCTTTATGCAGAGAGCGATGGAATTGTTTGGAAGGATTTTAAGCAGAAGTTTACATTTTGGCTGCTGCAGTGTGGAGAGTGGATTATAATGAGGCGGGCGGGCATGTGAGAGACTGCAAATTAGCATGGTTATTTCCCAGAGACAGGCTGAAAGGCAGCTTCTGTTGCTGTTATTTTTTTGTTTGTTAGCTTGTTATATTCCTCCTTGTTGTGTATAGAGAAGCTGGCCTCAAATCTTACTAGGAATTTCCTTTCCTTTCAATGATTGAGCTGACAAGAGCTTGCTAATTTTCATGCCTGTAACTGAAAGAGTCTAGAGATAAAGTTAGGACTAACAAAAGATGATTATATTTAGAATTACTATAGCATAATCTACTTGTTCTCTCTCTCTATATATATATATGTGTGTATGTGTGTATTCACTTATTATATATTTAACAAACTGTCCTAAAAATCACTAACGATCCTATTCAATGAGGTAAACTTCCTATGGAGAGGTGTTGGCTAAGGGTAAGTAATCTTCAAAAGGGTATCCTAATCTTCAAAAATATTGGTGGGTCTGGTTTCTTTCTTAAACAAAACTTTTCATTGTTTAAGTTTAGATAGTAAAACATATTAATTAGAGAAATAAGTAGAAGTGCAGAAAAGTTTTTTAAAAATGTAAATGACATAAGAACACTAAATGCTACATTTTTTTACACCTAGCTAAAATCCATCTGTATGTAAAATTTTTTATCCTCCTTTTTTCAACTCAATATTAAACCTTAAGTAAGCACATCAGATTTAGCAAATAAAAGTACAGGTTGCTCTGTTAAATTTGAATTCTAAATGAACAGCAAATTTTTTTTAATATAAGTACATCTCAAACATTGTACGGGATATACTTTTACTTAAAAAAATTATTGATTTTCTGGAATTCACATTTAACTGGACGCTACATATTTTACCTGGCAATGTTAATTATAAACATTTTCCTTGTTCAGCATAATCTTCATAAACTATTATAAGTAACATTGTGCTAAATACTTTAATGCAGGAAAAATATCTTATTTTTAAAGAGCATATCTTTGGATAGATTTCCAGAAGTAAACTTCTTAGGTTAGACAAAATATGTCTATCTTCAAATTTAGTTTAGAGAAATATTATGAGCCCTAGTTTCTTTTCCTCATTTATTTACTTATTTATTTAGTTGGCTAGTTAGTTCTTTCTAAAGTCTTTCTTGAAGTCTTAGACATTTCAGTGAAGGAGATTTCCGGACACGTTAGATAAACATGTCTCTAGGTTCCCCAAATTCTATGCCTGTGCTCAGCTTATCAGCAAACAATCTCTGATGCATTATCTCAGCCTCCCTTTCCTTTTTTGTCGTCCCTTCATCACCTCTAAGTTATGCCCTTATATTTTGCCTTCTCATTTACAGAGTATCTGGACAGCAAATGTCTACTCAGTGTCTTGGGGGCTCTCAAAAGTTGACTTTCACACTTTCTGGCTGGATGACCTTAGTGAAGCTACTTACCTTCTCTGAGCTTTGGTTTCTTCATCTACAATAATTATATGACAGGGTTTTCGTCATGAAAACTTTTCAGGAAAACACTTAATGTGTCAGACACACAGCAAGTGTTCAATATATTCCCGAGAACACTGACCAAGACATAAGGACTAACTGACTTGGACAAAGGTCTCTAAGAGGCTTATCTCCCCTAAGCATGCAAGCCTTGACCCTAATCATCAGCTGGGACCCATCTAAATGGACTTGGGTTCTTTCTAAATATGGTTCTTGTTAGACACGGGACAGCAAAAAGATGAATTGATAATGACTAGATATAGGCTTTGAAATGACAATGATTGCATTCATCATAAACACCGTTACAGTTAACGAAAGCATACTTAGATAAAGTGTGGTTCACGGTGGGTGAGTGAACACATGATGGGGGGTGAAGTGAGTTGTCTGTTGTCATGCAGTTAGGGTCTTTAGGCTTTGCTTATCCTCTTCAGGGGGTCTCATGATGTTCTGATCCTGTGCCAATTGTACTAAAATGAGTGTTTATGTGTAACAAGGTCCATATTACTAATAACAACCAAACTTTATTTTCTCCATTTTACTATATTTCTCAAGAGTGCTGCATTTTCTTAAATGCTTGCCCTTAGTTATGTAATACCTGGGAAGGGCTTTTCTGGATTTTATTCTTGTTCTTTGGTGCTATCAATTCTCTCTCTTGCTCACACTCTCCATGCACGTTGAGAAATATTCCACCAAGATTACAATGCTTGGAAGAGTTTTATGAGCCTCTGGCTTTTTGGCTGAAAGAATAACTTCTCAGTTGTACCTGAGCAGAAAATCACTCTCTCACTAGAGAACAATCCCTGATTACAGCAGTAGCTCAGGATTTTAGAGTTTAACCACTCCACATCACTGTCATATAGGCCTCATTCTCATTGATCCACTCACACTTCTATTCATTAATTATTAATCAATATATATTAAATTCCTCCCAGAGTTTAATGTTGAATGTCGTTGATGAATCTTTCCATCAGAAAATGAGATCTCCTATTACTTAACATGCTTCCTGCAGCCCCAGAAAGAAATGAAGTTTTGCAGTGTGGTAGCTCATTGGTACCCGGAACATCTATTTGTCAGCTCTTTTAAAAGCATTTTTGTTAATGTTGAAAGTATTTATTTAAAATGTTTACCTTTTAAAATTATTTTTGATCAGTGGTCTAGGTACAGATTCCAAGTAAACAAATGAAATAAATCAGATATTCCTTGAAAATTTACACCCCCATGGATGGTACAGCTTCTTAGTAGCATCAAATGCAGTTCAACCTCAGGCACCACTCTCTCTCTCTGGAATGTTCTTCCTTGGATTCTTAGTATGATTTGCCTACATCTCCCCAGACTTCCAGTTAATTCACTGCTATTCAAAGGCTTTATCACTGGGTGGCACCCTGTGACCTCGTTTGGATTTTCTTTCCTTTTCCTCTCTCTCCTTCACCAGAATTGCATGGTGGTCAACAGCTAGGGTCTGGACCCGGATGCCCATGTATGGAATCCAGACTTTGAAATTTATTAGGCTCTGTGACAATGGACGCCCTAGATAATGTCTCTTCATCAAAATGAAGATAACAGTAGTAACTACCTAATAGGATTCTTATGAGAATTAAGTTAAAGTACTTAAGGGAGTGCCTAGCAAATATTAAATATCTAATAGAATTTATCTGTTATTTTTATTACCATATTCAGGATAGTACAGTAGAACCTGGGAATACAAACATGAGTAAGTCAGAATTTAAGAAACAGACAAAAGCCAGATAATACAAACAAATGACAAAAAAGTGACCGTGATGGTGACAGAGGTAAGAACCAGCACCATAGGCACACTTAAGTAGAGTCTTTATTGCAGACTTGTGATGGTGGTCTAATAGTAAGTAATTTCCAACCATTTAGTGAGAGCCTGTAAGTGTAAGTGTCTGGGTTTGTTCTTTACAAATATTACCTCATATGTCCTGCACAACAGCCATATGAAGTAAATATGTTATGCCCATTTTCCAGACAAGGAAACCGAGCCTAATAGAAGTTAGATGATTTACTTAAAGTCATTCACGTAAGAGGAAGACCACAGATTTAAATCCAGGTTGGTTTTCTTCTGAAGCTCTTTCTGCTGTGAGCTTTCTGCTCTGCCGTCTGCCTATATTTTCTATCTCAGCTGTCACTGCTTACAATTTTAATATCTACTTCTCAATATTGTTCCTGTATTCTGGAGGGATTGGGTTGCCTGTGACACCTAAAAAGAAAATCATAAACACCTCTGCAGATTGAGTGTGTTCTTATTTTCTGGGGTGAATGCTGAGCCGACAGAGGTGCCATTCCCTCACTTAACTTCTTACAATTTCTGTGACATTCTCCTCCTCTCTGACAGATGTATCAGCATTCCCGCTGCTGCCTGTGCTGATAAAGCCTCCTGAACAAACACACCTAGTAGAAATCACTTGGTGACATGTTCACTAGGGCGCTCGTCGGGGGAGATCTAGATTGGAAAGACAGTGCGATGCAGATCACTCCACTGTTCAGTGGATCAAGTGGACAATTCAAACATGACTTTAGAGACGTGAAGGTGAATTTTCTCCCCTGAAATGTATGGAGCAAGCCTGTATTCCCAAGAATTGGTTACTGAAAGAAATGAATTTAAGTTACAATGAAAATTTTAGGCAATAAATGCATTTTCTTGGTTTTGTTCTCTTTCACACAAGATATAGACCTGATGACATAAAATAAAGAAACCAGAAAGTATAAGAGGTGGGAAAAGAGGTTGAAGGAAGATTTGAATATATACCCTTCAAGAATTACAAGTATTTACTCATCACCACCTTTTGATATGTTTCCTAATGTGGACTGTTACTCAAATACTTTCTTTACTCTTTTCAGGATGGATATGACAATAGAAGTGGCTTTGTAATACGAAGGTGGTGGCTCTACAGGGTGTGATTATTAGTGTCCAAGGAGCCCTCCCTTCCTGTTCACAGTGACAGTAAACACGCACACACATCACATATCACACTCATATCCCACAACCTGCAAAAGCAGACACACACACAGACACACAAACACGTCCCTCATACACGACTCCAATACACACACATACATGTGGATACATAGACACACCACACCCTCACACTCTGTAAACACAAACTCTTGACTCTCCCACCAATGAGGAGAGGAGGAGATAGAGGAGCAAGAGATAGTGGACCTAGAAGGGTAAGGATGGCATTTGCTGAAAACTGAAATTCTTCTGTAGGGATTTCAGTACAAACTTGGTGTTTTTGACTTTGGTGCATTTAAATTCAGAGCTACTTGAAATACCTCGCATTTGAAACTGCTATTTGTCAAATATTCTTTACTGTGAATGTACTTCTGATCATTTCTTGAGAGCAGGTTTTGACAGACAAAGTGCACATACAGAGGGCCTCAGGCTACAGGGAAAATGAGAGGAGGGCAAAGAGAGGATGCTGTGGTGTCCAAAATAAGCTCGGCTAACACACTGATTTGTCCTGGGGTCGATGCTGAGTGAAAACCTGTGGACACCACTGGGAGCCGCCCATAGGAATAAAGGAAATGGTATCCAGAGAATATTGTAGCTAAGAGGATATTTTTCTACTTACATCAGTAGGATACTTGAAGGTCACTTTTGTCTATAGAAAACTGAAACTTATTGGCTACTATTAAATTAAATGAGACATTCCAGACCCCAAGTCTAGGCAATCATAGATCCCCAATCCTAAATTCTTCAATCCAATCCAAGGCTTAATATTTTCATCTGTAAAAATAGTAAATGTGTATTAGTCTGTCTTTTAACTTGTATGTTTTAGTATATGTTTTAATATTCGAGTAGAGAGAGTTGAGGAAAAATGTTAAAAAGTTTGGAGAAATCGAAAACAAATGGGTATGATTAATGTAGACAGACTGACCTATTTCAAAATTTAATGTGGATTGAAGGGGGACTTATCACGATGCCTTATGAGTGGATAACTCAGTCTGGGAGTGTATAAAGATTTTAATTAATGAGATCATCATTAAGGAACAATATCTCTACTTACTTCCTTTGTCTGGTTACAAATGCTACAACCTGAGCTCTAGGCTGCCATTCTTTCTAATCTTTTAAATGTTGTTTCTAAGAAATAGTGGAGGGGAAGATATTTCTTCGAAGATCCATTAGCTTTAAACTTACTTCCCCTCATCCATCTGATAAAGGTCAACATCTGTTAACCTAGAGAACCTTCCTGGAAGGGCTATTTGTTCCCTCATACTTTTGGCTGTGGGAATGATTTACGGGACAGATGGAGACCAAGTTTGGTCTCAAAAGTCCTTAATATTGAGCTATACCGTTTGCATTCAGTGTGAACCAGAGTAAGAAAATATTTGAATTTACATTCAAGAATTTTTACCATAGCAGAAAAAAAGAGAAAACTAGTATCCCAAACCTGAGATCTATGAAATTATGTTGTTTTTGCAAGGTTGAGAATATTCTTATCCAATACTCTCTCAAAAAAGTTTAGTGGAAACCACCAAAGGAAACTGTGATGATGAGTAACTCTACACTAAATTTGGTCAGTATGGATAGTTTTTTTGATGTTTCAGATAAAACTCAAACTTTATTCTTTGTGAATGTAAAATTTCAGTCTTTTCACACCCCAATTTTTTGGAAATTCAATATGACTCATCTAACTTTGTTTACAGTATATGTGATGGCAACTCAAGAGAAAAATATAAGGAAGAGACATCTAGCTTAAAATAGTATTTAGCTAATGGTCCCTGAATTATTTGATTGATTGATTCATTCATTTATTCAGTAAGCAAATATTTATTGTGGACTTACTCTGTGCCAGGTTCTCTTCTAGGATTTGTAAATAGTGCTAAAAACAAAACAGACAGGAATTTTCTTCTCAATGGATCTTCTACTGTAGCAGGAGAGAGATAATAAACAAATAAGTATATAGCTTCCAAATTCCCATTAAGAAACCATAGAGCCAGAGAAGAACAATGTAAACTCACTACATACAACATTGAGACTGCAGGGGAACCAGTTTTGGAAGAAATTTCAACCTTAAGTTCAACACAAAAAGAGAAGAAGATTGTTAATTTCCATGCTTCACTTCAGGAAACAGCAGGCTTGACTGACTATGAGAAGACAGTTAAGACATTTCTGCCTCTCCCACACAGTTTGTCCCTTGGCCCAAAGACCCTATGATCTACCAGCCAATGATCTGTGCAGGCATCTTCTCACTGCTCAGATGATGTTTCCACAAAATTCAACTTCCATTCAGTGACTGCCACTATTCTGGAGTAATTTGTCATGCAGAACAAAGGTGCTGGAAGTATTTTACCAATAACTGGAAAACTGTAAAGTGAAGAAAATGAGCACAAGACTCTATGTTAGCATAATATTAATTGTGTATGTGGTGGGAACAAAACCAAAAATCTATAAATATTCCAGTCTTTCCTCCTCCCCTGTCTTCTAATGAGGAAGAATCTTGTTCCCCTGTTATTAGATTTGTTTGTATGTGTTTGTTTGGAAAATGAGTGACGATCACCTGGAGAAGACCAAAGAATTAGATTATAGGTTAGTATGTTGTAAGCAAGAAAGAATGGCTTAAATGATATTTCTCTCTCATATCACAGTTAGGAGCTAAGTGCCCCAGGGCCATGGTCAACATAAGACTTCCATCTCAGACTCTCAGCTGGTTGCTTCTATACACACCATCTCTCAGTCAGCAGGAAGGAAAGGGGCCAGAAGGGTACGCACAAATTTGGTTTTAGAGGTATAACCAGGAAGTGGAGTCATCACTTCGGCTTGTATCCTATTGGTTAGATCTTTGTCACATGTCCGCACGAAGCTGCAGGCAGTCTAGCAGTGGAAAAGCTATCTGTGTGGTCATGAACCCAGCTTTTATTAAGTTCTTTTATTAACAAAGGGATGGATACATATCAGGGGACGACTAGCCATCTATACCTTAACCCATCCCTGTGGCTACCCTAATATCCATGTGTATTCCTCTTCCCACGTGTGGAACCCACACAATCATCCATGGATGGCAATCAAAGCCACAACCAGTTACTACTTTTAAAGTCCCAGATCTCTGAATGGTGACTGGTTCTCTCCATTAAGTCAGTACGTGGTTCCTGGTGTTTTGGTGACCTATAAACTAATAGATACATTTCTGCTCCTTCCTTACATATATTAAACATAATGGAGAAAGAACAAGATAACTTAAATTAAAAATCTGATTCAGAAAAGAGAATAAAGGGAAACAGAGCAGTCAGTTGCTCTTAGCAATAATCAAATCCTGCTGAGCAAGTAGTCGCCTTGCAAAATGTGCTTGCTTCGTCCTTGTTCTGGTCTCTGGAGGAATGCCTTTGTCCATCTGCATCTCTGGTCCCTTTGTCCATTTTATTCGATGACCACATGTGAAGTGTGCATTGGAAAATGTGCTCTCCTCGAAGGTTGCTCAGCTTGTGCTGTTTGGGGCACAGGAGTTGCTTTAGGAGGCAAACAATTACAGGCATTTCAAGCCAGGTTGTGCTTTTCCGGGCAATAAAAAGCCCTCCATAACTTAGTAGGTGCATTCAATTTGCTTTCCAGTCAGTTTTGTGTGAAAGGGGTTAATGCAAATAGTACTGGATATGGGTTTTTTTTTTTTTTTTTAGTGTTAATTTTTTTAATGCCGTAATTGTTGTTGGGTAATTTATAGTTGAGTGTTGTTAGACTTGTGATATGTTATCAAATTATATTTTTATTCTTTTTACAAAGTGGACTTATTTGAGTAATGTGTTAGCCTTGCAGAATAGGATCCTTGTCCAAGCTGCTATTCTTTTATTCTCCCCAGTTTTATTGAGATATAATTGACATATAACGTGTAACTTTAAGGCGTATATGTGTTGATTTGATACACTTATATATTGTGAAATGATTACCACAGTAGCGTAGTTGACACCTCCATCACCTCATATAATTACCATTTCTTTTTTATGGTGACAACATTTAAGATTTACTCTCTTAGCAACTTTAAAGTACACAATATAGTATTGTTAACCATAATCACCATGCTGTATATTAGATCCCCAGAAGTTATTCATCTTAAAGATAACTAGAAGCTTGTACCCTTTGACCAACATCTCCCCATTTCTCCCTGGATATAGTTCTTAAACCTAGTCTCTCATTTATTGGTCCCTGTGCTCAGTTTTACCCTTTCTCTAGCACTGTGATATGGTTTCCTTTTGTCCATACGAAAAACTAGTGTTGGTCTCTTGTTATTTGCTTTGTTGGCATACAGT
Organism: Ceratotherium simum simum; assembly: GCF_057802395.1. Taxonomy (NCBI): domain Eukaryota; kingdom Metazoa; phylum Chordata; class Mammalia; order Perissodactyla; family Rhinocerotidae; genus Ceratotherium; species Ceratotherium simum. The sequence goes on along the minus strand of NC_141935.1, from coordinate 14,204,630 downwards.
GTTCTTCCCACCTTATCACAACCAACTCCAATGCACAACAATCTGTGTCCTCCTCACCCACTGCTAAGCCAGTGCCATATATCTTAGGGTTTTGTGAGAGCAGCGGACTACTTCCAGTACAAATTTCTGGGTTGGATATAGTCTAAACCTTTGTAATACTATAGAGACCTTAAATAACAGCTTAAGATAGATTTTTTTCCTTTCTCAAATAAATAGTCCAGAAGTAGGTAATTCAGAGTTCTTTAAGAGCAATTTTTCCATCTTCCACATGACGTTTCCATTTTGAGGATCAATGTGTTTGAACTGCATCTGACTGACTCCTAGACAGAGGGAAGAGGTCACGGACTGGGGAGGATGTGTTCATTCCTTTTCAAGAGCTGACCAAGAAGTAGCACGCCTGCTCCCATCTCATTGAGTCACACGACCCCACCAAGCTAGAAAGAGCATGCAACACTCAGTCCTCAGGTGAGCAGTGATGTGGCGAGCTAAAATATGGGAATGCTGTTACTAAAGAAAGTAGAGGTGAAAGTGGGTGGAAATCTGGACCACAGCCAGACTTCAGAAAGAGCAATATTGAGCTACCATGGATATGAATACCAAAATATTAATAGTTTTTGTCTCTGGTAGGGGAATCTTGTATGATTTTCCTTTTATTCTCTATGATTTATTTAGAATTTATCCACTTGTCACTCTAATATTTAGATGTTTTACAATGATTATCTATCACTTGCATGATCCAAAACTATTTAAAAATTTCAATAAACTAAGTCCCACAACTATGCATTGTGAGAGATGCTTTAAGAAAAGTTGTGTGAGGATTTAGTGCATAAGATAAGCCTTCAAAGGACTCTGGAAGAGAAACTCTGGCAAGGGGAAAGACAGAAGACACATAGGAAGAGAAAGAAAGACCTTGTTTGCCAATGATGGGGTTATTTTCTTCCTCTTGAGAAATGGGACAGATTAAAGAGTCAAGTTGAAAGAGAGAGAGACAGGGAGACAGATACAGAGAGATTACGCATCAACAACATAAAACATGTTAAAAGCTTTAAGCTTGGTGATCTGGAGAAAGGGATGCTGCTGGCTTCATAATATTATAATAATAATATATATTATTATATATATTATTATTTATTATTATTATATATATAATATAAATAATAAATAATATTATTTAATATTAAGTAAATATATTGCCATTACTCTAGTAAGACATATTTTAATTAATTCCAGAAATCATGATAAAAGAGGGTGATTCCAGCTCAGCCATGCTCCATAAAAATAATTACATCAGGAAATTTATAGAAAATAATAACGCTATAGGTCCTTGATTTGAAATTGTCAAAAAAATATGTCAAGTTATACTAACAACAAAAAGAAAAACTTAATAGGTCCACAGGAAAATAAGTTTTAGATTTAAATGCCTAAAAAAATTCTATTATATTTATATTATAGTGTACTATTAAACAAACATTCAGATGATGCTAGGAGATCTTACACAATGGTACTTGGGCATTCTCAGAGGTTAATCTCTTTCTATAGATACATTTTAGCAATATTAACCCTTTAAAGAAAAATAAATTAGTGATTTAAAAAGGAACATTTTATCCTTGATGTTTAAATTGTGACTACATTTTCTTTTTTGGTAACTCGCAGTGGGAATTTATTCTTACTACATTAAACAATTAGAGTAAAAATAAATATTGAATGGCTGCCAGGAATTACGGTATAAAATGTTGAGGAGAAATGAAATGATCAAGCTGAATGCAGTAGAGGTCCCAGGGTAACGCTGTTGATACGAGAACAGGGATGTACTGACATCTATTACATTACCTTTCATCAGCCTGAGATCCTATTACGCTGAATCTTTTTTCTCTCTCTTTCAAAACTCAAGTATGCAAGAAAAAGAACATAATTGTCCTAGCTTTGGCTGGGCATCTACTCTTAAATCAATCAGTCATGGCCAGAGGGGCAGGGCCACAGACACCTACAGGCCTTGTGTATCATGGCTTCCCAGAGAAGGGAGACCCTTGAGCATGACACACTCAGTGGTGTGTTGGCTATACCATATAATGAAAAGGAGGCTAATATTACTCATTCTGTGAGTTAAATTTCCTTTGGGTAAGTTTTGAAGATTAATTAGGAACAATTGCTAAATACTATACATGAAAGCATATAAATTTCTAGCAAATCATTACCAGAACTTTCTTCTCTCCTGTTTTTCTGATATTGTATGCACAAGTAAAGAAGACCTCATCCAATTAATCTAATTTGTTCGTTACATTGTTCTGATGGTTGGGAATGAAAGATAATAAAGAGATAGAAGATTATTTATAAATTTAGATATTTTCATATTTGATCAAGGGAGGATTATTTTTAATGAATAGACAAAACCACTAAATTAGAGACTTTATTGCAACATAATTTCTTGCATATTTCTTAAGTAAAAATGAAAAAGTTCTCCTCCAGTACCTGTATAAGCCAGTTATAGCATTTAGAATGTCACTTATGAGATGGAAAATTTCCATTTATATAAAATCTTTATATCCTGCTGAAGAAACTTGAAAATGTCAATTTCATGCAGTACATCTGGGGAAAATCTGTCTAGGGCATAACACCTTAACTGTCACATAGCGATTGTAACTTATCTGTGTAAATAGTGACTAAAACTTGGCAGAGATACATTGTCTGTTAATATAGTAGGTGCTTAGGCATATGGTTATAGAGTCACTGGATTGTAGGTCCCCTAGAATGGATGAAATTCCCTTGGTAGATGTTGACTGAGGGGTCAGTGGAATTATGTTTCTAGTAACAAGATTTTTAAAAGACATTAAAATGATGTGGTATGTTCAAACATCATTTTTGTGAACTATTCCTTCTTCTATCACATACTTTGGTCACAGGAGAGTAGAGTCCATTAAATATAGTAACCTCAATAAACATTTGTAAAAGGAATTGTAAACAGAAGACAACAGAAAAGGAAAAATTTAGGAGGGACTGTTATTAGATAATATTCTCTCTCAAGTGAAATTGTAGTGTTAGAATGGTGTCAGAAACAGGCAGATAGGGATGTTGAGGTGGGTCCAGTAAGAATAGATCCCTTCTTTCGTTATTTTTTGTAGTATATAAATGTATATGGTCATACAAATAAAAAAAAATATATGAATTAGGTCACTGTATCCGGTAGCATGTAACTTTACTTTGTCTGCATTTTGGTCCTGAGGGAAGAATTAAGACGTAGATAGCAGCACAGCTTAGCTTCAATGACAACAAGCCTCCTCTTCCTTGGATTTAATTGAAGATGCTTTCAAATATGGTAGTTTTCTTGGGAAATAAGAGGCCTAAGTGTTACATTCATATTTTTTCAAAGTATATATAGGGATATGCGTATATGAAACATTTCTTAAGATTGACATAAAAGTACTATAGTCAATATCATAAGAGTTTTGAAAAATCTGACAAGCTCTAGCATTATATTTATTAATTTATTAAAATATATATTAATTTTAATTTTGATTGTACATATATGTGTGTTTTTTACATAAATAGATAACTGAATGCTCTCTATTTTGCTCTCTATTCTACTCTTTGGAAGATTTATGACTGATACAAGGGAAATAGTATCTGTTGAAATATATCTTGTATTTATTTGTCTGAAAATAAATTAATATAGGTTTCAAGAAAATGAATTTGTTAATGGAATTCAAAGAAGAGATATATTTAGCCTCTAAGAAAAGCAGTTGGTAGAGGTTAAGTGGCCTCCTCATTATCCCAGAACTAGGAAACAGTAGATGAAGCATTTGACCCTAGGTTGCTCTGGCTCTAAAATCCATCATGTGACATGTCCTGAAATGGAAGATTCATAAGAGCAAGGGCAGTGTCTGTTGTGTTGTTGTGTTCACCATTCTACCCCCAGCACCTATCAGAGGGTCTGACCCTTAATCAGTGCCCGTAAAATAAAGAAAGACTAAATAAATAGTCTAAACGTTAATTTTGGTTTAAAGAATCTGATTGAAACAAACTGACAAAGTATCCAAAAGGAAGTTTAGAAATGACTAGGCTTTCAAGTTCGGTTGATTGATGCAGGAAAAATTTGGATAGCAGGTAGAGGATGGAGGGAAATAGTCTCATTTCCTGGAGAGTGTAAAAATAGTGAGAATGGACCACCTGGTGCCCTCTTCCTTGTGGGGATTCTCTACTTGTAGGATTCCTCTGCTCCAAGTTTCTAGAATCATCACTGATTTGAAGAATGGAAGATTTAATCAGTTTCTGTTCTACATTTGGAAACGTAATGTCCAGGTTTTTTCTGATCTTCACAGACATAAGATACTTAATAATAGTTATCTCTCATGTAGCCGCATATTTATTTATCTCTATATATTTATTTTTACTGATCATTTATTATGTGCCAGGTAGTTTCTTAGGCTCTGGTGATACAAAGACCATTAACGGTCACTCAAGGAATTCCCAGTCTAGAACTGTTTTGAGTGTTATGTGAATGAGTTGTATATCTTCATTTCAGATATGGCTTGATTTATCAACATCTGATTTATAAACAACCATCAACTACTGTTTGTAAGGAAGAGTGTATATATTTTGGTTATATATTTAGAGATTTGGGTTAGGCAGAAAGGCAGGTTAAGGGTTAAATTACGAAGGTTTTATGATGCTGAGTTTAGATTTTATCCATTTAATAATGAGAGTCAATGAAGACTTTAAAGATAGGAGGAACTTGCTGAAAATTGACTTTTATGTAACATTGGCTCTGACAGAAATTAGGAGACAGGGAAGTGGGTAGCATCTGTTTGGAATGGCACAAGCTCGCTGGCTCCTATAACAGTCTAGATGCAGCGGGTAAGAACCCTCTAAAGGAGAATCAGTTGGTTAGTCATAGGATTGTAGAATAAGGAGAAAAATGAATGAAAGGTGTCTCTGTAGTTAGTTTATTGTCTGGTTATGTGGAAAATTATAGCTAACCCAGAAAGGAAATACAAAAAGAAGAGTTTGTCGATGTTCCTTTGAAAAGCCTAAGTATGACTAGTTATGTTTTCATGGAAATACAGATACATACATATGTCCATCTATCTATCTATCTATCTATCTATCTATCTATCTATCTATCTATCTATGTACTAATCTATCATCTAGATATATGTATGTGTGTATGTTTTAGAAGTGGAAAAAAGACTTCACCTTATAAATCAAGGTGATTGGTTGCTGTTATCTGGAGTCATGTGTGGGGAAAAATTATAAGGCTGGGTCCAGGATCAATAGGAAAGAGCACATGATGTATTAGCATTGTCTACCATGTTGAGAAGGTGGGATAGACAGCACTTGTGTCATTTTGTTTTCCATCCTTGATAGAGATGATAGCCTTAGTCACAGGAGTAAGTGATATCTCCCAGGGAGATGATTTAGCTGTTCCCATGTGCCTTGCTTCTTTCACAGTGGTCCCTGTCCCAAGTTCTTGACCTATTATTTTCTCATTCATATTGCTCATCCACATATGCTTCAAATTTTTAAAAAATTACATTCCTTGAATTTCTATTCAAGCCATGTAGTACCACAGTTCCTTCCATGCATGCATTTTTTTCCTATTCCTGTCCTGAGGGCTATGGCTCTTTTCTTAAAATCCAATCCAGTAATAGATACTTGGCCACGAGCACATATACCTCCAACATACTTACTGCTTGCTTGCGTCCAGTTTGAACATCTTGAACACGTTCCATTTGCCCATTACAACGCTTTGCTATTTTACCTAGTTCTACCCTATTTTCAACCCTTTGTTTGAATAAAATTGGAATTGGCCATGTTTAGGGACACTGTGTGTAAACATTCATTATCAACATTTGCAGCTGGGGCATCTCATTCATTGCCTATCTCTATTCCTATGATGGTATCAAACGCCTCTCTGCTCATAATTTCTCTCTTAGTACATTGGCCAAGTCCTGTGAAATCTGAGATCCAAGAATAACTTTATGTGGAAAACAAGTATTAACAGCCATTGAACAACTCCTGCCCTAATGTTTAACCAAATAAGATGTTTTATGAGGATCGGTATCTTTATAGCTTCTTTTTAACAGCTGTAATAAACTCTTTCAAAGCAATATGCTACAAGAGATCAAAGAGCTATGCTCAATTAGAGTCGTTCCTTATTAGCCACGGTCAGAAAAGGAATAGGAAATAAATCAAAGTGTGTCCGATATGTCCTTTAGCAGACTGAGAGAGTATTGTGTCACTGTAATATGTAGCTTCAAACCAAATTAAAAGCCCTGTCAAGTACTGAAGCTCCCTGCGCTGTGACAGTGGACCAGCTATGGACATCATGTCTCAGCTTCTGATATCAGTGCCTCCCATGAGCTCTTCCTAGGAATCAAGAGATCAAAGATGAAAGGAACATCAACAATGTCCTAGAATGCAGCCAGTTTACCGCCACTGAAGAGAGGCGCAGCATAGGGCAGCTGTACTGATTTCAGCTTGAACAAAAGAACAGCAGGTTTCTCAGCAGCTGTTGTATATTAGATGAAGTGGGCTTTATCAAATGCAGCTATTTGGGCAGAAATGATTGAAATTGTGATTCACGCAAAAACAACCTCACGTCACGTGGCGTGGTGTGAAACCATAGCAGCAGAGCAATGCAATATATGGTCTTAATGGTTAGAGTTAATAGCTTTAAAAGGGCTCAAAAAGCCATGCTAATGGTGGCACCATTCTCTCTTCATCCCAGGTTCAAATGTCCAGTCATCTTTGACTCTTTGCTCTCTTTCAGGACATATATCCAGGCACCACGCTATTGATTTTTCCCTTATATGTTACTGTGTATCTACCTATCATTCTTTCTGTGTACCTATCATTCTATCTTTCTCACAACAGATCTGTGAATTCATTTTATCATGATTTATAGTGAAAGAATGGAGTGTTAAGTAACTTTCTCAAAAAGCAACTGTAATAAACAGAGGTGATCAGGTTTCTTTTCCTCTGTGAAAAATTTCTCACTGCTCTGCCCCGCACTCTGATAAACAAAGGTGATTACTCTTTAATTTGAACCATATCTATGACTTCATCATTTTCTATTACCACCTCCCTCTCCAATATTCCCGTAGATGAGACCACCCTGGGGTTCGACTTGATGAAGACAAAGGTCAATTTAACTTGTGGATTCCTAGGAGGTTTCTTTTTCCATGAAATGTCAACTGTTAGCAAGAGAGTAAAACAAAAGGGTCTCCATCTCACTTTAGCAATGTATGAATTTCCAGAAGCCTATACAGCCTAGGTTCTCTTCCATATTATTATACTGTTTCCGATCTCCTCTTAATTCAGCCCTCCCACTTCCATAATAAGCAAAGGGAGCTTTCGTCAAGAAAGATAGAATGGAAAAGCTTTTGCTCTGTTTCAGTTTTCTCATCTCCGTCTTGTGAGGTCTTCTGATTTTTCACTATCCATCAATTTGCTCTATAAAAGCTTCCCTGATTGATCTGGATACTTTTGATACTTTAACATCAAGGATACCACTTAAATTATTTTCCAGAATGCTTCAGGATGACATAGGGCTAACATTTACATAAATCTCCCATGACAAACAGGTATGATGAAGGCTTTGCAATCTAGTGTCTTACATCAATCAAGAAAGGAAGTTACAAAATACTTTAATACTAAAAGCATTGCTGAATACCTTCATATAATTCTTTTCATAGACATTACTCATGAAATGAGAATGGCTGTAACTAGCACATCTAAAAAGGGAGCGGTGTGCAAACCAAACCAGGGAGGCTGGTTTAGGTCATCGAGGGGTAAAAGAAATGAACAATGTCAGAGTAAATATATGCCTAAGCTAGAAAATAAAGGCAAAAAGAAGGTACGCCAGGACACATGTCAGACATCAATGCTAGCCTCCAGTTTGTAAACGGGTGTTCAGTGTAGATGAATCTAATTAATATTTATTTAATTGATTGTATACACATATATCTTCCTTTCAAGATTATATATGTTCTATGAGGGCATAAATAAGTAATTTTTTTATACTTTCAGAATGTAGCATATTGCTTAAGACAGAGTAAACATTCAAAAAACATTTTTTAAATGAAATATCTCACCTTGGCTTCCATACTCCTTAAAACAAACCAGCTTCATTTCGACCAGGTGCTACTTTCCCAACCTCTGTGTCTTGTTCTGTTACTCCAACTTCACAAACCGTATCCTTCCATCTACTATACAAACTTTTTCTTTCCTATTGTTTTTTTTTTAATTGTAAAACAGAAGTGGGCGGGCTTTTTCTGTAAAGGGCACTAAATATTTTAGGCTTTCTGGGCCCTGAGGTCTCCATCACAACTACTTAGCTCTACTGTTGTAATGTGAAAGGAGCCATAGATGTGAACAAAGAGACTACGTTCCAATAAAATTTTATTTGTGGACACTTATTTGAATCTTAGATAATTTTCTTGTGTCTAGAAATTGTCTTTTTATTTTTTCTTCTGTGGGGGAAGAGGGAGAATCCCCCTCTGCCCTTTCCCTTAAGGTTCTTATGGCTGGCCAAATAATTAACAAGACAGGTTAGCAGGAGAAAATAATACCAAGTTTAATAACATGTGTACATGGGACAAACCAGGGACACTGCGTTTCTCAACATAATAGCAGAAATTCTCGTCTTAAATACCATCTTCAGCTAAAGACAAAGGAGGATGTTGGGGGTGGGGCGAGTCAGTTACAGGAGATTACCACTAAAGCACAGTAAACAAGAGTAAGGTTATTATGCAGATTTAAGGCCTCACTTTCCACATTGATAAGTTTCTAGAAATGAGGTCGTCCCCTCTTCTTCCCTATACAGAGAGAGAGATACATTTACAAATGGAGATTTCCCTTATAAATGTAAATGTTTGTCTGGCAACTCCTCCTCGCAGGACCATCCAGAGAATGTGGCCAGAGAGACAAAACTTCCCATAAGATGGGCTTGTGGGTGCCTTTTCTGTTGTAACATCTATTTTACATTATATTATAGCCATCAGATAGAAGATCTGTTCCAGGAAGGAGTTACCATGTCAAATTCTTTAGGCAGTCAGTGGGGGAGGTCAAATGTCCATCAGAGAAAACAATCAAGGTAAAGAGAGAGATTTCAGGGTGGCCAAATCTTGATCTCCCACACTTCTTATTTACATAAAAATGTAAATATCATCCTTATTTTGCAGGCCACACAAAAACAGGCAGCTGCCCAAATTTGATCCACTGGCCATAGTTTGCTGATAACTTTTATAAAGTCAAGTTTTTATTTATTTTATTTCCCTCGGCCTCAATTGAATATCTCTGGATTTTGTTAACTGGCATCTAAATATTCCGATTTAAAATACCTATTTTCTGAATTACTCATTTTGACCCATTTATTTATATCCACATGTTTTTGCCTAACAGTTTTATTAACACGTATCATCTTTACTCAGATGGTTGTAAATTCTTGAAGAGAAGGGGATATTTTTATATTTCTTTTTTTAATCTTCTAAGATACATAACAATGGGCAATGGCTAAAGGACCCGCTTACAAATTCGAGTTGAGAGAGAGAGGATCAACTTTAAGCAGCCCTTTCTTCACAGGGCTGAACTGCCCAGGCAGCCCTGTCAGGGAGCAGAAGCAGATTCCAGGCAAAGGCTGTGTTTCACAAGGCCTCCCTGTGGAAAGGAGTGCTAATGCGCCATTTCTCTCCTCACCAAAACTCAAACAAACTGACTCAATTTCCTCTGTGGCCCCTATGCTATGATCTGCAGGGCACTAGGAGAGAAAATTGCTCTCAGCAGTGTCCCAAATACCATCACTGGTTATGTACTGATTCTGTCAAACATTGTCCTCTCCTGAGTCCTTTGATCCTCAAAAAGAGATATTTCACAAACTCCTGGGGGAGGGATATTTATATATTGATCAAAATGGGACATCAATTGACAACAAATACAAGAAAGAGCATGGAAATCCTTGCTGTAGGCTAGTGATCATAACCTTGATTGCACTTTAAAATCATTTGGGGAGGATTAAAAGCATCCCAGTGGTAGGCTACACCAGGGACAAATTAAATCAGTTTCTGGAAGTGGCATCTTCTTAGTAATTTTTCCAGCTCCTCAGGTGATTCTACTGTGCAGCCAAATTTGAGACCCCTGCCCTACACTCTATGTAAAATGCAATCCTTACTCAGGAGAGGTAACAAATTCAGTTACTCTTATTTTAACCTAAATTAGTTCATCGTGTTGACATCAGGAGGGGAAGGATCAAGAATTACTTACACATCCTGAGGTAGTTGTCACTAAAATATGGAAGAAATAGAGACATGGCTGAGAGGGAGGTGTGGGATGTGGAGAATATGCCTCTTAAAAATGTTGTTCTGAGAGTTAGTCATTTAGGACTTCTCTGAAACCCAAGAACAAATGATATTTACACAACTAAATAGTCCTCCCATGTTGTGTTAATTATGCTTTTAATTTCTGTAAATGGAGGCTTTAATATTTACCAAATGGCCACTAGCTGTTCCCAAGTGAATCCTGGCCCACCCAACAGCATCTGGAGATTTTAGATAGCCCCAAACCACAGGCTTTAACAGTCACAGTGAACATGAACTTCACAGGGACACCATTTTCAAACATAGCTAGCCAATCCTAAATGTGCTTAGCTTGCTGTGCCCATTGCTTCCCCTGGAAGCCATAATCAAGGCACTCACCCACACTTGGACTCGATCCCTCTGCCTCTTTACAGATGCTAATGCTTCTCTTGAGGGACCCTGTGTGGCTGCTGTGTTCTCCCCAGGGAACTGTGAATATAGCGAATCTGTAAATCTCGGCTTTCTCTTTCTCGATCTGCTTCTGGCCTCACCGTACCTCACTCAAGGTAATATGGTTAAAACACATGGAGATAGTGGGGTTTAAGAAAATAGTACCAGTTCAGACATAAATTCATATGCTATAGAAAATCTTCCAGATTCGCAAAAGTCTCTCTCCTCAAAGGACGCAGCTTCTGGATAAATATGTCCTTGTATTAATACCACAAATCTTTCCTTCTTAGAGCCATTTTAATATTTGTTTAGCTTTTTTAAAAATTATATTTCCAGAGAGCTACCATCTGCTTGTTGAACTCAGATAGCGAGGTGAAGTTTTACAATACACTTCTTACAGGTGAAAACTTCATGTCAGAAAGTAGAAGGGGTGACAGCTATAATTTTCCTTAATGGGAACTGACACACCATTGATTAGAATTTATTGCTATTTTACCTTGATAAATGCTTAAGAGGCTGTTATTTCTTTGTTATTTCATTTTGAATACTTTTTCTTTCTGGTTTATTGGGACCATTTTTTTCCTGGTAGTTTGGATGTTATATTAGGGCAAAAATTAATCAGTCTGTGAGTTTTTGAGAGAGTGTACATCAAACACAACAGTTGCCCCAAATTTTTAACCGTTATCTTACAAACGGACTTGCATTTTATACTTGGGAATTATAATGATGATGAACTTGAATACACAATCTCTTCTCTTTTTTTGAAAAAAATGTTTTACAATATTATAAAAGACAATATATTGTTACAATTTATACCTTTTTGGATATTGTGGGATTTTTATTATAATAAAGTTTATGGTAAGTTGGGGCATGATAATGATAGCTAACATTTATTGAATATTTAGTGTCTGCTTGGAGTGGTTTTAAGATCTTTACACGGTTTAATCCATTGAATCAAAATGTTATTATTTTAAAGTGGTAAAACTGAAACACAAGAGTTTAAAGTAACTTTCCAACATCAACTCCTAATTAGAACTTTAGGAATTGAAGCCAGTTGTTTGACTCCAGAGCTCAAACTCTTGAGCACCAGAAAATACTGCCTCCTCGAGTAAGCCATCAACAATGATTATAATCCCAGCATCTGATTTGGTAAAACAGGCAAAAATCCTTCAATAAAGAAGAAAGTTTAAACATTTTTAGCTCATATTATTCAGATTGCAGGATAATTGCTGAGATTTCCTCTTTGATGTTATACACACAATCAGCATTAAGCATATAAGATACCTCCTTCTAAACATGCTGAAGACTTGAATTATTTTGTATGCTAATGAGACACGGAGCTCACAACAAGTAATGGAAGGTTGTAAATTATGTTATGAATTCAAGAAAAATGATAAACACTTTGTATTTAGGACATTTTGACTTATCTAGGTAATCGTTAATTTTCTATTTCTCTTGACTTGGTTAAAAAGATCTCAGCAAACACTTTTTAGATTTAGGCAAGAAGCAGACTAAAAAAATTGTCTTTGGAAATACAGAACTTGGATCTTATACAGGGAAATTTTAGGGTGCCAATGCAGAATACTGGACTATAAACTAATATTACTAGAAAGTGCTCTTATTATGTTGTAATACAACCTTGTAATATATAACTATTAGGAAACTGAGGCCCATCAAAGTTAATAGTGACACGGACAAGGTTAAGAAGTTAATAGTGGGGGGATGAGAATGCTATTCAGGTGTGAATTATTTGAAGTATGATGAAAGTCTTCTTCCTGTACGTCAATTACACCAAAAAAAAAATAATAATAAAGTTCAAACAAAAGAAATGGAGTGAAATATGTTAGGAGTAGTATTAGGAATAATCACATTTTATCGTGAGGAACATTAAGAAGACCACAAGCTCTATTATGGTCATTTTTTATTAGGTTGCTTGTTTTGAATGCAATGATTAATTTTGAGCTCATCTGCACCAGGAAGTACACTAGAAAATCCTCTGCTCTGATAAACAATTGGTCTTAATTTTATCCAACTACAATTGGGAAATGGTTTGTGCAAGATTAATTACTATGTTAATATAATGAAATAGTTTGGTTTGTTAGTTTGACGTTCTTTGTAAATTTTCTTTTCCATTTTTGATAGGGAGGCTTCAATGTCAATCTCTGTTAGGGAGGATTCAATGTCAATCTCTACTTGAAACCATAGCTATATTTCTTTTCTTGCTGTATTTGAGCAGATCCAATAGCTGTGTCATAAACATTTTATTGAACTGAGGCATGGCAAGATCTTTCTTGTTTTTTATTATTGGATGTTAACATTCTTGTCATATTTAATGTTTCACCTGGGAGTTGGTTTTTAGTCAGAGCTCAGTCTGTGTGTGTCTACCTTTCAACTTTGATGCAAAACTAACGACTTCTTATTATCTCAGTCATAAATGAGTCTTCCAAAGACGTAAGGGGCTTTTTGTAATCCTGTTAAGCTTTTCTACTGAGGTAGGTATTAACTCTGCAGTTTATTCTATTGAATTTAATGGCTTAAAAAATTATTTTAACAACACACACCATTTTGCTAAAAAAATCCTCAGAATTCCTCTTTAATAGTCTTTCAGTACTATTCAAAATATGATAATTTATATAGTTGAAGCATCTTTATTTGTTGGTTAAGTTCTGGGCTTCAAGGAAACATTTTGAAAAGATCCTCATTTTTCTTAGAGCTGCAAACATCCACGAAGAAACCCTTTCTTAGTAAGAAGGACTTGATGAGATATATATATATCTTTTTTTCTTTCCAGCATGCTTCAAAACTTTAAATAAACATTATTGTTTTATCTGATGTTTAAGTAAAAGAGTTACATTTTCCCCAAGATCCCTGGTGTTGTATAGTTATGTAAAGTATAAAACTTGCATGAGAATGACATATACCAGCTTTATTTGAAAAAAAGTTCTGAAACAAATGTAGCAAAATATTAACATCTATTAAATCTAATTATAGATTAGATCCAATCTAATTGGATACATGGTGTCCAATTATGTTTTGTTTATTGGGAAAATGAAAGCTAACATAAAATTAAATGAAGATATAGATTTTAACTTAAATTTCTCCTTTCATATTGATTTTTCTCTGCTTTCCTTAATATTTATATATGTACCATACCTTTTACCACTCTTTCCTAATTATTTCTTGTTAATCATTTCATTCAGCTTCCTAAAAGACAGTGGGTTTATATTTCTTATATATCTCTTAATAATTCTTATAATTTTGAACTAATTCATTATATATTTTTTAAAATTTTGTTTTAATGTAGCTGAATGCAAACCCAAATTCCAAATATAATATTTGAAAATTTTATTTCACCACTTGAGATTTTACCCTGAGTCAAAGTTTTATGTTGCATTTCTCCTCGAATTTTAAATTACCTCTCATACTTGAGACTACTATGTTTTCTTATTTATAGTTGTCCTCACCTATAATTTATCTTAGTTCACAAATGTCCACATAAGCAGGTCTGACTACTGGCAAGGATAGAAAGGTATACAAGTTTACTTCCATGTCTTTTCCACATCTTTATAGAATTTTCTTTTAATGGCGACCCCTCAATGCCTGATCTCAATTGGTTTGCCTTTCATTGCCAATCCTGATCTGCTTTTATCTGGCTAAGGTTTTTCATGGAATCTGTGAAATAATTCTCAACAACAAAATTATGTGTTTGTGTACAAACTACCTGCCTGGCATTATTCTAGTTGCTGGAATTATAACTGGGATGAAGATACGTCCCCAGCCATGAGAATCTTGCAATCTTTTACATTTATGTTTGTAACGAGGGTATCTGTTGTCCTCTACCCTCCATGTCCATGCCTCACTCCAGATTTTCCCTCTAGGTAACTTAGTTTGTGCCCCTACTCAGTCAGATGACTGGAGAACAGCCAGAACTTATGAGAGTCTTGGGTGATTTGGTGGGGGATTGATCTTTGCATAGGCATGTTTATGATTCTATTTACACTGTGATTGGGAGTTTCATGATCAAGATCTGAAGGCTCCAGCCAGTTGTACCCACACAAGCTAGGGGAATTCTGTCCTAAGAGTTATCCATCTATACTCATGTTGAGACTGCTCTTCTGGTCCAGATACTCATCCTTGGTGTTCATTCATAGGATGCCCTTCTCTATGTTCTGTTTCTTGGTCACTGACTCAGGTACTTTGGGTTCAGAGCCACTCAAACTACCATCAAAAAGAGTTAGCGTTTTCAATCTCCAATTACAAGACCTTCTTGTCCTAGTCTCCCTTCCCCACATTCTTCTTTAAGTAAATCCAGTTTCCATTACTCCATCTTGGCCAAACATAAGTGTTCCAGTGAAGTATTGGTATCAGGTATAAACTTTTAAGAAATAGACTCTAAGTAGGGTCTGGCCCTGTGGCGTAGCAGTTAAGTGCACGCGCTCCGCTACTGGCAACCCAGGTTCGGATCCCGGCGCCCACCGATGCACCACTTGTCAGGCCATGTTGTGGCGGCGTCGCATATAAAGTGGAGGAAGATGGGCACAGATGTTAGCCCAGGGCCAGTCTTCCTCAGCAAAAAGAGGAGGATTGGCATGGATGTTAGCTCAGGGCTGATCTTCCTCACAAAAAAAAAAAAAAGAAAGAAATAAACTCTAAGTATACCAAGTTATACTTGTAGGAAGTTAAGCAGCAGTCATTAAATAAATCACTCCAATCAGAAGTCTTTCAATTTTAGGAGGGATTAGTTCCTTAAAGATATTTTCATAGCAGTTTTTCAAGCCTTGGTGATAGGCCTATGAAAGAGTTTTGTTCCCATAGGCCTTTTGGTATTTCCTAAGATACATCACAAAGAGGTTCTGTAACTTACAGGAAATGTAAGTTGTGCCTCTAGATGTGATATTGAACACCTACCACATGCAAAACACTTTGGAAGGTACGAGAATGCAGAAGCAAATAGAATGGGTGTGGTTCTTGCACTCAGTATACCTATGTTTAAACTAACTATACTATTTACTAGTTGTGCGACCCTGGGAAAATTACTTAGTCTATCCGAATTTCATCTGTTAAAAAAGGAAAAACAATAACCTTAATATCTGCTCTATCAAACTCATAGATTGTTTTGTGAATCATGAGCTAATGTATCTGAAAGTACCTTGTAACTATAATGTGCCAAACTATCAGCCTTCATATTTTCTTTTAAAATTGTGGTAAAACACTTTCTCAGGAAACACTAAGAAATTTACTAAGAAAGAAAATTTAAAACTTAGCTGCTTAAAGTTGGAACAGAATAGGTAATGAAGAGCCCTTCCTGCTTTTGCCTGCCTCTGTCTAAAATACAACCTGGCCGTCACTCTTGTAAAATACTCTTACCATTATTGTGTATGTTATATTCCCACCCTAACAATTAAGAATGTACCTCCAGAATTGAATAGACTAAATCCCAAAAAAGAATTCATAACTCACGGAGACAAAGTCAGCAGAAATGCTAAAATCATTAACAAATGCAAGAAATTTGGTTACAAGAAATGTTATAAAATAGACTAAAGGAATTTAATAACATGTATGTACCAAGTATCTCAAGATTTATGTAGAATGCATGCTTATCCTGGTTTCTGTCATAAGAAATGACATGCTTTTATTGCCATCCCCTTTTGTCCAAGGGATGACTTAACATTTATTGCACGGTTTGTCTCTGAAAGTTATCAATGACACAAGAAGGTGACTAGATAAACATCAAACACAGTTGATGAAGATAACTTTAATTACCTCACTAGGGGGTTTGAACTAGTTAATTATGGGAATTTTTTTTGCTAAGTAAACTTTACATATTAAGATGCCCAGTTGATCTCAAAGGTATTTAAAAATAACTTGTAGGAAAGGCACAAACAGTAGCAATTTGGGAATGTAAATCAAATTGCAAAAACTGATAGGTTTCATAAATCTGAGAGTATTTTTGGACTCTTTGGTTTTCTTGCTTTTATAAATAACCTGCCATTTGTATCCAAGGGCATTTCTGTTCATCCTTGTGTGGGTGGCATAATTACACAGAATACTTCAAGTAAAAAATCTTTATACAAATGTTAGATTACAATTGGAACTTGATATCACCTATAGTCAGTGTGATGAATATAGCTGTGTTAAATGTCAAAAATAGAATATAATGTTCTATTTCTGGAAATAGAACCTAATAAAGTAAAATAATTAAGCTTATAATTAAGAGCACAGATACTCCTCGTTCTTTGTCTTCTTACTGGGTAACTAATTCAGGTGATACTTAAGAGTCTTGAAAAGTACGTTTTGAAGGTTGTCCCCTCTCCCACACTGGGGTCATAAAATTAATGGGTGCTGTCTACAAAGAATATTTAGGAAGAAATAATGTCTTTCTTCAGCCTCCAGTATCATCTTTAATACCCATTGGATTTCACATGCTCTATACTTATCTTCACTTCTATGTTGTTGAAAATACACTCCCCTTTCTGGAGAAATGCCTTATTTTTCATCTACCCAAACCCAAATGTTAAATTTCCTTGTAAGTCTCTGATCAAGTAAGTCATCAGTATGTGCACATTTTATTGCCTGATGCTATGGTAACCATCATAAAAGACACAAAAATTATAGGATAGTTTTTGCCCTCAAACAGTTCTGTGATGAAAGGAATCCAATCTTGCACTTGTCTGAACTGGTGTTTAGCTAATATATATTGATTTGACTTAACATGAAAATGAGATGTGAGAATATATCATTGCCAAAAATGACGCTGAGTTTTATGATGAGATGCATTAGAAATTGATGAGATTATGTGTATATTTTCGCATTTTCTTATTTTTCTAATACAGAAGCAGTGCATATTCTTTTGAGAACATCTTAAAATTAAAGCGGAGCATAAAAAAATGGAAAAAATCCAATTTCAGTATATAATTACAATCATTGATAATAATTGCTAACATTTTGGTATATTTTCTCATCTTTTCCTATTCATAGGTTAAAAATAATATTGTAATCTCTCCATATACAATTTTGCTTTCATACAATATTGTTTTTTCAAATAACATGCTATGTAAATATCTTTCACATTATTGACTCTTTCAGTCACTAACTCTTGAATAAAATTGGTCTTCACTGTTTTGTAAGAATTTACTATGCGACAGGCTCTAAGGTTCAGGCCTAGTCCGTGTCCTAAAGGAAAATACAGAGAAGGCTGGTAGATAGCCAAGTAAGTAAGCAATTTCAATCCAGAAGGATAGGTGAGACTAAATACGTTTCAACGTTTACTTTATAGGCACACAAGCTGACTCTTGCATATAACAAACTATCTGTTTGTTATATATATATAACAAAATCCGTTTTCTGATGTTTTGTCATATCTAGTATTATTGGTGGTCCATCAGCTAGCTATTCTTACATAATGACTTTTATTAACTAATATCACTTGCAATTACCTCACTTTGGGATGACCTCCTCTATACCATTTTCGTCTTCTGTTTTGCTGGGCTTAGCTTCTTGAATAACTGTTTTTTTCAGAAATTTCTTGAATTGGTCAGATCAATCTGGATAGTCACAGATTCTTCAGATTGAAGGAGATCTGAGACTTAAGCATGTTAGTGGCCAGCCCTTGGTGTAACTGATGGTTGATAGAGAGTCCACTGTCAGTAGGTCAGGTTAGAGTTTTACCAACTATCCCTGTGTAGGATATTTGTTATCCTATGGACAGGAAATTGCTATAGAACCCATCCTTATTTATTTGTCCCATCATGAATGAAGAAGGGGCGATTGTGTGAACATGAGGGATTATAGTATCTACCATTTTTTAGTCCCTACCATGTGATGGTCAGTGTAAAAGATGTTTTTTGTACATTTTCTCACTCAATGTCTATGAAAACGCTAATCTGTTGGGGATTTATCTTTTTATTAGTGGGGAAACAGAGTACAAAAGTATAAGTAACTTGCATAAGATCACAAAACTACTCAGTGGAAGTGGCTTTTCAGCCTGATTCTATGAATCTGTGAGTTGATGTATTTCATAAATTCTAGAATTCTTACCCATTATCTCTTGAAATATTGCCTCAGACTCATTTTCTCTTTTTTTTCTCTCTGAATTCCAGTTAAACATATGCTAGGACTTCTCACTATGTACACCATGTCTCCTACCCTCTGTTTTATAATTCTACCTTTTTTTTTCCTTATAATATAGTCTGGATCATGTCTTCTAAAGTAGTTTCTAATTCACTACTGTATTTTTTTCCATTTGCTGCCATCTATGTCCAATATGTTTCTTTTTTTTTTTTTTTTTTTGCAGTTGACTAAATTAACCATCTTTTAAAAAATTTCTATTTATTTACTTATTTTATTGAGGTCACATTGGTTTATAACATTATATAAATTTCAGGTGTACATCATTATATTTTGACTTCTGTATAGATTGCATCGTGTTGAAGACCAAAGGTCTAGTTGCCATTCATCACCGTACACACATCCAATGTGTTTTTAATACTGGTTGTTGTGCCTCTTATTTCTAGAAGTTGTTTTTGTTTCTTTTTCAGATTGGCTATCATTTAATTTAGAATTTCCTGTTACCTATAGATAATCTCAATCTTGTCATTTATTTAAACAGAATAGGATGATTGTTTTATAATGTTTGATAATTCCAATATCTAAGGTTTCTGTGAATCTGTTTCTAATGTGTATTTTTGTATTTATTCTTGCTTATGGTGCCCTGGGTGCCTGGTTATCTTTAAATGTGCTAATATTTGCCCTGGGGAAAATGTTGGTGGGGATTCTTCAAAGCATAGGATGAAAGTACTTCCCAGGGAAGATTTAAATTCACTTCTGCCAGAAACCGGGGGCCACTATGAGATAGAAACCCCTTACAGCAAGTTCAGGGCTCGTGCTCCCCTGGCTCACTGAGCTTTCTGTATCTCGACTGCGTGCTCTTCTGTAGTATGCTCTACTGGCACAGTTTATGGAGGAAAGTTTTGTTTCATTTCCTTTGGTTTTCCATGCTGTTTTCAGAGCTGGTCGAATTTCTCTACCTACCACACATCAGAATTGTGGTAGTGGTAGGGGATGCCAATTCTGGTTTACTTTTCTTTTGATAGTGTAAATTTTGGGGACTTCCCACGTACTGTGAAGCAATAACCTCTCTATGGCTTTTCACCTAGGAGTGGCCTGATAAGGCCACAGACCAGATCCCACGTTTGCCAGAATGACAGATTGATACCTTGAGGACAAAAGCATTTGTAGCCCTCTGATCTATCACTCACTGCTCTTGATTTAGGTTTAATTTCTCAGAATTTAGCCAGGCAGTATTCTACTATTCTTTCAGCTCTTCTAAGCCTCAATATTCATGAAAAATATGTATTTATCTAGTTTATTAGTTGTTTTCACATAACCTAGCTCTTCATGTCAGAAAAGAAACTGTCCTACCTAACTCCAAGGCCGGAACTCATCAGTGATCCACCTCTAGGTTACAATGAATATCCTATTATTTTCCTTTAACATTGCATTCCACCCGCCATAATTGTTTGACAATTTTTGCTGATAAATTCACATGTTCTTCTTGCGAGGGTCAACTAAAAACAAAAATCTACAAGAAGTTACCGTGAATAACGCTTTCTCAAGCAAACCTAGTTAAAACTTAATGTTCAAACTCCTTACAAGTTGTACAGAAACAGGGTTTCACACTTGAAAATTTAAGACTGCAATGTGTTCTAACCTTTCAGGACCTTGCATTCCTTTTAAATCACAAGATGCAGGAATTTATTAGACTTTGATGTGCAAGTGATGACGTGCTTAATATGTTATATGAGTATGGTGTCCTCTAATGCTCCCTGGACCAACATAAAAACAAAAAGTTGCTTCTCATTGGAGCCGTTGAAACACAAAAAATTTTAATAAATAAGAATTATGGTGCAATAAAATTCATCATTATGTGAGGAATTGGGATAGCACTAAATGTCTTTGGAAACTCATATTATTCTTTTGCTCATCCTATTCTTATTCCATTCTACCATCGTAATGAATTCTTTAGATATTTCTTAAGGGGATTTTAAAATCTAAACTACCCCTAAATCCCCTTTTCTCTAAAACTACTTCAGGATGAAATTTTAAGATTATTTTCCTCTTTCACAATAGGACACCAGCACATTGGACCTAGATTTTACATTATACAGAAATTTACAAATGCTATTGTTTCTGATCTTTCTTCTTCCTCTATGTATTCTGTATCACAGGTTGCCAGTGCCCTGTCCACAGCCCCTTGGCAATTACCATTTCCATGAATGCTGGTGCTGTTTCCAACTGCTCGAATCTGATTGTCTCAGGATGCTCTCTGGCCTGCTCTTTCCTGAACCAGGCTGGAAGAGCAAAGGAATTTCTAGCACCCAGAAGCAGCACGTAACCAATGATTGTTGGATATTGGTGATAAATACTCCTGCCCTCTTACTCCTTAGGTGGAATAACTGGGGTTCGTGTTCTACACTGGTCCTGAGATTTCACCAATGGGATTAAGCTGCACTTGTCTATGGTGGTAGCTGGCTTGATAACAGACTCTTCCTTGGCTTTATTAGCTTCTCTTTTTCACTTTTCTATTCCCCTCTGGAAGTTACTTGAGATCACCTCCAGATAAACTACCTGTACCTAAATCCTTGGAACAGGGTTAGGTTCTTGGGAAACTCAAATAAAGACCTACCTTTTGTTTCTCCCTCAAACCACATTAGTATGGAAAAGGCACTGATGTACTGAAAAAATGCAATTTAATGCTGAATATATCTTTAGCTTTCCTGACTCATTAGACAGTTCACAAATATTCAGATTCATGTATCTTTTAAAAGAAAACCTAACAGAAAATAAGTTTACTAAATGCTTGTCTAATTTATTTAAATTTGTAAATTAGAATGGAGTACCAGCTGTTAGTAGTAAAAGATAGATAATGCTGTGAAACTCTTACAAAATATATATTATATATATATTCACTCCTCCCAATATTCGTATTAGATTGGAACTATTATTATCAGCATTTTCAATGAAGAAACAGAGTGGTGAAATAACTTGTCTAAGGTTAGAGTCTGTAAGTGTTGGAGATGGTCTTATAACCAAGCAGACCTGCCTCAAAGACTACAACCCTAAACACCATGCTCTGGATGATAAAGTACAGTTTTATTTCCAGGCAGGGGCTGAAGGTAAACCATACATGCTTTGGAAGTTTCTATAAATATTCTTTAAGCTTCTGCACAGCAAAGGAAACCATCAACAAAACGAAAAGACAACCTAACAATTGGGAGAAGATATTTGCAAACCATACATCTGATAAGGGCTTAATCTCCAAAATATATAAAGAACTCATGCATCTCAACAACAAAAAAACTACCAACCCAATTAAAAAATGGGCAAAAGACCTGAACAGACATTTCTCCAAAGAAGATATACAGATGGCCAACAGACACATGAAAAGATGTTCAAAATCACTAACTATCAGGGAAATGCAAATCAAAACTACAATGAGATATCACCTCACGCCCGTCAGAATGGCTATAATTAACAAGACAGGAAACAACATGTGTTGGAGAGGATGTGGAGAGAAGGGAACTCTCATACACTGCTGGTGGGAGTGCAAACTGGTGCAGCCACTATGGAAAACAGTATGGAGATTCCTCAAAAATCAACGCTAGAACTACCATATGAACCAGCTATTCCACTGTTGGGTCTTTATCCAAAGAACTTGAACACACCAATTTGCAAAGGTACATGCACCCCTGTATTCATTGCAGCCTTATTCGCAATAGCCAAGACTTGAAGCAACCTAAGTGCCCATCAAGGGACGAATGGATAAAGAAGCTGTGGTATATATACACAATGGAATACTACTCAGCCATAAGAAATGACGAAATCCAGCCATTTGTGACAACATGGATGGACATTGAGGGTATAATGCAAAGTGAAATAAGTCAGAGGAGAAGGTCAAATACCGTATGATTTCCTTCATTAAGTAGTAGATAATAGCAACAATAAACAAACACATAGGGACAGAGATTGGATTGGTGGTTACCAGAGGGGAAGGGGGAGGGGAGGGTGAAGGGGTAATTCGGTACATGTGTGTGGTGATGGGTTGTAATTAGTATTTTGGTGGTGAACATGATGTAGTCCATGCAGAAATAGAAGTACAATGATGTACACCTGAAATTTTGCAATGTTATAAACCAATGTTACTGCAATTAAAAAAAAAAAAAAAAAAAATAAATAAAAGAACAAGAAACAAACGCTCAAAAAAAAAAAAAATAAAGATCACTCATGGGTGTGCTTAAAAAAAAAATAAAAAAAAAATAAAGCTATGATCAAATACAAGTGAATCTGAGAAAACACCATTTTTTTCATAGGCAATCTGGAGGAGAAGCAAATCAGATTAACCATGAATCGGACTCTTCTCTTGTCTGTTTACACAGGTATAAAGTGCTGAAAAACTGAAGTTGGTATTAGGATTTTCAGGCTCTGGCTCCACTAGTCTCTTTCTTGAGACTAAGATCTTGCCTTGGAAATATTACCTCCAAGCCTTTGATTTGACTTGATCAATCAGTACATTCAGGGTTATTTAATCATCTAAAAAATGCATACACAACTTTTACCCTGTTTCTTATCCAAAATGGAAATTATCCTCAGGCATTCATGGCTGCCTTCAGTTCAATAACATCAATAATACAGTCATGCGCCACATAATGACGTTTCGATCAACAATGGATCATATGCATGACAGCGGTCCCGTAAGATGAGTACCATACAGCCTAGGTGTGTAGTAGGCTATACCACCTAGGTTTGTGTAAGTATACTCTACAACGTTCGCAGAATGATGAAGTTGACTAATCATGCATTTCTCAGAACGCATCCCCAGTTGTTAAGTGATGCATGACTGTATAACTTTGTATATTCATCTTTTGGGGCTTCTGGCTCTTACAGTCCTATTTAATAATCACATTTTAACTTTAAGATTACAGATTTTAAAAGCAAACATATACATTCCCCTAAGCTTTATTTATTAAACATTTTATAGATATGTAATTTTCCTATGTGGTATAGTATCATTTATGAGAAAATTATCTTTATAAACATAGTTAACTCACTAAATATAGTCTGCTGGCTGTTACACATGTAAGCTCTAAAACTCAGAGAAGACCTGACAAAATCGAATTGAGGCTACCACTTTACATGATATATAAAACCACAAAGAATGGAACACAACATTTAAAGATTTTATTTATTTTATTTTTTTTCCCCCCAAAGCCCCAGTAGATAGTTGTATGTCATAGCTGCACATCCTTCTAGTTGCTGTATGTGGGACTCGGCCTCAGGATGGAGGGAGAAGTGGTGCCTCGATGCGCACCCGGGATCCGAACCCGGGCCACCAGCATTGCAGCGCGCGCACTTAACCACCAAGCCACAGGGCCGGCCCGGAACACAACATTTAAATGGAAGTTAGAATTCATGAGTTTTTGCTTGGTTAGAATATAAAAACAAACAAACAAAAAACTTCTAATGGAAGTTAAAATCTATGAGTTTTTACTGGAAATATTGCAAAGAAATAAAAGGTTACACTTTGATATGGTCTTAAGGGCCATGGGAAGAATTTAGCATTTTTCTCTGAGTGAGATGAGGAGCTGCTAGAGAAATATGAGCAAAAGTATGACATGACTTTACTTGCTTTTTAACAGAATGACTCTGGGTGCTAGGTTGGGAGGAGAGTTGGGAGATCATTTGGGAGGAGAGTTGGAAGATCATTTGGGAGGAGAGTTGGGAGATCATTTGGGAGTCTGTACAATAGCCACATGAGGAATAAGGTGGCTTGGTCCAGGGTAGCAGCAGCAGGGGTGGTGAGAGGAAGTTGATTTCTGGACATATTTTGTGGTTGGATCTAACAGGACTTGTTGACAAAGTGGATACAGGGTATGGGAGAAAGAGGAGTCAAGGATGACACCAAGGTTTGGGGCCTGAACAAATGGGAGAGTGGACCTGCCGTGAACAGAGATCAAGTCTTCAGGAAAGAATTGATTTGGGGGCACAGATAGGTAGAGGAACTCAATTTTTGACTGTGTTGAATTTGAGTTGCTTTCTACAGAATGCTGAGAAATTCTGGAAAATTGTTCTCAAACATTCTCATGAACTGGCTCTTGCAGACTATATGACCCAGGTAGCAGTGTTTTTTATTTATTTATTTTTTTAAGCTAAATCCCTTTTATCTTGTGTTAAAGATTTTTGGATGAAAAGTCGCAAGCTGTCCAAAAGACTGTTTTCTGAGTTTTTTGTTTTTTGGGTGTTTTTGGTGAAGATGAGTCAAATTAAATGTGAAAATCCCTGCAGTCCCTCCATGGGATAATTCAATTCATTTTTCCATAGGCTTCTCTAACACCAACAGAAACAACAGCAAAGGTATCCTTATCTGAATCCCCTTGGCTGGCATTTATTCTATATCCATTACTTGATCTAAAATCAATGCTCATGTCTCTAGTCACTTGCTCAGAGATGCTATTCATTAATTTTTTTTTTTTTTTTAAAGATTTTATTTATTTATTTTTTTCCCTCCAAAGCCCCAGTAGATTGTTGTACGTCATAGTTGCACATCCTTCTAGTTGCTGTATGTGGGACGCGGCCCCAGCATGGCCGGAGAAGCGGTGCGTCGGTGCACGCCCGGGATCCGAACCCAGGCCGCCAGCAGTGGAGCGCGCGCACTTAACCGCTAAGCCACGGGGCCGGCCCCGCTATTCATTAATTTTTAAGAGGTGAAATCTAACTTCTTCTCATTACGAATGGATGAGAATAGGCTTACATTGCTGTTCAATTTCTGTTTTTCCTTTCTCTCGGAGTGAGCCGTCCTGGCATGTTTAAAAAGAAAATCAGCCAAATGAAATTTAAGCTGCTCATTTCTGGCATGCTTAAAACCCAGCATGTAAATGTGGCCCCTGAGAGAAGCAGAGACAAGCTTACAAACAGATGTTTTCACAGGTAAACCATTGATTTTTAACCTTGAGGAGATAATAAAGCAATGTCAGCTTCTCTTTATCAGCGTGAGAGGGAAGTCATCTATCACCCCCAGGGGATCATGATGCTTATAAATGAATGGTGGTGGCAATGTCAGTGTGACACTTTTGATACTGTGAAGCCTTAGATCTTTTTGAGGTTGAGATCTTATACTGAGAGACCCAACTAGAAGCAGTGTATTTATAGAGCTCTCCTCTAGCAGTGGATGCTAATAGATCTTGCTACATATCTTCAAACCATCTTCCAGACTGACATCGGCCAGAGCAGTTCCTCTAACTAAATCATGGTGCCCATTTCAAACTTTTCCCAAAGTACTTGAAACGGACACATTTTAAAATAGGTTTTTTTATTTCTGCAGAAATATTTTCTTTAAAAATCATTGGGAAATACTAATAAACTAACAAACAAAAACAATAATAAAATGAAAGCACCTCTAATCTCACACTCAGAGAAAGTACCTTCCATTGTGCATATTCCTCTAGGCTGAGGTCTTGGTGTGTGTTTGTGTCTGTCAAAATACTCAGTCGGCATATACTTTTTGTAATCTCCTTCATTTAAGATTATACTACCTGCATCTTTCCATATAAACAAATATTCTTTTACAAGCTTATCGTTTTATAGTTGCACAGGAGTCCACTGTATGGGTGAATTATAATTTATTTAACTAAGTCTGTTGTTGGACAGTTAGATTTATTCTAATTTTATCTGTTTTAAATAATGCTATGGTGACTATCTTTGCATGCATATATATATATACATATTGTTAATATGTATTATTGTATGGCCGTATGTGCATTTACATTATTATAATTGTACAGCTCAAAGGATTTGTACCAAGTGAACACAACTGTGTAACCAGCTCATGGCAAGAAAAAAGGCACTAGCCCAGTCCCAGAAGCCCTCCTGTGTACTTGTCCGGTGACTACTCCACTCCAAGGGAAAGGCTAGCCTAACTTCTGACATCATAGATGAGTTTTGCCTGCTTTTGAACTTTTTAAAAGGAGTCATACTTGATGTTCTCTTTTATGGCCGGCACCTTCCTCTTAACACTGTCGATGTTATTCATCCATGTTGCTGTGTGTGGTTGTGGTTATTCATGCTCATGGCTGTATAACAGGGGCCAAGAGATAATTCCTTTAAAAGGACAGATAGAAAATGTTTTTGGCTTTGGAGGACACATGCAGATCTGTGGCATGTTCTTCTGCGTGCGTGTGTGTGTGTGTCTGTTCTACAATCCTTTAAAAATGGAAAAACTATTCTTAGTTTTCATGCCATACAAAAACAAGCCTCACACCACAATTGGCTCATAGGCCAGAGTTTGCCATAATAGCCAATTGTATGAATATATCACATTTTATTTATCTTTTCTACTCTGGATGGACATTTGCTCCTAGTTTTTGCTTTTTTAAGAATAATACAAATATGAACATTCTTATACATGTCGTTGATGAGCATATATATCCACGTCTGTGGGGAAAATACATGGATAGAATTTCTAATCATAAGGAATGTGTGTGTTCTACTTTAATAGAGTCTCCCAAGTGTTTTCCAAAGTGGTTATACCAAGTCACACTCTTACACGGTAGTTCTGATTATCCCACATCTTTGCTAACAGTTGGGGTTATGTATCATTTTCTTTCTAAAGTTTAACCAATCTAATATGTGTGCAACGGTATTACATGTGGTTTTAATATTCATCTCATAATGACTTATGAAGTTGAGAGCACCTTTTCTTATATCAATTGTCCATTGTGATTTCTTTTGTTATGAAAGTTCTGTGCGAGACTTCTGGCGAAAGCTTTTTGGCTTCTATGCCTTTAATTCGTAGGCGTTATTTATATATTGTGGGTTTATTGGATATATGTATGGCAACCATTTTCTCCCATTCTGTGGCTTACTTTTTCTGTTACTAGAGTCTTTGGGTGAAGAGAATTTTCAAATTTTAATGTAGTCTTTTTATCAATAATTGTATTTGCAGTTATCACTTTTTGTATCTTGCTTAAGAAATCTTTGTCCATCCCAAGATGACGAAGATATTTGCCTCCCCCATCCCCCCCCAAAACTTTATAGTTTTACCATTCACATTTATCTACCACACATTTGGAATTGTTTTTTATATGGGATACAAGATAGGAATCAAGATACTTGTTTTCCTAGATGGATTGCCAACTGACCCAGCACTATTTAGTGAAAAAAACCTTCTTCTTCTCTGCTGGACTTTAGTGTCACCTCACTTATAATTCAAGTAACCACACGTATCTGGGTCCCTTGCTGGATTCTCTATTCCATTGGTCTATTTGTCTGGGATAATTTTCAGGATATTTAAAAAAAAAAACCTCAAAATCTATTGAAGAAAACCTACTTCTAACTTTATAGTGTTCATCTTTAAGACGGAGGGTTAATAAATTTTCTTATTTTATGGCCTGGCATTGTGGAAGTGTTCACGTACAGGAGAGGGCATTTGTGGAGCGTGACACAATTCAAAGACTGTGAAAGTTTTGTTTGTATTCTTAATCAACAGGTAGAAAACTAGATGCTACTAAGATATTAAGAATGATAGAAGAGAAAAAGATAAAGCTAAGAATGGGCAGACTTACTTGGGAACAACATTAAGTTGGTTTTTCTAGCCGAGTTGAGCTCTGCTTCTCAAATGACACCTCTCCAGCAAGGTCTTTCCTGATTCAGTCACTTGCTGTTATATCACCCTAATCATCTGGTTATGATTTGTCACTATTGATATTTTTCTTGTTGATTTATTAATTTATTTTCTGTTTCTCTACTCTAGAACATAAACTCTCTGAGAGCAGAAACCCTATATAACTTCTTCAATACTTTTTCCCCAGTGCTTAAAAAGATGCCTCCCCTGTTGTAAGTGCTCTATAAATATTGGCTGAATGAGTAGACCTGAGATCATCAAAGAGCACTTTTTGTAACAACTAGCAAAATTAAATAACTGAAAGCAACTGTTCTCGGGCTGTGTTTTATAGGCAGATATCTTGTCGAAACAGAGCAACTTTTGAAGACAATTAAAAATAAAAGATTAATAATTCAAGATTCTGCCTTTGCATCTAATGACACAAGTGAGACCTTATCCCATGATTAAATGATTTTTGTCAGAATGTATTATAAAAGGCAAGAAGATTTAACATTTTGATTTGCTGAAGAGAATACACTTCTTTCACAACAACACTGTCATCACTGCCTAATTAATCATTTAACTCTGTTCCTTTCTATGCATTAGTGTGAATTTAGATGTGACATAACCCAGTGGTTCTGAAAAAGGTCAGGAAACAAGGTTATAGGGGAGTTTGCATGTTCATGGAAATGGGTTTAGAGTTAGGAAAGAGGAATCTAGTTGAAGACACAAAGCGTAGAGATGGCTGTTTGAATTGTATATAAAGATCATTACTAATCAGTTAATGGGGATTGTAGAAATTTTATTTTAAATTAAAAAATTTAACATATATTAACATAAACCAAATGCTCCCAGCCTCAATAGGTTGTCCAAATTTCATTAGCTCACAGACCATATCTGCTTATACAGAAGGAACTGGCATGATCAGAGTTTTTCTTTTTAATTGGTGGAAGGAGTTATGCTATTAAGTTAAAAAGCTTCCCAGAGCCAGCCCTGGTGGCCTAGCAGTTAAAGATTGGTGCACTCCGCTTCAGCAGCCTAGGTTCGGCTCCCAGGGGTGGAACCACACCTCTCATCTGTCAGTAGCCATGCTGTGGCAGGGGCTCACATAGAAGAACCAGAACTTACAACTTTACACAACTATGTACCAGGACTTTGGGGAGGAAAAGGAGGAAAAAAGGAAGAAGATTGGCAACAAATGTTAGCTTAGGGTGCATCTTCCACTGCAAAATACAAAAGAAAATAAAAAAGCTACGGAGCTGGTGCACCAAGTGTGTGTCACAATAGGTGGCCTGTCATGGTGTGCCTGGGACAGTCTTAACTTAATCTATTGTCCTGATGTAACTGTTAATTGGACCCTCTCTCATTCTCAAAAGTGCTCCAGGTTGATAAGTTACATCTTGACCCAGCCATAAGCAGTGCAGGTAGCCCTCCTGATTATGGTGAAGCCCTTTTTGGCGGAAGTCACAGTGAAAACAAGCCCCCAGGAGGAGTTTCAACCACAAAGAAAAGCTGCTTAGCGGTTGCTGCTGTTGGTTCTTTTTCCCCTTGGCAACTAGCAAAGTCTGCAGGATTTTTACAAATCTAAGGCAAAGACTCATAAGGAAGGTCAATATCAGAGTTCACCAAGCCACATAAGATAGCCGGTATTTAGGGAAATCGTTTCTGGGTTGCTTTCTCAGCTCTGGTGGGAGCTTAGCTATACTGCCAGTGTTATTTTGGCAGCCAACTCAACAGACCTGCTGGCAGGCCAACACATTTAAAAGCTCCAGGAAAAAAAAAAAGTCCATTTGCCTCTCTCCATCGCATACCACACTTCTGGGAGTCTGAAATATCTTACTGAGCACTTTATTCAATCTAAATTTAAATAGAACTTTTCCCCACTTCCCAAGAGAGAAACAACAATGAACTAGATGAGAATGAGAGGAACTGGAAGAAGGTAATGCTCCATATCATTTGGTTAATCTATTCTTGTTTATTAATTTATTACATGGAACAGTAAGTTTAATGGCTTTAACTTTGAAGTGGAAAAGAAGCCTCTAAAGTATACTTTCAAAAAATGCAATAATGACTTTAGGAAGATCTAGGATAAGGAATGCATTTACTATTTTAAGTTATTTTTCAAGGCCTGCTTTAACCTTAGCCTTCAGATTTATCATTTTACATCAGCCAAAATAAACTACCACCATAAGAGACCGTGTATTATTAAAAATCAGAACAGTTTCCTATATTTATTAGTTTTAGTCATAAAACTGCTATTAGAAATAGCATACAGATGAGTTTGATATCTATAAACTCATTGAAACATAACATGACATTTACTACCTGTGGTACATAATTATACTCACATGCTCTTAGATGCATTTATTTCTGTCACTGAATAATTATTTTCAGCAAGTTGTGCTGCGTTTTCAGAAGCAGAATTTTAATTTCCTCATTCTTTTTATACTTCCAATTTTGAAAAGATATATTTTCAAGAAGGATTCTTCATGGAGAAATGTCTTCCTAGAGTACATATCATTTTTTATTAGTTTGATTTTTCAGTAATTGTACTCCTTTTTTTTTTTGGTGTATGCTATGAAATCTACCTAACTGTACGACAGTGGTTAATTACAGATGTGTTGACCTACTGATATATCTGCTACTGCCTCCTAACTTTTAAAATAAATGCTAAAACCTCAAAGTCACGTGTTGAAAACAAATGTTTAACACATGACTTTTATGTTTTATGTCTGTCTTTTGCATTATTTTTTATTTTCTGTCCTCACTCACCATATAGACACATGATCTATTCTTAACATGAACAGTTTTGAGTCTCTTAAATGAACAGGGTATATATTTTGATGTATGTTTGCTGAGCTGTAGTTTTTAATAATACATGGAGAATGGCCTAAATGAGTGTGCCTGTAAGCTAAGAGTGAGCCTAGCCAGCCACTCCAAATCCAAATCCATCGTGGCTGCGTGATTCTCCCCTTCTCATCAACTATATATATTATAGGGAAAATTATATACTCCAATTTGGAAATTCAAGAAATCCTGAAAACACTTCCCTTCCATGGAAAGTCGGTTGCATTTCATAACATTCAGGTGTCTGCATGTTTTGTCTGAGGAAAAGAATACATCTGAGGCTAGCAGGAGGATGCGATTTAATGGAAGAAAACATTTATAAATAAACACCCCAGTCTGAGTAGCCTTCTCCTGGATAATTCATTTTGTGGAATGTTGCTTTTCTGGGGAAAAGCTACTCCATCTATAAAAATAGATGAGAATATTTGAATATGGAATAAGTATAGCTTACCCAACACATCTTATTGAAATCTATGCCTCAAAATTGTCAGACACAAATTTATTTAAAGGAAAGTAGCCTGTAGCAAATAGTCAGAATAAGGACACATAGGAGTTAAAAATCCCCGCAGAAATGCCACTTTCTAGGCGTCCTCCACGTATACAACAGTGCTTGTAGTCGAAGGGAATCTTTTTGGTTAGACACTCTCATTGTCTCAGTTTTATGCCCTCCAAAGCACTGTTCCAATGTCTCCAGATTTTTGGTAATCTCTCTTACTGAATCATGACAGGATAATATTTTGAAGCATTAATTGGTGTGCAGATTTAAGTTTCACCCTGTAAAACAGATAGAAGATGGTAACGGCTGGTGAAAGAGAGAAGGAAGGTATTACAGGCACAGGAGAATGAGACAGAGAAAGTGGAGTCTCACGGGTCCTTTGCCAGTGGCAGCTAGAGACTCACCCATCAGTGCCCAGTGGCCTTACTCCTGCCATCTGGTGAGGTCAACTGCCCAAACATTTTCCAGGAGGAGTACAGCTTGATTGGCCCAAGATTTTACTCACCCCCCTGACCTACCTTTTTGAACGACTCAGGATATGCCTTCAACTCTCTGGGGACGGAAAGCTCTAAATATTTACAAGGTACTTGTGGAATGGAGGGAAAGGAGCTGCACCAGATCCGTATGGGACTAAACGAAATCAACTCAAATTCTACCAAGATAAGACAGGGGGGAATGCATCCCTTGTGACTGTCATTTTCATACCAAACCACGCTATACCCATAACTATTTCTCTAGGCCAAGCCAATGAATGTCAGCCTCATTGTGAAGAAACTCCACTTTCTTTGTTATGTAGTAACATAGATTTTCCGTCACTTTTTGGCAATGTTAACTTTCAAACGTTGGACACTTTTCTGATGTAATACTTAATGGTAACCTTTCCTGATCATTTGGAAGAACTACCATAGTGATAACATCTTCAGAATCCCAACTGCATAGCTTACACAAACTTGTTCTTTGAAATGAATGATATAATTTAAGAATTTCTATATATCAAAACAGTAAAACAGTATAACCACACAGCAGTAAAATTCAAACACTTCTTGAGTGAAAAGTAAAGATCAAGTGCTTTGGAAATATTTTCAGGAAATATTAGAAAGATGTTATAGCTTTAATATTTAATGAACTCATATAAGCCAATAAGAAAAATACTAAAATTCTAACAGATGATCACTTAACAGGGCTTTCCAGAGAAACGGAACCAATAGGATATATACATAAATATAGAGAGAGAAGGAGAGAGAGACAGAGAGAGAGAGAGATTGACTGAGAGATTTATTATAGGACTGGCTCATGCAACTATGGAGGCGGGGAAGTCCCACAATGTACTGTCGGCAAGCTGGAGAACCAGGAAAGCCAGTGATGTAATTTAGTCCAAGTCTAAAGGCTTGAGAACCAGGAGTGCAAATATCCCAGGACAGAAGAAGATGGATGGCCCAACTCAAGCAAAGAGCAAATTAGCCCTTCTTCTGCCTTTTTGTTCTACTCAACAGGAGCTCAACAGATTGGATGATGCCCATCTGCATTGATGAAAGCCACCTTCTTGATTCAGTCTACCCATTTATACTAATCTCTTCTGGAAACACCTGTAGAGACACAATCCAAAAATAATATTTTACCAGCTATCTGGGCATCCCTTAGCTCAGTCAAGTTGATATGTAAAATTAACCATGACCAACAACTTTTCAGGTCTTAAATTATTATTTATATATAATATAATACAATGTAATGTAATGTAATTATATTATATATTATAAATACAATACATTATATTATTGTTTTAAACTATAAATTGTATATATAAAACTATACATATTATTTTAAACTATGAACTATGTATATAGTTTAAAACAATAATGTAGTTTAAATCAATACTATTATTTTGTCTAGCAAAATTGTAAAGACAAAAAAAATACAGCTAGCACTGTAGCATAGACAGGATTATATTAAACAGAGTTAATTCACAAAAAGTTAATGTAGCATTGCCTTTAAGTAGATGGACTATGGATGATAATTTTTCTTTCAACTGTTATCTTTTTAAATGTTTTTTGTGAATTTTATTTTTACTTTTATAATAAAGGTACTATTTTGTTAACTAATATGAACCCGTTTTATTCTCAAAAAAGATTAGATGGGCTTAAACAAATATTAAAAGTCATTTTGCTACACTATAAGAGAAAAACAGGTAAGTATAAAAAGGAATAAAATTATATTAATTTAGTATATCACACATCTACTGTTTTAAATAATGAGATAATGTACTACTATAAAAACAAATGATGTGATCTCTTTTATAATTATGCATTTTAATTCTTGCTTTTATACCTGTGAGCACTTTTTTACTACATAGCATTTAACTTCCAACTTCTTTTCTAAAATACAGGGGCTGATTGTGCTTTTCCCTTCTGTTTCTCACACTTATTCCCCATAGGAAGGAACCCCATAGGAAGGCAAACTTTTTGTGTTTGTATTTTGTAAAGTGCACTGATGAAACCTGAGAGGCTGAACTTAGCAATGCAGACACAAATTGTGCCATCAGAAGATCAGAATGAGAGTGAATGTCCCAACAGTATAAGACGGGCATCAGTAACAGAGGTCGATGAAAAGTGAAGACTTATTTGAACTGTCCCGTTTCATTCATTTTATTATGTTCTCCCTGAGTCACAAAAAGAGTGTTCCAGCTATTTGTCTTAAACTGTTGGGGACAAAGATTGTAGTAGATATTTTGAAGATTTTTTCAGGGTGTGTGTGTGCATACGTGTGTGTGTGTGTGTGTTTCCTTGATCATTGACTTGTATATTAAATGCATTATTTTCTTTGATTTTCTAAGAGAATATTCTTTTTAAAGCTCAGATTAAAACAATTAGACTGATGACTTAAAATAAGGGAACTTAAAAGATGTCCTTGTGCCCTACCCAAGTTAAAGCTCAAAATAGTCCTTGTACTTGAACAGCATCAGGATATATATCCAAATGAAATACTGGATAAGACTTCTAAATGATTTGCCCTTATTGAAAGCACCTTCATCTGGTGCAAAAGCACGTGCTCCAATCTGTAGGGATTTGAGGATGAATTAAAGCTGTAACAATTGCCTTTTGAAGCCTTGGGCCCTTAGCTCTGCTCTGTGTAATCCTTGATTAGAAGGGGAACAAAATTTGGGCCTAGACTCTCCCTGAGAGGAACTTGAAATCTGATGGTTGACGGAGTGAAATGTTCACCTCCACAGGGGTTCAACAAGGACTTATTGAATGCTTACTATATGATGGACACTGGGGCTCTATCATGAATAAAACTTGATTTCCACCTGGAGAAACTTAGATTATTTCAGCTGAGATGTTCTAATATAGGAGAATATTCTGCAAACCTCAAGAAAAAGCCCTGCCTGCCAGGAAAGAGCCACTTAGCTCAACCAGGCACTTTTACACGAGGTCCAAACAGAGGGATTTTCACCAGAAGGGTGAGAAATATATTTTTCTCTGCCTACTTTGTGCAGACGTAATTTCAAAATGGATTGAAATACCTTTCTATAGTGCCACCTTCCTGATTAAAGGCTTTACTCTGGGTGATATGATAGGGCACAAACTCATTTCTTATCTTCTTTAGGGACTCTTTATCTTTCCCTGGAATTAAGTGAGAGCTGTCATGTAACTAACTGTCACTGTAAGTGTCTGAATGGATGTCAAAATTCTTGTTATCTGTGAAAGTGTATCTGGTAGTCGAGAGTATATATTGGAGGCTGAAGAAAAGATCTCTCTCTCTCTTTTGCAGAGGAGCTGGAAGTGATCTTGAAGTCTCTAATTATTGTCAGTGAAATATGAAGATTGTTCTTACTTCAGATTATACAGTTTCCTAATCTTTCAAATGGCAGTGATACCTTATTGTCCCTGATAGAGCTGGCGATTTCTAATCAAGCGTTGTTACTGCATTACAATGTCAAGTCCCTCCTGAAAAGGATATTTACCACAACGATCTGTTGTTCCATGCTGCTCAGCAATATGAACCAGCTAAATCCTTTTATTTTTAATCAATTGGAATTTTACTTTGAGGATGGGAAAAGATTTTTCAATGCACACAAAGCGTGTGTAGCAAAACAAAAATGCTTTTAGACAAGGCTGCAAGGGTTATTTCTCATTATGTATTTTTAGCATCCCTCTTTCCATTGAAACAAGTCACAGGCATATCTACAGTTGATCAGTTGACAGATCAGCAATTCTATTAAGATGAAAACTAACCTTGGAAACCTTTAGAAGGAAAAGGGTGTCCTTTGATTTATTATGCCATTTTATGCTTGTGCCATTATTTTCCTTTCAGCTATTCAGGCTGTGTTAAGTGGAAACATCCAGCATTTTTAATAAAGTGCTTCATTCAGACCAAATATTAAACCAGAAGCATTTTAGAAGAAGCTTCTGATTAAAGTAAATGAAATAAAGATCATCCAGTTCTGTTCAATAAGAGAGAGTAAGGCATAATGAACAGAATACAGCAACATTCTTGTGATGACAAACTACGCTGTCATTTCTTTTTAGTGCCAGTTGAGGTCTGGGTGTTTTCCTCAGGAATTATAGGGACATTTGCTTTTTAGTCAGTGGCAACGCATTCAGGTTATCTTGCGTCTTGATAAAAGTTATTATGAGTGATATGTGGTTCATTTAGGTAAAGTTACTTTGAAAATGGTTATTTGTTTTTACCTACAGTCAGGACTGATAGTTATTTTATATAATTTAAGCTTTAAAGTCTCATCAAAAGTGAAATATTCCAATTTCTTTGAATTTCAAAGTATCCTCATCAATTTGTCTCTCTATTGCATCTCTGAAATCCCATAATCCACTTTCCACACCACGTTTTTCTACAGCCTCTAAATAACTATTCTTAAATTCTTTCCGAACTTATATTTTGCTAAAGAAAGATATAAGATTTTTGAGAAGGGTTTCTCAGGCAGGAAGAAATAGAAGTTGAAAGGAAAAACTGATGATAATAAATACACTTTGACACAGAATCTTAAAATGGCAACACTTCTCCATTAAACTTTAATTTTGGATGTTCTATTGACTAATTCAGACATAATATTTAATTATACTCGGTTAAAATAGATTTCAATTGTGAAAACAATTGTACTTTAGAAATTTTGTACTTATAATATTAAAAATTATAACTGGATTTCTATTGGTGTCTACCTTATAATGAATATATGAAATATGATTTTTTTGGTAATAAAGTGTTTATTTCAAAATTTATTAGCCCTTTTAAAAATTGAAGCTTCTTATTACATTTAATTATTGATCTTAAGAACTATTAAGAAAAATTTTTGGGTCAGATGGACAGGGAAAGGGTCAATTGCATAGCTCCATTATGAAAAATGAAGAGAACTTTAGAAGATGAGAGAATTTGCTAAGCCTGAGTAAAAGTGGTTGATCTCAGAAATCACCCCATTGAGAGAACATGAGAAAATGTATGGAGATACTATAATGGATATTAAAACAGAGAAAAATGGTAAGGTTGTATTTTCACCACTTGTCAAATGACAATAAATAAACCTGTCAACCTATTTGGTATCACCTACAGTTACGCCAACACTTACCCAAATGATTGGAAAGGAATGGAACTTTGTTGCCATTAAGCTAATACAGGATAAAGCATATTGTTTGAATTTTTAATTGTTTTTTGGACTATTAATATATTTTGCTTTATTTGGTATTGTGGTTTACGTATTTTAAATGGAGTGTTATATATATAATATCTTATACATATTAATGATTTCAGGGTGTTATATCCCTGAGATTGGTGGATTTTTCTCTGATGACGTCAAACTCACAATATCACAAAGATTCATAGGATGTATTGATCAGGAAATATCCATCAGTGTGATTGAAGATGGTAAAAAAAAATTGCAATATTGATGACTGTAAACTAAAATCGAAGCTTTTTTTTAAAACCAGAGAAGAATATTTTTATCTCTGTGTTCTGTAGAACATAAGGCTGGAGAAGTAAATAAGTATTCTGTGAAATTTCTAATTGAAATTAACTTCTGTCAAAATAAAGGAGAAAAGGTAATTGATAAGATAAAATGAACTTCTCCTTGATTTTTCCTACTACATCCATCTATATATCTATATCTATATCATCTGTCTATCTTTATCACCTAAATCTATATAGTTAGCTAGTTAGCTATCTGTCATCTACCTATCTACATTAAAAATAGATATCCATATCTATTATTATAAATAAAATACTTTTCCAACAAATTGTGATTTTTGACAACATATATTATAACTTTTATATTTTTGCTTTATCCACTCATTTTCATAGCAAAATTGAGACAACATATGATCTAATTTTCACATAGTTATTATTAGCAATTAACTTTCCCACTTGAATTTAATTTTCTTTGTTAGTATCTCTCAAAATCGGTAAAATGATGCACCTTAGTTTCAGAAGGCAATGCCAGCTTAAGAATGGAAAAATCTAGAGCCAAATTAAAAGTGCTAAGAAAACAAATTCATTACAATTTAAAATGTTGAAAACTATTAATAAATTTTCCACATGCTGGAATAGTAGAATGCTAAATATAAAAACTCTCATTTATTTCACACTTACCATCAAATACAAAATGCAGAAACAATTTTAAAATTGCCTCCTGTCAGACAAATCCTGAAATACACCTGTGAATGGCATGTGGAAAAATTTAAACACCAAATCCTCACCTATGTAGTAGTTGATAGTCTCCTAAAAGTCTCATTGTTTGGCTTTTAAAATTACTCTTCTTTCTTTATTTTAATACAACTCTATAGGGACATTTTTCCTTTGGAAGAAAAATCATTTGACACAAGCAGAATTGTCAAGGAATGTCATATATTGAGAAATGCAGTGACAAATGAGAAAGGGCTGAGTCACTTAGAAAGTGCTGTGCAGACAGCCCAGGGTAACAAGCACCAAATAGAAGAAGAGAGTGGTTCGTGGAAATAGATCAAAACAGCCCAGTGAAGCATAGTAGAAGTGCAGCATAGTGCCATTATATGACAAAAGGACCAGTGGGTGTGTTTACATTCTTGGTGGGTAACCTGTTTATTACCAGAGGCTTGAAGTTGATGATCCTCAAATTAAGTACTTTAATTTTGTCACATGCTTTGGTTTTGTAATATTTACTCCTGTTTAATTTCAACATGATGTCATTTACGAAGACCTTGATGTTATTTATTTTAAATTTCTGATACTCCTCAAAATAGCTCTATGAATACAGTGTCAATTCAAAGAATATATTGCTTGCATTTTTCATGAAGCATAATTAGTGAAAATTTAAAAAATCAATTGTGTATAAAATTTGAACCTTTGAAAATAGGACTGCAAGAAATTCAATCAAATTAAACACTTTCTCATTCAAAGAATGTGAAGAATATGATGGTAATATGAAATATTACATAGGATATTAGCATATATTAATCATAGTTATTTTTAAATCCTTGTTTCATACTTCAAACATCTGTCGTATGTGAGTCTGGTTCTATTATTTCCTTTGTTCTGTACAGTTTATTGCTTTTCTTTACTTTTAAAATACCTCATTTTTTGTAGTTGTTGGAAGCCATAAATTTTTGTTGCAGTTGTGTGTAGGACAGATAGAGGTATGGTTTTTATGCCTGGAAATGAGCTGCCTTTCCTTCTGCTAGGCCTTTCATGTGAGAGTCTGGGTCAATCTAGAAAATCCAGACAGGTGTGAACTGGGCTTGAAATTTGTTGTTGCTGGGGTTGTCCTCTGTGAATCACAGGCTGAAAACGCCACTACGGTTACCTTGTGTTAAGATTGAGGCTGGTTTGCTATATGGTTTTGCTAAATAATCTGTTTCACCGTCCTCTTACATCTTCCGTTTGCACTGCACCTTAAAGGGGGTCTCTCTCCACACGCTTATCCTTTCTTCAACAGTTTTCCACCATTACTCAGCACTCGACACCTGTTAGCCTGATGGTGCATCTGGAGGGAGTAGACATACTTGTTTTTCTTGTTATGCCTCAGTCTTAGGCACACACTGTGTCCCTGGATCTTGGAGGTAGGGCATTCTCAGAATCCTTGCTTCTCTCCAGTTCCAGTTCTGGGACCAGCACATATTCCTGCCCTGTCCCTGGTCAGAGAGTATTTCTCTGTTTTTTTCTTCCAGCTGAAATGTGTTTCCACCAATGACCTAAAAGTGACTTTGTTACTTGCCTTTCTCCTGGGACTTGGAGGCTTTTGTTCCATAGGGGAGAGAGGGATGGAGGATTAATTTGAGGTTTCATGTCTTCCCCACGTTTGGCATTCATGTTCCATGGGCCTTTACCAAGAGGTACAATTTCTCAGGACCTTCTCCAGTCCTGTTTGTGAGTATCTTTGAGGTCTTGGAGAAGATCCTGCAAGTGGGTGCAATTTCCCCTTACATCAACAACCCCCCCCAGTTTCCATATTCCATTGGTAGTCCATACTCAGCCTTTGCCAATTTTTAACAGTTTTAGCGGAGTTCTTTTGAATGTACCCAGCAGAATCAGTCTCAGTTAAGAATGTACTTGCTTACTATTTCTCTTTACAGGTGCCTCTCTTTTCTTAGATTCAGGATTAGTTTGTTGATCTCTGATGGATTCCAAAAAATGTTTTGAATTTGCAGGTTTTCTAATGTTTTCTCATTGTGAGTGTAAGAGCAAGGCTCTTCCCAGCTTTCTACATCCTAAGTCAAAGCCCGAAGTACACCAGTTTCCTTCTGAGCGTTTACCCACAAAGAAAGATTTCAAAATCCTTCCATAAGCATAAGATTTAATAAGCATTCATTCATTGAACAAATGTTTACTAAGCACTTCTACGAGGGAGGTACTATTCGGGAGGCAGAAGTAAATAAAACAAACAATATCATTAGGATCTTGGAGCTCACATTCTCAATGAGACGGGGAGGATAGAAAATAAATAATAAAAATATGTACATAAGTTTTGTAGTATTTTAACAGTTGTTAACCGCTATAGGAAAAAGAGCTAAAATAGAGGAGTGTAAGGGATCTGTAGTACCATTAGGGCGTGTCTTCAATTTTAAATAAGATAGTCAGGAAGTCTCACTGAGAAGGTGTAATTTGATCAGAGACTTGAAGGAGAAGAGGGAGTTCACCCTGTGGGTATTGGGGATGGAGGAACAGCATTTCCAGGAGGTGAAAATAGCTAGTATAAAAGCTCCTAAGGCCAGGAGAAGGTTGGCATGAGTCAGAGCAAGGAGGTCAGTAGAGTGAATTAGAGGAAGAGTAACAGGAAATGACGTCAGAGAGATGGATGATGGGGAACAGATCATGTAGGCTCTGTAAGGCTGTTGTAATGACTGGCTTTTATTCAGAGGGAAATGTGGAGGCATGGTAGGGTCTTGAGTAGAGGAGTAATAGGCTCTAACTTTCCTTCTAAAAAGCATCACTCCAGCCATAGTGTTGGGAATAGACTGAGATATTGAGCATGAATGGCATAATCAAATTGTCATGCCATTTAATAAGGGTGACCTTTAAAGAAGATTTCTCCTTTGAGTCCACTTCAGAGTACTTTCTCCCTTCCAGTAAAATTGTATTTAATTGTCAAAAATGAAGCATGACTTTATTCTACAATTAATGGGACTTAAAATGCTAAACTGCAAATCATAATGGCTTAAACTATACGCCAGTAAAATTTGAAAAATATTCTGATATATTTCATATAATCAACTTCTATGTGATGTCCCTGCTTTGCCATTAATCATATACATTTGGAATGTCCTGCAAGGAATGTATACTATATTTATAATATTTTTTATCCTTTTAAAGTTTCTTTAACTTATATTTCCTATATTTCTCACTCAACCAGACAGTAAAATACTTACTGATTATTATTAAAATAACATATTATTAAAATAAGATGATTATTCTGTAGTTTGAAGAAAAAAAGAGTAACAGACATGACTTTTTAAATTAACCATTCTGCTACCCTTTTCCCCATCTCAGCCCTCAAAGTAGACTCATTGTGTGTAAAATCTACTATAACTCAAATTTTTTTATTTTTTTAATGCGTATTTGCTTAGTTTGTCTGCATGGTGGTACCATTAGCAGGAAGCTATTCTCATTGTGCTTATTGCACGAACAACCCAAAAGTTACAGCTACTAATATTTTGGAAAAAGTACTGGTAAACACTATGCATATGTTCTTGTCAGCATATTTTAATGTATACAGTGATATTATTTTTAAAGAAAATCCTATCTCCAAAACTAATCGCAAATTTTACATAATGAAAACATCAAAGTCAATTTTGATTGCATCCTCATGAATGCATTTATTTTTATTTTTTATTTTTTTCTGACTGCCTATCACTCCTATCCCCAAATAAAACCCCAAATGCAGGTATATTGACCATCTTATTCACTCCTAAATCCTGAATGCCAAAATAGTGCCTAGAATAACAGGCTCTCAATTTGGTTATTGTTGTTGAATGACTGAATGAACTGTGATTACACAGTATCTGAAACATTCTCTTCTAATCTCCTATATGTAAAACTGTGTCCTTGAACTCTCTACCTAGATAATTTACAAATACCTAGAATACCATGTGTCGGTAACTGAATAATTTCTCCCAGCTTCAAAGTTGGTCTCTCTGCAGTGTTATTGCAGTTACCATCCATCTGGCTCTTCAAGCCAGAAATCTGAGAGTCATCTTCGACTCATTCGTCTCCTTTACTCCCTGCATGCAACCATTCACCAAATGGCACCCTTCTACATCTGGATTATCTTTTAAACCTTTCTTATTCTTTACATCTCTGCCGTCTCCACCATCGTTGAAAGTACCATCTCTTTCCTAGACAATTGCAATAGGCTTTTGAAACACCTAACTTGGCTGCACTCTAATTCAATCTCCGTTCTCCACAATCTGAGAGATCACTAAGAAATACACATCTATCATCTCACTGCCTTGTTTAACCATTTTGGTCGTTGTCGACTGCTCTTTAGATAAGGGCAAAATTTCGTATTATGGCTTTGAAGTCCTGTCTGATCTGGCCTCACACCTAATTGTCTCATGCCGTATTCTTACGGTTTTTATCATCATGTCGTAGTCTTCAGTTTTTATCACCCAGCCATGTTATTTCTTCCAGTCCCTGGAATGAAGTATCCTTCATTTGGTGCCTTTTTCAGTTCCTGGAATGATCCCCCACCCCCCTTATTCCACCATCCACCTCATTTTACTCTCACCCCTCCCACAACCTTTCTTTTTGAGTTGAGTTATATTCGCATTTCAGATCTTTGCTTAAACATCTTGTTTTTTTATGTATGGTGTTTTTTGTTGTTTGTTTTTATTTTACTTTACCAACCAAGTGTGTTTTTCCAATCTTCACTTCCAGAATATTATGTACTTTCCTTTGCCACACTCTTTACTTCTAATTATTATATTTTTAATATATACCCCTTACTCTATCATGAACACCAAGAGGTTATGGGCATTGCCTGTTCTGTTCAATGATTTATCCCAGCTCTCAGCACAGTATTTGGGACATGTTGTGCAATCAATAAATATTTGTTGAATGAATGAATTGATAAATATCAAATGAACTTTTTGAATGCAACTACATTTTTTTCAAGTGAACTGAATAATATAAACCCTACTTATCCTATAATGATGATGATTCCAATTAATTCTAAGTATCATACTTTTCTGATCATACATTTTCATAATAAAGTTGACTACATTTTCAAAGAATTGATTTTAATA
The DNA here is from genome assembly GCF_057802395.1 of Ceratotherium simum simum. Taxonomy (NCBI): domain Eukaryota; kingdom Metazoa; phylum Chordata; class Mammalia; order Perissodactyla; family Rhinocerotidae; genus Ceratotherium; species Ceratotherium simum. The sequence continues at coordinate 14,161,175 of NC_141935.1, read as the reverse complement.
TTTTACAGAAAATATCTAACCATTATTATTATTACGATAACATAATTAACATTCTGTTTAAAAGAGATTTGAACTAATCTCTATTATATACCACTTGTTTTGGCGGAAAAATGTGTTATTCCTGTGAAGTATCCAATTTGTAATTAGGGAATATTACTCTTCATATATAAAAATATCTCTAAGGACCTTTTACTGGTACTTTTGCAGTTTTTGGTGTTTTAAAAATTGTTTAAAAGTGTCTTTTCTATAACATTTGATGTTTGAGAGTTATTTCAGTTTTGATATTGAAAATTCTGGTGCCTGTATTTGGATTTCTATTTCTAACTTAAGGCACTAAGGCAAAAGTACATCGGTAGTGGCAGAAAAAATAGAGAAAAAAATTGCAGTAAACAATGACACATAAACATTCTTAAGTAATTTAAAAAAATTTTTTAATAGTTATACCCAAAGAAAACATCATATTTGTTTGTGTTATAAATAAGATTTATAGTGTGCATTTACATTTTATTCTATTTGTTAAGATGCCACTGGTGTTTGTAACGTGGAACAGACACCTAAATTCCAGTATCATTAATATATGCCAAGTACTACTCCTATATCTGACACTATTCATCATATTCTAATTAATCATCAAGGAAGAAACCAACTATTCTTTTTCATATATGGACCAATAACTCTTGGGAAAATTAAATCATCTCTCAGAAACATTTCATTTCTTGGTGCTAATAATTCAGTGAAATGAATTTTCAGAATAACAGTCAGATTATATTGTATAATTTTCTTTAAGATTCTCCATCTTATGTATGAAAATTTCATTCTGCATTTGAAAGCTGCTTTTTTTCCCAAAGTCATTTGCAGTATTGTGATAAGTAGCAAAAGGCCATTCGCAAAGTATAATATGAGCTTCAATTGGAACTAGAAAATGTTAAAGAACATATTTTGTTTTTAAAGGCAAGACTGAGTGGATGGGTCACTGTAAACAAGAAGGGAAATGCAGGATGTTCTCATCCTTTTCAGTTATATTTAATCTCATTTTAACCTTTGTCTCTTCATTATCATACTTGATAATATATCAATGGCCCAATTTTCTAGGATAATTTGCAATTCACTCCTGTGCTCATCACAGTATGTAAACAGAAAAAGGCAAAGAAAAAAAAGTCCTTCCAGGCCCATTTACATGTATTGTTTTCTTAGATCCATGATCTGTCTTTTGACAAGAATGAGTTGCTATGGGTGGATGAAAATTTCTCTATCCATTTAGTGACCTTCTATGTAATTTTAAAGCCTGAGTCATTGAGGCAATTAGCCATGGATCCCATTGTGATTCTCATCCCCTTTAGTACCTAACAACCATTGCTTGCTCCAGGATCTCCCAGTCTAAATCTTTGAACCATGGGAGGGCATAGAAAGGATGAAGGGACCACTATAATAATTCCACCTCTTACCACAGCAATTCGGGGCAACTGCTCCATTTTCTTTTTTTTTGTAGTTTTAACAGAGACAATAATCTTTGTTGTTATTGCTATTATTTTAAAAATCATTGGTGACAATTTTGAGTGCTTTATTCCAATAGGTGGATAACTGGACTTACCAGCATATAAATACAAATTAGGTAACCTTAACATACTAATTAATTCTTTATGCTTTAAAGTTTCACCTGTTGCCAAGTGGGACCTCACATCCTCTGACTGGAACCTCTTCAACAGTTCTCCTCTGCCTTTATTACTAGCACATTCTAAAATAAAACAATAACTCTTCAGATATGTTTCCCTGTTCCTAGGATCTGTGCAATATCATAGTATCTTTTTACTTTCTGGAATTTTAATAATTATCTACATGTTAGTATGTGTCAATAAGTGTTAGTGAAACATTAACTAGCCACTATCATCTCAGTGATCTAGAATGTTCTATATTAGGACAGTGTAAGAAAACAATTCTCTTACATAAAAATAGCAGAATTATTAAAAAGTTTTATGTAGAGTGGATGTATAAGAAATGGGAAAAATCAGTTTATTAAATTTTTTGCTAACCTAATTATGTGCATTAAAGGTGTTCTATGTGCCACAGTTCTTTTTGGGGAAGGAATAAAGACATATTAAAGATAGAATCTTTATCAAGTGGATAATGACAAAGAAATTGGCTAATGACTATTATCCTCAGTCACTACCATAAAGAATCAGTACATTCCTTAAGCATATTTGGCTTTAGTTTCTCTCAGGACCAATGTTGAAGCTTGAGTTAAGTGCCCAGGTGAAACAGAACCATACCACAAAGGCGTGGATATCTCTGATGAATCTGCAGACCTAGCTGTAGTGGTGGATGTTACTCCACAGTTGAGATGTATCAAATGAGATCTAACCCTGGTCTGGGTATTTTCTCAAGATAGAAGTTGGGATTTGGCAATGACCAACATATGGGTTCAACCTGGATAGGAGTGTCTACCACTGCCTCCACTGTTTTTGCATTCAACAACTCACAAACTCTATAGAGCATCACATGAGAATTATCCTACTCTTAAACTGAGGTGCAGTGAAGGAAAAGCTTCATTTTGTTTCACTTAGCAATATATCCCCAAATAAATTGACTTTTAAGAGATTTAGTGTTACAAAGGTTTAATTTAAATGATCCAAATGGTCAATCACGAAGACTAGAATAAACCTCTGTCTATTCATCAATTTAAGATGAGGATTAAGCCCAGAGTTTGCTACGAGGTGAGGCAGATCCAAGGAACTCCTACTAAAATTGACACTACAGGGAAGGCCACACTTTTCAAAGAAATTGATATTAGTACATAAAACTTAGGCCATGGATGAATGCTATACGCAAAGACTTTGACATCATTTTTGAGAAGGGATCTCTAAAACTGTAGAACTTGATTGATCACAAAGATCCAATGTGAACTAGCAGATGGAGAAGAATGCCCCAAAGTATTTATAGTCACTGAATCACAAAATTTACAATATTTTAGGAATATTAACAGTAGGTAATGTACACAGTCTTTAGAGAAGAACCAACACCCAGGGATGTGATTTCTTACACTGATTCCAATGAATCATAATAGAAAACAATGTCCCAAGTTGGTTCATTTCCAAAGTCTAGGTATTTCATTCTTGAATAACACCATTGCAACAGATTGCTTTATTGGCTTCCCTGTAGGTGCAGTGTATGTCCTGATCCCTTGACTTTATGCTTGGCCATCTGACTTGTTTGGCCAACGATATATAGGCAGAAATGACAGGATGCCAGTTCAGAGCCTAAACTCAAGACGTTTGCATGCTTCACTTCCATCTCTGCAATTGCCAGGAAAAAAACTGAGCTCAATTAGCCCACATGTCCAAGGAGAGTGAGAGACACATGGGCTAAGATTGCCCTAAGTGATCAATAGACTTGCAGTGAGAAGCAGAGCTGAAGCAACTGCTTCCTCCTGGAGCAGAGACATCCAGCAGAGCCCCACCTCGATTCGCCAAACCCCAGCTCATCTGCAGATTTGTGAACCTTAATAAATAGTTACTTGTAGCCACTGAGTTTTAAAGTAATTTGCGACTCCACAATAGATTGTGGATACAATTACCAGTAACAATCTAGTCCAGGCTGAGCTCTACCTGGACCACCTCTTATGTCCTTCCCCCGCAGTGTCAGATGAAGGTCAAGTCCACACATCCTTCTTCAGGCTCTTCTGTCTCAGCTTTGCATCTCTGGCACATAACTACTGAAAAGACAAGACAGCTCCACAAAAATGAGTAGAAGTAGCAGCACAGAGCTGTCAAACCCCATACCATAAATCCTAAAAGCCTCAATTTCTACAGAGAACAATCTCTCATAAAAACACAATAAATAAAATGCATTCCGCGTAGAGCATTTGGTTTCTTTCTCTAACATATTTACATTCAAGTTAATGATTTCTTCTCAGTTTTCCTTCTAAATATAGAGTATATACATACTTTATAAGTGAGTAAGTAAAGGGCGGATTAAAGAAGTTTCTTCAGGGACGAGGAAACGTAAGCAAAGAATAATTCAAGTCTTCACCACTGAAAAAGACAGAAATCTTTTGTATTTGGAAATGTCTTTTGGAGCTTCAGTTCAGATAATATAACACACCAAAAAATTAGAAATAATGTAATAAGAGGAGCTTACTATATATACAGCTATATATTTCACTTTTTCCACTTAATATATTATGAGCATCTCTTCTTAACACTCAAATTTTATAAAACACAGTGTTAATTGCTGCATAATATATCGTCAAATCGATATGCCATAATTTCTTTAACCAAGCTTATGGATTTTTACATTAACGTTGTTTCCAAGTTTTTCCTGTCGTAAATAAAATTACACATGAATATTCTTATGCATAATTTTTTTATTGTTTCTCTAATTACTTTTTCATGCTAAATCTCAGAATTTAAATTACTTGGTGAAAGCATTAAAATGGTTTTAAGTCTTTTGAATTATTGTTTTCAATAAAAGGCTTTTTTTTTTTGTTGTGAGGAAGACTAACCCTGAGCTAACATCTGCCAATCCTCCTCTTTTTGCTGAGGAAGATTGGCCCTGGGCTAACATCCATGCCCATCTTCCTCTTTTTTATATGGGACGCTGCCACAGCATGGCTTGACAAGCTGTGCATCGGTGTGCACCTGGGGTCTGAACCAGTGAACCCTGCTGCCGCAGCAGTGGAGTGCGTGCACTTAACCACTACGCCACTAGGCCGGCCCCAGTAAAAGGTTTTTTTGATGTTTTAAATAATATTCTCCTATATCTATTAACTGACTCTACATATAGAGTTATTAATTCTCAATAGTTGTGTCTTCCACTAAGTGCCATATATTTGTAATACATAATACATATAATATGTATAGAGACAAAGAGCTATTAATTGTTCAGTGTGTATGCCTTTAATAAAATATAATCTCCATGAATTCAGGGACTATATTCTCAACAGTGTATTCCAGCACCTAGGATAATATTGGGGAAAAAATAACGCTCCACGGATATTTGTTCAATGAATGAATGAAACACAAAGTTGGATTTCCAACACCTTCCAAGACTAAGGTTTATTTGCAACCTCGTATGATACTTAATTCTTAGTCGTTTTGAATTCTGCTTATGTGCATTAATTGTTGATGTCTTTTGCTCTCCTCTGAGGGGTTTGACTAACTTTGAAAATCTCCCCGGGATGTTGTTCAATCAAGTTCAAAGGGATATGAAGTCCCTTTGGTGTCCACTTGATGAAGTGCCGGTCCAAAAGGAACCTCAAAAATGATATAAAACATCCTAGACCCAAATAACCTTAAAATGAATGCCCAGAGTGAACTTCAGTGGATCCACAAAACAACCAGATTGTGAGAATATGTGTGTAATTCTCCCAAACTGTGGGGAACACTCAGTAATTGATGATATTATGTTTGAAAGGAGCTCACTCTCAACTAGATTTTCATGAGAGTTTTCTTTGATTACCCTAATATACACTATGCTTTTTTTTTGAATCAATAAGACACATGTAGTCTGTACCTTACATTTTAATGCCTGTGAGTTTCTCTGTATTTTGCACTATATGTTTTCTTTTTTCTTTTTTTCAGCTTTATTGCGATATCATTGACAAAATTGTAAGATATTTCAAGTGCACCTTGTGATGATTGATATATGCATACATGGTGAAAGGATTCCTTTCATCTGGTGAATTAACATATCTATTACCTCACATATATATGTGTGTATATATATACCTGCTTGGTGAGGACATGGAAGTTCTGTACTGTATGTTTTCAACTTGTCTCTCTAGAAGATTCTAAGATCAAGAACTATAACCCCTAAGTCACCTCTAGTAGATATAACTCTACCTAGTCTAGTGCTAGGCAGGTATATGGAGTATTTTAACTTAGAAGTAATCCTTGGAGTTATGAATTAAAGTTGATTTTAGAACAAACGTTATGCATGTTATTTTAAAAATATGTTTACTCTAGCAAGGTAATGAAATCCTTGGTAACAGTAAATACGTAGAAAAGAGTAACTAGAACCAAGGGTATCTAATAAGGGCTTTGCTTACAATGGAATATGGAAGTTAGCCTGAAAGCAAATAACTGAATACCTGACTGCTTATTGTGGATATTAAAGGAGTTGAAGTATTTGTAATGCATGCTTTGTTGAAGCAAAACTCCCTAAAAGAAGAACCACTACACAGTCTAAACAAATGTCAATGTTCAAAATGTGGTGAAAACATTGGATCATAGAAGATTAGAAACACTAGGCTGACAGAGAAAATTTGCCAAAGGATGTGGTATGCTTAAAATATCCCAGAGAGACTAGGTTTTGAAAAATATTTCCTATAGAAATAAAGCTACAAGCAACCTACAAATATCTCCTTTATTTTGGTCTATAGTTAGAGGTTCTTGATCTCATATTCAGTTAAGAGATGAAAAACAAAACTTGCTCCCTGAGAATACACGAGTATTTAGTTTATGCAGGCACTGGTGCCTTTCTTCTGAGGAAGACGACATGTGCGTAAGCTATCTATTGCCACAATAATGCTGCTTAACAGCCAGAAAGCCTTAGTGGTATGAATTTAGCCTTTCTCAAGATTATGGAATCAGCTGATCTTGGTTGGACTCAGCAGGTTCAGCTTGTCTCTTCAATAGAGGCTCTCATCCTTTTCTGGAAACAATGGACTAATGGGGTAGGGCTTTCTCATGATAATGGAAGCATTACAAGTAAAAATTCAAAAACATGCAGAAACACACACAGTCTTTTGAAACCCAGGACCAGAATTAGCAAGCCACAACTTCTGCTACATTCAATTGATCAAAGCAATTAACATGACTGAGTTCAGATTGAGGGAGTGAAGAATAGACTCTGTCTCTTTAAGAGACTAACTGCAATGTCCCTTTGGAAAGAATGTGGATAATGGAACTGTGAAAAATTGGGCCTAACAATGCAATCTTAAACTTCAGGTGTCCAGGTTCACAACCACTGGCCCAGAGCACAAGGCGTCTATATACCGAAAACCTATTACGTATGCAAGATTTAATTACATAATCTTGAATAATTGAGCAAAAGATAAGATGTATGTAGAATTATCACATGATAAAAGCAATATGTTCTGTTTCTTAAATTTTCTGAAGTTCTCCCCCTGAGATGATGTATTTAAATTTGACCCCTTTTCCTGTCTTTGCTGTGATTTAACATATAAATATGCTCCTTTTTCCCCCAAAACAAGAGAAACAGTTGTTGCCTTTCTCTTCCATTCTTCTTCAATCTACGGACACACTTATTTTTACCACAAATTAAAAATAAATGTTTTAAAAATATTGAGTTGACCTGATACTTCCTTTTACCTTTAAAGATTATTTAAATCATCATTTTAAAAAAGAAAACATAATTGTTGTTAGCAAAATGTATTTAAAACAAGGAAATGTCCTTAGGTAAAAAAGGTAAGAATTCTATGCATAAAGAATATTCACTTTAAGATTATTTGGGTCTAGGATGTAGAAAGTTCTGTAACCAGTGACTACCTGTTCAATGGGCAAAAAGCATGCACTTAGGGGCTGGCCCAGTGTTGTAGTGGTTAAGTTCACACACTCTGCTTTGGCAGCCCCGGGGTTCATGGGCTTGGATCCCAGGCACAAACCTACACACCCCTTATTGTGGCAGGCATCCAACATATAAAGTAGAGGAAGATGGGCACAGATGTTAGCCCAGGGCCAATCTTCCTCAGCAAAAAGAAGAGGATTGGCCACAGATGTTAGCTCAGGGATAATCTTCCTCACCAAAAAACAAAAACAAAAACATGCACTTAATTTCTTCAGTTTCAATCTTTTCTTGTTCTCTAACTACTGGAAATTCATATTCATTTCTTCTTATTGGGTGACTACACTGGATGATGGTGCAAGTAGTAATCATGCCTCTGGCATGAATGTATGCATGAGACGTTTTGTCTTTTTGTCATTTTGTGGTTTAATATTTAGAGTGGTCATTGTCAATAATTGTGATTGCCACTCTTAATTATCTTATGAAAAGATATTCCATTCTCTGCTCTAAAATATCCTACAACTCATGAAGGGCAGAAAACATACTACAAACTCCTTAACTTGACATTTATGTCCATTGCCAAGAGATCTCTAAGCAGTATTCCTGGTATCCCTCTACGGACCTCCCCATGCTTCCCCCACTCTGTACCCTTCCTCTTTTTGCCCAAACAAGATTCTCCCATGGTTCCCCAGGCATGAATTCAATTTCATAACTTTAGCCTCTCTGTCTAGAAATCTCATCCTTAACCCCCTCCTCTTGACCTCTCAAAGTCAACTAGTCATTCAACCCCCCCATTTCAGAGATCCCCTTTCCCTATGGAGATTTCCCCAACTTTCATACATTTTAAATTTCTTCTCAGAACTTGCATTACCACATTGTAAAGATTTCATCATATTGTGCTGTGATATGATACATATTGCTTATATTTTCCTTCCTCCAACTACTAACATGGTACCCAGCACAGGGACAATGATCAGCTTTTTTAAAAAAAAATAATAGACTGTATATTTTAGACCAGTTTTAGGTTCATAGCAACATTGAGCAGAAAGTGTATATTTCCTATATTTCCTCATGCATAGCCTTCCTCATTATCAACATCCCCCACCAGAATGGTTCATTTGTTACAACTGATGAACCTGCATTGACACATTATTATTACATAAAATCCTTACTTTACACCAGGATGTCTAATATTCTATGGGTTTGGACAAATGTAAAATGACATAAATCCACCTTTATAATATCATACAGAGTAATTTCACTGCCCTAAAAATCCTCTGTGCTCCACCTATTCATCTCTCCCTCCCGCTAACCCTTAACAACCATGAATCTTTTTACTATCTGTATAGTTTTGCCTTTTCCAGAATATCATATAGTTGGAATCATACAATATGTAGACTTTTCGGAATGGTTTCTTTCACTGAAAATATGCATTTACATTTCATCCATGTCTTCTCAAGTCTTGATAGTGCATTTCTTTTTAGCACTGAATAACATCCCATTGTCTGGATGTTTCACAGTTTATCCATTCATCTACTGAAGCATATCTTAGTTGCTCCCAAGTCTTGGCCATTATGTATAAAGCTGCTATAGCTTATAGCTGTCAATAAACATTTGTGTGCAGGTTTTTATGTGGATATATGTTTCCAACTCTTCTGAGTAAATACCACGGAGTATGATTGCTGGATTATATGGTAAGAACATGTTTAGTTTTATAGGAAACCAGCAAATGTTTCTATAGTGGCTGGACCATGTTGCATTCAAGCCAGTAACAAAGGAGAGTTACTGTTACTCCGCATCCTTACCAGCCACATCCTCACCAGCAGTTGGTGTTGTCAGTGTTTTAGATTTTGGCCACTCTAATAGCTATGTAGTGGTATCTCATTGTTTTAATTTGCATTTCTCTAATGACATGATGTGGGGCATCTTTTCATACACTTATTTATCATCAGTATATCTTCTTTGAAGAGATTTCTGTTTAGGACTTTGGCCCATTTTTTAATTGAGTTGTTTGTTTTCTTATTTTTGAGTTTTAAGTTTACTTTGTATATTTTGGATTACAATCCTTTATCAGCTATGTACTTTGCACATGTTTTTTTCCTAGTCTGTGCTAGTGTTTTCATTCTCTTTACAGTGTTTTTTATAGATCAGAAGTTTTTAATTTTAATGAAGTCCATTAAAATTTCTACTGAAAGAAATAATTATTTACTAATTATTTCCTAAATAATTATTTACTAATTATTTCTTTCATGGAGAATGCCTCTAGTGTTATATCTAAAAAACCATTGCCAAACCGAAAGTTGTTTAGATTTCATTTTTTTTGTGTGAGGAAGATTGGCCCTGAGCTAACATCTGTGCCAATGCTCCTCTATTTTGTATGTGGGATGCCACCACAGCATGGCTTGATGAGAGGTGTGTAGGTCCGTGCCCAGGATCTGAAGGTGCGAACCCTGGGCTGCCGAAGCAGAGGACACGGACTTAACTAATACACCACCAGGCTGGCCCCTAGAGTTTTTACTATGTTATGTTCTAGGAGTTTTATAGTTTTGTGTTTTATATTTAGGTCTGTGATCGATCTTGAGTTAATTTTTCTGAGAATGTATGGTCTGTGTCTAGATTTATTTTTTTGTATGTGGATGTCCAGTTGTGCCAATATCATGTGTTAAAAAGAATAAGTTTCTCCGTTGAATTGCCTTTTCTCCTTTAAGATCATTCGACTATATTTATGTGGTTCCATTTCTGGGCTCTCTATTCTGTTCTATTGTTCTATTTGTCCATTCTTTCACCAATGTGATGATGTCTTGATTACCATAATATTATAATTTTAAAGTAAGTCTTGATGTCAGGTAGTGCCAATTTTCCAACTGTGTCCGTGTCCTTGAATATTCTTTTGGCTATCCTGGATCTTTTGCCTCTCCATATAAACTTTAGAATCAGTTTGTCAATATTCATAAAATAATTCTCTGGGATTTTCACAGGGATTGCATTGAATCTATAGATTAAGTAGAACTGACATCTTGACACTATTGAGTCTTCCTATCCATGAACATGGAGTATCTCTCCATTTATTTATTTACTTATTTTTTGTTTGTTTGTTTATTTATTTAGGTGAGGAATATTAGCCCTAAGCTAACATCTGTTGCCAATCCTCCTCTTTTTGCTGAGGAAGATTGGCTCTGGGCTAATATGCGTGCCTATCTTCCTCTACTTTCTATGTGGGATGCCTGCCACAGCATGGCTTGATAAGCAGTGCGTAGATCCGTGCCAGGGATCCAAACCCACAGACCTTGGGCTGCCGAAGTGGAGCACGTAAACTTAACCACCAGGCCACTGGGCTAGCCCCTCTCCATTTATTTAGTTCTTCTTTGAACTCTTTAATCAGAATTTTGTAATTTCCTTCATATACTTTTTGTACATATTTTGTTAGATTTTTACCTAAGTATTTCATTTTTGAGAGTGCTAATGTAAATGGAATTTTGTTTTTAATTTCAACTTCCACTTGTTCATTGTTGGTACGTAGGAAAGCGATTTTCTTTTGTATATTAACCACATATCTTCCACCCTTGATATAATCACTTATTAGTTCCAGAAGTGTTTTGATTGATTCTTTCTGATTTTCTACATAGATTTTCATGTCCTCTGCTAACAAAGATAATTTTACGTCTTCCTTCCCAATCTATATACCTCATTTCCTTTTCATGTCTTTGTATTAGCTAGGACTTCAGTATGATGCTAAAAGCAGTAGTGAGAGAAGATATCCTTGCCTTGTTGCTGATTTCAGTGGGAAAGCTTTGAGCTTTTCACCGTTAAATATGATGTTAGTTGTAGGGTTTATGAGAACATTTTTTATCAAGTTGAGGAAGTTCCCTTCTAGTCCGAGTTTACTGAGAGCTTTTATCATGAATAGGTTTTAGATTTTGTCAAATGCTTTTCCTGTAATCTATTGATATGATCGTGTGATTTTGCTTCTTTAGCCTGTCGATATGATGAATTACACAAATTGATTTTCAAATGTTGAAGCAGCCTTGCCTACCTGGGATAAATCCTACTTGGTCATGGTGAATAATTCTTTTTATACATTGTTGGATTTGATTTGCTAATATTTTGTTGAGGATTTTTGCAATGAGGTATTGGTCTGTAGTTTCCTTTTCTTGTAATGTCTTTGTCTCGTTTCAGTATTAAGGTAATGCTGGCCTCATAGATGAGTTGAGTTAGGAAGTATTCTTCCCACTTCTATCTTCTGAAAGAGATTGTAGAGAATTAGCATAATTTCTTTCTTAAATGTTTGGTAGAATTCAACAATGAACCCATTTCAGCCTGATGATTTCTGTTTTAGAAGATTATTAATTATTGATTCAATTTCTTCATAGATATAGGCCTATTCAAATTGTCTCTTTCTTCTTGTGTGAGTTTTGGCGGATTATGTCATTCAAGGCATTTGTCCATTTCACCAGGTCAAATCTGTGGCTATATAGTAGTTCATAGTATGTCTTTATTATCCTTTTAATGTGCATGAGATCTGTATTGATGTCCCCTCTTTCAATTCAGATATTAATAGTTTGTATCCTCTCTTTTTTCCTCTTAGTCTGGCTAGAGGCATATTGATATTATTGATCATTTCAAAGAATGAGCTTTTGGTTTTGTTGATATTCTCTATTGATTTTATGCTTTCAATTTCATTGATTTGTGCTCTAATTTTTATTATTTATTTTCTTCTGCTCACTTTGGATCTAATTTGCTCTTCTCTTTCTAGTTTCTTAAGGTGGAAGCTTAGATAATTGATTTTAGATCATTCTTCTTTTCTGGTACTGCATTCAATACAACAAATTTCTCTCCAATCCCTGCTTTATCTGAATCCCACAAATTTTGATTAGTTGTATCTTCATTTTCATTTCATTTTAAATGTTTTAAATTTCTCTTGAGATTTCTTCTTTGACTCATGTGTTATTTAAAAGTGTTGTTTAATCACTAAATATTTTGGGATTTCCCAGCTAACTCTCTGTTATTGATTTTTAGTTTAATTCTCTTGTGGTCTGAGAGCAGGTATTGCATGATTTATATTCAGTTAAAGTTGTTAATTGTGTTTTATGGCCCAGAATGTAGTCTATCTTGGTGACTGTTCCAGATGAGCTTGAGGAGAATGTGTGTTGTGTTCTATGGTTGTTGGATGAAGTAGTCTGTAGATGTCCATTATATCCAGTTGATTGATGGTACTGAATTCAACTATTACTGATTTTCTGCCTGCTGGACCTCTCCATTTCTGATAGGGAGGTGTTGAACTCTCCAACTATGTTAATGGATTCATCTCTTTCTCCTTGCTGTTCTGTCAGCTTCTGCCTTACATATTTTGATGATCTGTTGTTTAGCACATTCACATTAAGAATAATTATGTCTTCTTGTAGAATTTACCACTTTATCATTATGTAGTACTCTTGTTTATTCCTGATAATTTTCCTTGCTCTGAAATTTGATGTTTCAAATTAATATAACAGCTTCCACTTCCTTTTGATTAGTGTTAGCATGATAGATCTTTCTCCATCCATTTACTTTTAATATATACATGTCTTTATGTTTAAAGCAGATTTTTTGTAGATAATATATAGTTGGTCTTGTTTTTTGATCCGCTCTTACAATCTCTCTCTTTTATTGGTGCATTTAGAGGATTGATGTTCCATCTGATTCTTGATGTTGTATTAACACCTACCGTATTTGTTACCATTTTCTATTTGATGGCCTTGTTCTTTGTTCCTATTTTTGTCTTCCACTTTACTTTTTTGGTTTTAATTGAGCATTTTATATGATTCAATTTTCTCTCCTTAGGACATAAGTTATATTTCTTTTTTACTTTTTTTTAGTGGTGACATAGAGTTTGCAATATACACTTGCAACTAATCCAAGTCCACTTTCAAATGACACTGTACCACTTCATGGGTAGTGTGAGTACCTTATAACAAAATAATCCAGAAATCCTCCCTCCCATCCTTTGTATCATTACTGTCATTCATTTCAGTTACACATAAGCATACATAAAATACACACACAAACATATATAATAGAAAGACGTAATTGTTATTATTTTGAACAATCTGTTATCTGTTAGATCAATTAAGAATAAGAAAAATAAAAATAAGAAATAAGAATAAAATAAAACTATGAGTAAGAAAAATTTTTATTTTACCTTCAATTATTTTGTCTCAGATTATCTTTCTTTCTTTATGTAGATCTAAGTTTCTGACCTATATCATTTTCCTTCTCTCTAAAGAACTTCTTTTAACTTTTCTTACAAAATTCCTTTAATTTTTGTTTTTCTGAGAAAGCCTTTATTTCTCTTTCACTTCTGAAAGATTATTTTGCAGGGAACAGATTTCTAGGTTGATGAATTTTTTTCTCTCAACACTTTAAATATTTTGCTTCACTCCTCTTGCTTGCATGGTTTCAGAGAAGTCTGGTTTATTTATTTTCTTTGCTCCTCTATAGATAAGGTTGGTTTGCCCTCCTTCTGGCTTCTCACAGGATTTTTTTTTCTCTATCTTGATTTTCTTTACTTTGAATATGATATTCCTAGGTGTAGTTTTTTTTTTTTTTTTTTTTTTTTTTTTTTGGTGTTTATCCTTCTTGGTGCTCTCTGAGCATCCTGGATCTGTGTTTTGGTGTCTGATAGTAATTTGAGGAAATTCTTAGTCATTATTGTTTCAAATATTTTATCTTTTCCTTTCTCTCTTTTTTCTCCTTCTGGTATTAATGTTATGCCTATGCTATACCTTTTATAGTTGTCTCACAGTCCTTGGATATTCTGTTATGTTTTTTTCAATATTTTTTCTTTTGCTTTTCAGTTTTGGCAGTTTCTATCAAGATAGTGTCAAGGTCAGAGAGTCTTTCTTCAGTCATACCCAGTATTAACAAGCCCATAAAAGGAATGTTTCATCTCTATTACATCTCTGTTTTTATCTCTAGCATACCTTTTTGGTCCTTTCTTAGAATTTTCTTCTATCTGCTTGCATTATCTATCTGTTCTTTCATGCTGTTTACTTTATCCATTAGTACCCTTAGCATATTAATCATAGTTGTTTTAAATTCCCAGTGTGATAATTCCAACATCCTTGCTATGTGTGAGTCTGGTTCTGATGTTTGCTGTGTATCTTCAAACTGTTTTTTGCCATTCAGTATGTTTTATACTTTTTTCTTGATAGCCAGACATGATGTACTGGGTAAAAGGAACTGCTGTAAATAGGTCTTTAGTAATATGGTGGTAAGATGTGAGAGGAGAGGAAGCATTCTTTAGCCCTATGATTAGGTCTGTCTTATAGTGAGCCTGTGCCTCTGGACTGTGAACTTCACATGTGCTTCTCACGTTTTTTTCTCCTTCACCTTAGATGGAACAGGATGGCTAGATTAGGCTGGATTTGGGTATTTCCCTACCCCTAGTTCAGTCAGTTAGGCTCTAACAAAACCCTGGCAGGTTAAACTCTGGTTAAAGAGTTTCTCCTGAGGGTAGATGCTGTGAAAAAGAAGAGAATTCTCTGGCTTATTTCAAAATGTTTCCTTTACCCATCTCCCTTTGTGGGAAGCATGAGGAGATTTTTCTCCAAAATTCACTTGGAGGACCTGATAGAGCTCCCAGAGGTAAAACTCACAAAGCGTGAAGGCTCCCTGATGACTACTTTCCTTAGAGCTTTTAATCTCTCAGACTTGTCTACACTGAGCCTCCAACAACTCATCAACTACAGTCCAGGTTTCCCTACCATGGCACTAGTTTCCGGAGGCTTCTGCTTCTGCAAATTGTAATCTTTGTATTAGCCTGTGAGTGTCTCCAGTTTTGGGGGTGGCCACTTGCCCTGTGACCTCACTTCTCTTATGGCTCTAAAAGAATTGTTGATTTTTAGCTTGGTCAGCTTTTTAATTGTTTTTATGAAGGAGTGGCAACTTTCAAGCTTCTTACATGCTGGGCTGGGAGAAGGAAGTCTCAATGTTCAGCTTTTTAAATTAATTAAATAAATAATGTACAAGATGACAACTAGATCATGAATTAGATATCAATGCAAATTGTATAACTCTATCAACAAATGATAATGTTTACATGGAAGACTATATATTGTCTAGGGCCCATTTTTATGGGTTGTTTGATTATAGTAATGTTTATTTTATACCTTTTGGGAATCATGATTTTAACTTTCTTTAAAAATTATTCTTTAAGGAGCTGGCCCGGTGGTGTAGCAGTTAAGTTCACACATTCTGCTTCGGCGGCCCGGGGTTCGCTGGTGCGGATTCTGGGAGCAGATGTAGTCACCACTCATCCAGCCATGTGGAGGTGACATTCCACACAGAAGAGCTACAACTCTACAACTATGATATACAACTATGTACTGGGACTTTGGGGAGGAAAAAGAAAAAAAAAAAAGAAAGATTGGCAACAGATGTTTGTGCAGAGCCAATCTTCCTCAAAAAATAAATAAATAAATGAATAAAACTATATGTTTAAAAAATTATTCTTTAATAATAGAATTTTTTTAGTAGTTCAGTTGAGTCTATGATTACTATTCTTAAATAGCAGTTTAATACTGCAGGAACCAGCATTAAGGGTATCAGCCATAGCATAATTCTTTTAATGAAGAACATTATTTTCATAAAGTCTTTTTAAAGAGCAACTGATGCTAATATAGAAAAGAATTTGTGCTCTACAAGAGTATTTTTTATTTTAGGGTAGATGATAAAGTGGCTCTGTGTTTGTTTGAACAATGGTCTTCATGTCTTTTATTTTAGTCAAATCTGACATTTTATCCTCTAACTGTGGGTGTTTGAAATAATCTAAATCTTGCTGGCATTTTAAAATTATTATTACAGATAGAATCAGAAGAAAATAGAAATTATAAGACATCTGCTGTGTTAGTATCTTGGTGTAAATTGGTGCAGCCTCTATGGAAAACCGTATGGAGGTTTCTCAAAAAATTGAAAGTAGAACTACCATATGATCCAGCAATTCCACGTCTGGGTATTTATCTGAAGGAAACAAAAACACTAACTTGAAAAGATATATGCATCCCCATGTTCATGGCAGCGTTATCTACAATAGCCAAGACATGGAAACAACCTAAGTGTCTATCAATGGATGAATGGATAAAGAAGTTGTGTATATACATATGTGTGTGTGTATATTATGTGTGTGTGTGTATATATATATGTATATGCATGTATGTATGTGCATATATATGTGTATGTATATATATGTGTGTGTATATATGTATGTGTATGTATATATACGTGTGTGTATATATATGTGTATGTGTATATATATATACACACACACAATGGAATATTTTGTTGTTAGTGCCATTGAGTCAATTCTGACTCCTAGCAACCCTGTGTAGAGTAGAGTGGAACCTTGCCTGGTCTTTTTGCACCATCTTCTCGCCTTCTGGCACTGTATTAGACAACGCCCCCCTTCTGTTCATAGGGTTTTCATGACCAGTTTTTTCAGAAGGGGGTGGCCAGGTCCTTCTTCCTACACCATCTTAATCTGGAAGCTCTGCTGAAACCTGTCCACTGTGGGTGACTCTACAGTTATTTGAAATACTGGTAGCAGAGTTTTCAGCATCATGGCAACATGCAGTCACTGTAGTATGACAACCAACAGATGGGTGGTGTGTTTCCCTTACCAGAAACGAACCCTGGGTGTGGTGGTGAGAGCACTGAATCTTAACCACTATACGACGAGGGCTGGAATATCATTCATCCATAAAAAAGAAGGAAATCCTGCCATTTATGACAACATGGATGGACCTCAAGGACATTACGTTAAGTGAGTGAAATAAGTCAAAGAGAGAAAGACAAATACCACATGATCTCACTTATATGTGGAATCTAAAAAAACAAAGGAATTCATAGGTACAGAGAACAGATTGGCAGTTATATGTCAATCATATCTCAATGAAAAATGACATTAGAACTGGAAAGGAAAAAAAATAGGCAGAACAATTTGGATAGACACCTCACTAAGAAAGATATATGGACGACAAGCATATGAAAAATGCTCAACACCATTTTTCATTAGAAAAATGCAAATTAAAACATCAATGAGGTACTGGGGCTGGCCCAGTGGCATAGTGGTTAAGTTTGTGTGCTCTACTTCGGCAGCCTGGGGGTCTCAGGTTCAGATCCCTGGCGCAGATCTATGCACCGCTCATCAAGCCATGCTGTGGCAGCATCCACTTACAAAATACAGGAAGATGGGCACAAATGTTAGCTCAGGGCCAATCTTCGTCAGCAAAAAGCGGAGGATTGGAAATGGATGTTAGCTCAGAGCCAGTCTTCTTCACACAAAAAAACTCCAAAACATCAATGAGGTACCACACCATACCTATTAGCAATGCAAAAACCTTACAATACCACATCCTAGCAAGGATGCAGAGCAACAGGGACCCTCATCCCTTGCTGGTGGGAATGCAAAATGGTGCAGCCACTCTGGAAGGCACCTTGGCAGTTTCCTACAAAGCTAAACATAGTCCTACCATGCAATCCAGCAAACACACTCCTAGGTATTTACCCAACTGATCTGAAAACTTACATACCCTCAAAAACTTGCATATGAACGTTTTAGCAAGTTTATTTATAATTGCCAAAAACTGGAAGCAACCAACATGTTCTTCAGTAGGTGAGTGGATACTGAAATTGAACCATTAAGTCAATAGATGGTGGACAATGGGAGCTAGATAACTCACTGTTGGGGGGGAGTTTATAGATAAGCAAGAATGATCCATGTCTTCATGAATTAGAGTTGGAGACATCAATATGAACTCATTTTTAGCTTAATATAGACACAGATTGTTACGTATAGAAATATCTATAGATTGTGTATACATGCAGGTTAGTATACAGATGTATGCTTACCTGCTCTGTCAACCGAGAAGACCTGGAAGCAATGACACTCCAGTAGCAAAGAGCACAACTAGTACTAAGATCATTGTTTCTAATCCCATTCTCAAGCAAAGAAAAAAGGCTGATTCTAGGATTGTGATGAAAAATATACAAAATGAGTGAAATTTGAGGATCACGTAGTGATACAAAGTAAAGAAATTATCAACCATGCACACACACAATGATAGTGGTATTTTAAAGCGACACAGAAGCCAACTGAAAGATCTCCCAAGGGCCAAAGCTATAACAATTTGAGCAACAAAATAAATAAAATAGCGTTGGATTACAGTAGCATTGAATTATAACTCGAAGTATGAAATAAATATTCACAAGTCAGTACTGATAGAAAAGAATGATTGGATAAATAAATAAACAAAAGGGGAAGAATAGACAAATCTCTCACATAAGAATTTCAAACAATTTACATAGATACTGTACTCTCAAGTTCACTCTCCACTATGTGTTGACTGCACATAGTGACTTCCTTCCAAGAGTACATGTTATAAGGTGGGAAAAGAAGAACTTTGGAGTAGAGAAACCCAAGAAACACTGCCTCGGCCACGTGATCAAGGTTAATATCAACAGGAATAAGTCATGTTAGTAGTAGGTACCTTAGATACAGTGTGATGAGAAATGTACTTTACCTCCCCAAAACCTAGTTTGATCATGAGAAAAACATCAGACAAATCCCAAATGAGACACTCTCTACAAAAAACCAATAACCCTCCAAACTATCAAGGTCATCAAAAACAAAGAAAGTCTGAGAAACTGTCACAACCAAGAAGAGCCTAAGGAGACATGAGAACTAAGTGTAATGTGCTATCCTGGATGGCATCAAAGAGCAGAAAAAAGGACATTAGGTAAAAGTTAAGGAAATCAGAATAAAGATAAACTTTAGTTAATACTAATGTTTCAATTCTGGTTCATCAATTATGACAAACGGACTATACTAATATAACAAGTTAATAATAGGGGAAACTGGGTGTGGAGTATGTGGAAACTCTGTATTATCTTAGCAATGTTTCTGTAAATTTAAAACTCTTCTAAAATTAATTTTTTTACTGTACTTTGTACAGTCACATAACCACAAAAACAATGCGGAGTTCTGTCAGCTGAAAACTACCCCAAAACCAGAATCATAAGAATATACTTAATGTGGGTGGACTTAGCCTCATGTTTTTAAGTCTTCACAACACTTTGCTCACAGACGCCTTTAATTTTTTTCTCTCAAGCACTTCTTGGGGGCTCTGTGAAATTTTTTAAAAAGTTCTTATCATATCCCATTAATTTTACATTTCAATAGCTTCTGTACTAAATTCTTTTAAAACATTTAAAAAATATAGCATGATACATTATAATTTTGGTCTGTAGAGAAAAGAAGGCCCAAACTTTTTCAGGTATCTGTTATGGAATCAGTTTTGACATCATGTTTACACAGTAAACAATGAGGCAAAATATTTATGACTCTTTTCTGAATGGTCTAAGCCAAGATGTAATTTAATCCATATGTTTTTCACAAATGGTTCATCAATTATTGATTAGGCTTAATGAGTATGCTAATAAGCAGAACTCAAGTGGCTTCTTTAGCCCTTCTGTGCTTTCCAGGTCCTCATAAATTTTTGAAATGGTAACTGCTGGAAATAGATTATGGATTGGTGCCAAGAAGCCATAATGCAAACCACATATGGTGTTCAAGGGCTGATGTTTGTCCTTTCAAGATAGTATCAAAAATGTACTTTGTACGACATTTTGTTCTTAATGTAAATTAATTTATAAAGTTTCCCCTTGTGTACTTGTTATATATATTGCTTTCTGTTCATAGGAGATATTAAAATATAGATTTTTCTCATATCAAAGGTTACATTGTGAAGGATCAAATACAAGCTATGTTGTTCTTAGAGATACGGTAATGGAGACCTCGATTTCAAATGGAAATTTCTGTAGATTGGCTTCACTGTAAGAAGTTTTACTATTATCAAAGTCCTGAAAATAATTTCCTGAACCTGGCTCATTTACTTCCACTCTCTAAATGACATTGCATTTAGTAATCTATCCTTTCTAACATGTTAATGCATTCTGATTACTATTTCATCAGAAAGAGAAAGTTAAAGTGGAATTGCTTTCTTGGACTAGTAAAGAGCAACACAAAATACGTTTAGAGCATAATTAACTTTTGCTTGAGACAGTGAGCTACAAACTGTTGTATTTACATATAACCAGCCTTGGATAACATGATCTGGAAATCATATGAATGAAAAACCATGAAAATAGTTTATTAGAAACAATTACTTGAACTTTGCTTCAGATATTTCAAATTAACATCCTAGTTAACTAAATTCTCTCTGAATGGATATTATATTGATGGCTTATTAAAATTATTGCAAACATATTGAAAAATTCTCATTCAACATTGTAGATGCTATTGTTGTATTGCAGAAGATAAAACTCTTTGTATTGTAACTTCAATTCTTTCTTAGGACTATTGCTCAAAAATATCTAGAGAAGTAAGAAAGGTGTATAATGATGCGTAACTACAATGATATTGCTCATCAGAATATCAAATTCCTCATTTTAGGTATTCAGAAAAGACACCATTACATAAATATCACTGCTGAATATACCCCTAACAACCTACATAGAGAAAGCAATACAATAAAATACGATGCCACGGAGTGCTGAAATAAACATACTTGTTTTTGTTTTGCTCCTTTGACTTTTTTCCCCTTATGACTATGATCTTTAGTATTCCTGAGTTCTTACGCATCAAAATACTAATTTCTTTTAGATAATTTTAATTCAGTTAACACCTTTTATGCTTTCATTTTGAACTTTAGTAAAATGATAAAATGTTGTTATTTATTTAACCTTGTTTCCTAAAGTTCAGACTGTCATTCTTTTTTTTTTTTTGTGAGGAAGATCAGCCCTGAGCTAACATCCGTGCTAATCCTCCTCTTTTTGCTGAGGAAGACCGGCTCTGAGCTAACATCTATTGCCAATCCTCCTCGTTTTTTTTTCCCCCAAAGCCCCAGGAGATAGTTGTATGTCATAGCTGCACATCCTTCTAGTTGCTGTATGTGGGACGCGGCATCAGCATGGCCGGAGAAGTGGTGCGTTGGTGCACGCCCGGGATCTGAACCCGGGCTGCCAGTAGCGGAGCACACGCACTTAACCGCTAAGCCACCGGGCCGGCCCAGACCTCATTCTTGATGTAAGTATCATATCAAAGCTGTGATAAAAGAGAAAAAACATAAAAAATTAATTAAAGAATAGAAATAATTTAAAAATTTGTGATTATCCAAGAATAATAGTTTAGAATGATGAATAAAAAGTTGGTCGATTACTCAGGCATTTCATAATTAGGGGATGAAACATAATTGAACCACTGAAACAAAGTGTTTGTCCAGGTATTTTGCCCCTTTGTCAATGCAGCTTAAGCTAGATAGTCTTTATTCACTTATATTGATGTTTATTCCTTTTATTACCTTCTTTTGTAGAATAAACTGAAAGATAATCAAACCAATATTCTAACCCTCTTCAAAAAATTACAGCCACAAGAAAGATATCATTGTTCCCAAAATTGAGTTAGATATATTTATTTAATATTAGCAGGTAGGACTCTTGAAGAAAGAGATTTCAGGACTCAATCATGACATAATTAAAATTGTGGCTGAGAGCTAGTATGCTTTTTACATTCAAATGCTGTTTACGGTGCTATGGCACTCTCTCCATGGTGATTGATTTCTGGAAGTTATCAATTTTGGTTTAAAGACATTTTAGTTTCAAAAACATTAATTCCTTCACCCTCAGAAAATTCAAACTTTACCAGAAAACCGTAAATAATCATAGAAATAAATAGCAGCATCCTAATTTACATTTAACCTTTGTTTTAAATGATTAATGGATGCTATTTATATAAACTATTTCTACAATGCAGCATGAAATGAAATTTAAATTGCAGATTTTACAGTGGTGTATTTTAACTAGTGACCCTATCCCCACGAATAAAAAGAAAAGAAAACCAATTACATTTGTAATAAAGATGCTAATGCATTTCTTGTTTTAAAGTTATTTAAGTTGTGATTGTGTAAGAAACTTTTATTTCTATAGAACTAGGAAGAGATGCTCTGCTTTGTGGGACTTTATGAGAGAAAAATGACTTGGCTTCTGCTCCACTCTCAACTGTAATAAATTTCTCTCTCTGGACCAACTGCTGCTGGAGTCAGCAAGGAGATTGGTTTGAATCAGGCCTGGGGTGCTTTGCGCATCCAGACTGAAGGAGACATATGGAATTTCTGTTTGGTGGGTTAGTCAGGGGAGGGGCTGGACACGTGGTCAGGCTGTTCTAGTGTGGGATCAGAACACATGGCCCTCTGGGAAGAACTCAGTTCACAGAGGTCTGTAGCCTTTTCAGTTAAAAGGCTGACATTAGCCCCTTCTAGTGCACCAGGTCTCTCTGGCCCCAAGCATCTGTAGGGGAGGAAGACTATTCCTCTACCCTCAGGTCCTTCTTGCTGGTCTAAGAGTTAAAATGACATGGGACAGAATAACAGGAGGAAAATCAAACAAAGTTTAGTAACATGTATACGTGGGAGAAACCCAGGAAAACTGAGTAACTCACCAGAATGGCAGAGATTGTCAGCTTAAATACCATCTTCAGCTAAAGACAAAGGAAGACGTTAGGGGTAGTGGTTTGGGGCTACAAAGGGGAGGAAAGCAATTTACATGGAGATGGAAATGTAAATGTTTGTTAAACAAGTGTTTGCTGGGCCCTCTATAGACAATGGGACCCACTTTACACTACTCTACAGTTATGGTATTAGCTCCTTCCTGGGGACAGGCCTTCTATATTAAATTCTTTTAGGCAGTTAGATGGAAGGTCCAAGTTTCTTTCAGAGACTTTTGTTCTTAAAAACAATCAAGCCAAAGAGACATATTTGGTGTGGCCAATTCTGTTCCCCCACACATCCAAAGAGGAGCTAATAAGCTGGGCTATTTCCCCTATTTCCAAGGTTTAAAGACTATAGGAAAACAGCCTGCCTCTGCCAGTGGTGTAATAAGGGACTGAAAGCTGGTCTGCTACTTCAAACCAAGTGCACAGCCGAGAATACTTTTCCTAACATCACTCACAGATCTATTAAAACAACTTACAGCCAGTCCCCAATCTCGAACAATAGACAAAGAAATAACAGAACACCAGAAGGGAGACAGGAACAGAAACAGAATATTAAGAGAATTCAATCAAATAGAATCAATGGAGAAGGCAGAGCAACTTAAACATGAAACTATAATATGAGCAATTTTTAAAAACCAGACAAAATGAAAGATAGGCAAGTCACTGTATAGTTGGTGGTTTGGGAAAAAAGAAGAAAAATGTTCTCAAATTGCAGAGCAAAAATACAAAGATATGAAAATGATGAGAGTCTTAGACCCTTGTGATTGGTATGAGTTCCAAGAAGAGAAAAAGAAGCAGATGGTAGAGAGCAAACAATGAACAAATAATAGAAAAACGTTTACTTGAGTTGAGAAAAGACTAAATCAGTATACTTGTTTTATATCTACCTGAGATATCATTCACATGTATAGATAAATGAAAGATATTTATGGACATGGCAGGATTGAGATAAAATATCACCCACATATTCTATCTGAGGAAAACACTGGAGTAAAGACTCAAACCAAATAATAAATCAATCAGGAAAAGACCACAGAATGAGAGAAAATAAAGTTGGTAAGAAACACTATTGAGCAAGTAACAATGTATCAATGTATTTAGGAAAATGATGAAGTGACAAAATAAATGAGACAAAAAATTCAATTGCATAAAATCAGAATTTGCATTACTGTAACATTAAGTAAAAACAATATTTTTTAGTCAATCTGCTAGTTTTGCAAACAAAAATGTGCAACTAGAAAATGAGATAAATACAAATGTAGCAAGAGACTTCAATAAATCTCTTTCAGATTTGGGGAGAGTCAGTAGAGAAGATAAGAACAGAAAATTCAATTATATATAGATATAGATATACAAGAATTATGCATTACTTTATACTAATGAAGATTCTACCAAAATCAATCATATAGTTTACCACAAAGATAAACAGATCAATTTAAGAAGTAGAGATATTAAAGCCCACATCCTGTGATCATAATCTAAAGAAGATTAGGAAACTAAAATTAGAAAGTTCGCCAAATGTGAAATTTTATTTGGAAATTAAGAAATAATCCCTAGGCAATATTGCCTCAAAGAAAAAAACCTACACTCAAATTGTATAACCTTTAAACAAAGAGTGTCTGTGAAATCTGTGAGGGACAGAGGAATGAAGAGGCACTAAAGCTACATATTCTCATTATGAAGAAAGAAAGTTCTCTAGTGCTCATCTCAGGAGATTTCACCTGATGTTCATTTTAAGATGGAGAACAACAAAATGGCCCAAAGAATGTAGGAAAAGGAAGTTAATAAATATACAAGCTGAAATAAATAAATAAATAAAATGAAAATAAAAGTAGAAAGAATGCATACATCCAAAACTGTTTCTTTAAAAATACCAAATTAATAGGTAAATAATTTTTTAGTCTGACACTAAAGGAGAGTCAAAATATACAAGATTAGTCATAACATATGTATAGTCATAGATACGAAAGAAATTAAGCAAATACAAAGTACAACTCTATGACAAGTAAAGTTGAAGACCTTGTTGGGTTGCTAAGACTCTCCAAGAACAGTAACTTCACCCCCTTCTGGGGCTGACACGAGGGCCCTGATTCTATCCTGGGAGATGGTACTGCCCTGAAGTCTGAACAGGTTGATCTTTCTAAGCCTGGAGGTTGGGGTAGGAGGGCGGCAGGGGAGGGAAGAATTCTCCAGAGTCTCCAGGGCCATTGCTGTCCAATCCTCCGGAGGACAAGGTTGCTGTCCTCGTGGTGGGCTGTGACAAGGCAATAATTTTGGGGTATTATAACTTTCTAGGGGGAAGGGATGCTACAAAAGGTGTCCTTTTCTATTAGTAAACATAACAATAAAATCAGGTACCAGATATACACGCTCCTTTTATCCCTTTATCTCTGTTTATGTGTTGTCGATATCATCCTGGTTTATTGTCAACCCTCCCATTTCTAATTCATTCTTACTTTTCCATTACTGAGTCTGATTGCTGGTGAATATCAGCCAATCATATTTCAGCTCCCATTGCATTTCACAAGGTATATTCAGGGAAAGTAGTCTTCACTATAAAAACTGATTTTTGCCTCTTTTATCTATGGTAACTCATTTGTTAACACACTTTGATAAAGGAGATGATATGTATAAATGCCAACACACCCAGTGGTAACATAAGCTAGACTTTAAGATATTATATGTATATATTATACATATTTATGTCTATATAATACATATGTATAATTATTATATAATTCAGATTGGAGATATGTAATTTTGTATATTATATATATGCACATGGTACATATAAATTATATATATATTCTCAATCAGAATTATATCAGTCAGAATGCTCCTGGGAGAATAATACACCAAAAAGGTAATTTAGCAGGTTTAACAGTTTGTGGAAAGCTAAAAGTAATATGTTAAACTTAGTAAACTACCAATACATACACATAAACAATTTTATTTTAAAATTATATTGACGATGTGAAATTAAAAACATATTCCTATCAGAAACATGTTGTTTGGTCCATTCACATATCACTAATAGTTTACTGAGGCTTGTATTAAAATACTGAATTAGGTTAACTTCAGTTTCTCTGGCAATTAGTATATTTTCTCAGTCCCTAGCAAACTATCCGTAGCTAGCTTCAATGCTAGAATAAGCATTAAATCAATCCTCACTACAGGCCATTTCCTGACTGCAGCGCCCCCATGTCCCTCTGGACCCATTAAGCACCCTTCTTGTGTTCCCTGAAGACATTTCTTTTGTATCACTGAATCGTAGTTAACTAACACTGTCTTTTTCATATCCATATCTCCAGTGATTGAAAGAGTGCATGAGTCAAAAATAAGGACTTTCAGTGAATGGGTGATGGAAAAAGGACTACTATCTGTCAGTGTCGTACTATTGAGTGGACTCCGTGAACAATTCATCTAACAATCAATTTAACTTAAGAAAAATCTTGGTGTGTGTCTTATTAACTGATGATATTTTAAATGGAATTTTTTCCAGAGGTGTTGTTCCCAAATTTCATTCAGTTTTATAGTCAAACCAATTATGAGTCTTGAACAATTCTGTTTCCATTATTTCAGGGACACTAGAACTTGGAGATTTTTCCATTCATTTAATTTACTCTCTACATTCAAATGAAATGTTGCTAAATGACATGAATTTACTTTAAAAGAAATCTAGAAAACTTTGCTAGATGTTCTGCTTATATATTATTTTCCCTCGGATTTACAGAACTTTTCACAAGTTTGATAGTGTGTTTTGGTATCATGTTTACACAGCCAGAAAAATACCCTGGATAGTTGTGACCTGAAAGTAGGACAAACGTGTATGGATTTGAGCAGAAACTGCATAAAAATCTCATTTTGACTTTGAGGAAGGGATCTTTCCCTTAAACAATAACTTATGCGTTACAAACTTCACAAAAACTCCAGTGACAAAAGACATTCACAACTGTCAAGTAGAATGGAAGAATAGAGTCATAATATTGTAGTTTCCTGCCCACCAAAGCCAGAACCCTGATTTTATGGAAAGAAACTGGCATAAACTTTAATAAAGAATGAGACTGGAGACAGATCAGCATTATGACTTTTCAGAGCAGATGCAGAGTTTGATGAAACAGAAATCAAACTGGAATTTTGAATTTTTCCTCAAGTCACAATTGGATTATATGTAACAGGAACCTTAGGTTGAGAAATTTACTATGCCATAAATGGGGCAATAATTCTTATATAACTTCCTAGGAGGAAGAAATGCTGCCAAAGGTGTTCTTTTATATTAGTAAACATGGTAATAAAATTAGCTATGAAAGTCCCTACCAGATATGCATGCTCCTTTATATCAATGCTCATGTACTGTGACTATTGTTGTCCTAGCTTATTTTCAACCCTTCCCATGTCTACTAACTCATTCTTACTTTTCCTTTACCAAGTCTGAAAACCCTGGTTATCAACCCTCTATCTCTAAAACACACACACACACACACGCATTCACACACTTTACTCCCGATTGGTGAAACACACATTTATTCATATTTCTTTCAAGATAATTCTGTATATAGTCCTGGCAATAATGGATGGCAATGATACATAAACTAGTAAAAATATTCTGAGCAAGTATTTTTGGGTTTATTTCAATTCCCACATTGCCTCAAAAATTGAGAAATGGGACATCATTTTATCTACATAAGTTTAAGACTTCTTAAGGTTGGTTCCAGGGAGACTCAAGAAAGTTTGTAAGTTTATACTTAAAATTATAGGGAGTAAGTATCCCTTGAGTTAATTGCCATTTGTTCTCATTTCCACACTGTGATAAGGGCAAGAGAGATTTTTTTCTAACTGTAAAAGAAGCGATTGCAGACAGACAAGAGTGATCCAATACAAACACACAACTGATGTGTCTGGAGAGAACAAACAGCAAAAAAAGAAACAGAAAATATTCCAAAGTACTATAAGATCAAGATGGCTTATGAACATGTAACAAACATTTCCCTTAAAGAAAAGAATCTAGTGAGGGGCTGGACCTGTGGTGTAGTGGTTAAATTCGGCACGCTCTGCTTTGGCAGTGGGGGTTTGCAGGTTCGGATCCCGGGCACGGATCTACCTACCGCTCATCAAGCCTTGCTGTGGCAGCATCCCATGTACAAAAGAGAGGAAGATGGGCACAGATGTTGGCTCAGGGCGAATCTTCCTCAGCAAAAAGAGGAGGATTGGCAACGGATGTTAGCTCAGGGGCCAATTTCCTGACCAAAAAAAAAGAATATAGAATTGCTAGATAAATTACAACCACTATATTAAAAAATATACATCTATCTATATTCACAGAATGAAAAGGAAATCCATGGGTGCTAAGAAAAAAAAAAAGAGAGAGAAAAAAAGAGAGAGAGAGAGAAAGAAGGAAGGACGGAAGCAAGGAAAAAAGAAAGGAAGGGAGGAAAGAAGAGAAAGAAGGGAGGAAAGGAAGAAGGGAGGATGGAAGGAAGCAAGGAAGAAAGAAAGAGAACTTGACAAGACAGATAGCAAGCACTGAACCTATAGATAACCTAGGGTGTTGTGTAAATACCAGATTTTAACATCCTCATGGAGAACAGGAGGCACAGCTTTGGGGCTAAGTGAGGCAGGCAGTTGGAGCTGAGATTTACCACCCCCCCACACACACACACAAACACAGAGTCAAGACCTTCAACCAACTATAGTATCAGTGAAACTGTGGATTAGCAAACACTTTCTTCCTATAGTAAAAATATCAACAAGGAAAATTTTATGTTACCTATGTGCAAAAATTGGAAAATTAGTTTCCTTCTCAATAATTTGTAACCAAATTTGAGGACCTCAAATAGACACATTCAGAAAACCCTAGAGCCAGGTTGATGGTGCCTAGTAACCCAGGACACTTAGGAAAAGCTTATACAAATCATTTTCTTGGGGGCCACATTTGGTATCCCTGTCACTCATGATTTCTGCTGTATAAACTCAGTGAAGTATGAATTCACAATCTAAACTTAATAAAAAAGGAAAAAAATGAGTCACCATGAGAGTCAGAAGTAGCAACAAGAGCAGAATCAGATCTCCAAAGACTTTTATAAAAGTAAATTTTTAAAAAATGAATTTTCTTTGTTTATAAAAGGGAAAGAGGCAGCTGTCTTCTCTTTCTTTCTTGAATCTCCTTGAATGCATAACCTCTTTGGAATGTAAATGGTTCTCTCCATGCACTACATAATCGCTGTCTCCAGTTTATAACACAGAGATGTCTTGAAGATCATGGACCTCATAACCCCATGAGATATAAACACATACTTCCAGAGTCAACTTAGAAGCCTATCTTATGATGGAACCATTTGTCTCAGGGGAGATAAGAGAAATTTTACTGCTCTTTCTTCTACTTTGGGGTATAAGTAACGTGAAATTTCATTGTGACTCGTAGTCTCTTGAGGTTACCAACGTGCATGTAATCTATTGTGCTTAATAGTAAAAGTGGATGGGAAAAACAATGTAGAGCTAGAAAACGAGAAAGTAGGAGGGGATCCCTCAAAAACTAAATATTACCTGGCCCAGTCTCCCCTGATCTGGCTGACAAACTGGATGCCAACTCCCTCAGAGTCAGAGAATCCCTGGAACTCTCCTGAAGCTTCCAGCTGGCTACAAGACATGATGATTTTTAAGCTCTAGTAGACAATAGCTAGGCTGTGCCAAACCTTGGCAAAGGCCAGATTGAGTTTGGACTTTTAAAAAATCACCTCAGGATGTCCAGCTGTTTTCCAGTGGTTGGTCTGTCCATACATATAGATACTTGGCCTCTTTGGCCCAACTCTGGCAATTCTGAAGATCATTCCTACCCTCAGAGCTCCCCTAGGGGTTGGCTGCCACCTTGCTGTGACTGCATTGCAGTCCAGCTTTTCCCTTTGGCCAATCCTGCTTTCTTTCTTACCCCCGACAGGTGTTGATCTTGAGAGCACCCCCAAGTAAACTTCCTACGTGCTATTCTCCTTCTCAGAGTCATTTACCCAAGAAACTCAAGCTAGGATACCCATATTTCGCACAAATGAATTTTTTACCCACTACGTTGCTATAGTAGATCTGACTATGTCATAAAGATGCTAGTTCTCTAAAAGTAAGTTATTCATTTAATAAATTTTCAAATAAAAATTCCAATAGGAACTTTTTGTAGAAATTGGGAAAATAATTTTAAAGAGTATGAATGACAAGAGGGCCAAAATAATCACAGAAAAATTTAATGGAAAAGAACAAAGAGAGGGACCTGTATACAAAAAAGACCATGCAGTATCACCCACAGGTCAACAAATTGGCCAATAGAATATACATATGGAAAGTTGACATAAAAAGGAGACATCACAGCTCAGTGGGGAAGGAACAGTTATTCAATCAATGGTTGTAGGAGAACTGTTTGCACGTGCAAAAAAATTGTAAACCCGCCTTATACTGTACAAAAAACAAATTCTAGATGAATTAATCATAAATGTGAAAAACAAAACTTTAAACTTTTCAGAAGAAAATGTAGGGAAATATGATCTTAGAAGGGAAAGATTCTTTAAATTGCAAAAGCACAAATTATAGGAAACATTCTCCAACCTCAGTATGATAAAATAGAAAATTTCTCTTCATTAAAAGATAGCTTACTAAATGTAATGTGGTATCCTGGATTTAATCTTGGAATAGAAAAAGGATATTAAGTGAAAAACTGGTGAAATAAAAGAACAAAGCCTAGGGGCTGGCCTGGTTGCGTAGTGGTTAAGTTCGTGCACTCCGCTTTGGCTGCCGGGGTTTGCAGTTTCAGATCCCAGGCGTGGACCTACGCACCGCTCATCAAGCCATGCTGTGGTGGTGTCCCATATATAAAGTAGAGGAGGATTGGCAACAGATGTTAGCTCAGGGCCAATCTTCCTCACAAAAAACAAACAAAAAAACACAAAGCCTAGAGTTCAATTAATAGTAGTACGACAGTGTTGGTTTCCAAGTTGTGACAAATGTTCAAAATATACCATGTGTATGTAAGATGTCCACTATAGGGGAAACTGGGTGAGGTGTATATGGGAACTCTCCCTACAATCTTTGCAACTTTTAGGTAAATCTAAAATTATCCAAAAGTAAAATTTTATTTTTAAAAATTGATAGTATAAAGCAAAAACATAAACCACAAACTGGGATAAGATATTTTATAATATATACCAAAAAATATTTTGTGTCCAGAAGATATAGTCACCTTTGTATATCAATATTTCTTTTAAAAAGAAACTCAAAGGAAAAATTAACTATAGCTTCACAATGGATGAATCTTAACATTATGTTACATAATATTGAGCAAAAAGCAAATTACAGAAGAATGTATAAAATATAAATATATAAATTTTTAAAACACGTAAAACAATATCGCTTACATATACATTCTCATGTAATAAAATAACAAAGAAATGTGTAAAATGATAAACTCAAATTTTAGGACAAAGAAGAATACACAGGAATTTTCAAATACTTTAGTAAAATTTTATTGCCTTAAGTGGACCATTTAAGCAAATTATACTTTTTTGTACAACATACATAATACATGAGAAATATTAAAAAATAAATTTTGAGCATTTGAAAATTATTATATGAAAATATGAATACACATGTATAAAATTAGATTCTTCTTTAGATGAGTTTCAAGATTAAGAATGCATTAAAAATGATGGTAGAGGTTCTTGCATATAGGAAAAGCCATCATCTATAAAGTTAGCAGATGGAATAATAAACCTGGAGGCATTATTTGCAGCATATAAAATAGATAAAGGTTAATAACACTAGCATATAAAAAGATTCTAAAAATTATTAACATTTTATATACAAAAATTAATGTCAAATTATATATTGATCATCACTGAAGAAAAATAAGTTGTATCAGTTTTCTATTGCTGTGATAACAAATTACTATAAATATAGTGGCTTAAAACAACACAAATTTATTATCTTATAATTCTTGAGATAGGAAATCCAGTACAGGTCTCATTGGACTAAAATCAATGTGTTGGCAAGCTGCATTCCTTTCTGGAGGCTCTAGGAAGGAGAGAACCTATTTCTAGTAGAGGAGAATCCATTTCCTGCTCGTTTTGGTTATTGGCAGAATTCAATTCCTTGTGTTTGTAAAACTGAGGTCTCTGTTTTCTTTCTTTTCTTTTTTTTTTTTTTTTTGGTGAGGAAGATCCACCCTGAGCTCACATCCACTGCCAGTCTTCCTTTTTGCTGAGGAAGATTAGCCCTGAGCTAACATCAGTGCCTATCTTCCTCCATTTTGTATATGGGATGCTGCCACAGCATGGCCTGATGAGTGGTGTGTAGATCTGTATCTGGGATCCGAACCTGCAAACCCCAGGCCACCAAAGTGGAACACACGAACTTAACCACTACGCCACTGGGCTGGCCCCTCAAACTTACGGACAAATTAGTCTTTAGCAGTGTTTTGTGTTATTCAAGCCTAACAAATACTACTTCAACATTTATATATTTCATACCAAATATTGGTAGTTGATTCTGTTCTATAACTACATATTTCCAATTCATGTTTCAAAAAGCTTTCCTTTCTACTCTGAGAATTTTTATTTTGCTTATTTAAATTCTTATTCTGAGTTCCCACTTCGAAGATGTAAGAAGCTAGACAGACCATTTAATCTACCCTAAGAAAGAGAGGAAGCCAGATAAATGATAAGATGATAACTTTTCTTGAACCCATTAGAGAGCTTAGGT
Source organism: Ceratotherium simum simum (assembly GCF_057802395.1). Lineage (NCBI taxonomy): Eukaryota > Metazoa > Chordata > Mammalia > Perissodactyla > Rhinocerotidae > Ceratotherium > Ceratotherium simum. The sequence continues at coordinate 14,128,336 of NC_141935.1, read as the reverse complement.
TGCTGGGCAAACTATAAGCCTGAAACATAAAAAGGGACACTTTCCTCCCAAAGAGACACAAGACATGTAGACCTTCTCACTTGTATGAGATAATGGGAAAAGATGGACCTAACATACAAAGGTCAGGAATAATCAGCCCAAAATTTAAATAATTGCTATAGTCAGTGGTGGGTTAGCATAATAGCATAGAAGCCCTGGGAGAGACAGACACAGAGAAATGTTATCAGGTTCTTTTCTAATAACTTCTAACAGGTCCTCATGAGAAAGATTGGAGGCAGGGAGAGAGACTGAAGAGAGCCTCCCTCACTGCTGCAGGCCTGGAGAAGGGGACTGAACAATGAGAAAGCTACAAAGTCCTATGGCTTGTACCTTTCTTCTTAAAAGCCTTAAGTCTTTTGAGGAAAGGGCAGCAAATCTGTATCTCCTCCAAGATAATGACCTTTTGTTGCATCTAGAAGGATTGAGGATACCAGCCATCTACCCATGTGGGAAGGCAAGGAATAGTCCTGAGATAAGGATCCTACACTAATGCTATCAGAGGCCTCCCAACACTGGAGAAGGGGGAGTAAGAGAGTGAACTCCCCCCTGCACAAGACCCACCACAGATACAGGCTGAGTTTTACTGCCCACATTGGGAGCAGAGGTAGGAGTGATGAGACAACTGAGCCCATAGGGCACGGGCACACAGGCCTTACCTAAACCCTCAGCTGGATTAAGACGACAAAGATTCCTTCCTAACCACACAGCATTTACCTAGCCAGCTTCAAGTACCAAGAGTTAGCAGTCTGCCACTGGGGGCAGGGGGAGGGGGAATGGAGCAAGAGATGAGAGATGAGAGAGAGAGAGAGAGACTTATGTGTACAAGGATGATGATAGCCAAGGGAAGAATACAAACATTGAAAAATCTTCTAGCAGCCATGCCCCCACCCAAAGCACAAAGTATCAATAGGATTTTGAAACCTGTCAAGCACTGAAGGAAATCGTAGCAACAACAAAACCAAAACTCAAGTCCAACAGGATTAATTCAATCCCCTATACTAACTGCCTGAGAAGAGGCACACTGATTTCTAGGAATAAATATTTATTTCTCAGTCTCTCTTGTTCTACTCAGAATACCTGACATTTAATAAAAACTTATCAGGGCCGGCCCCGGGGCTTAGCGGTTAAGTGCGCCTGCTCCGCTGCTGGCGGTCCGGGTTTGGATCCCGGGCACGCACTGACGCACCGCTTCTCCGGCCATGCTGAGGCCGCGTCCCACATACAGCAACTAGAAGGATGTGTAGCTATGACATACAACTATCTACTGGGGCTTTGGGGGGAAAAAAAATAAATAAAATCTTAAAAAAAAAAAAAAACTTATCAGACACACACAGGGAAAAAGAAAGAAAAAAAGAAAAAATATAACCCATTGTCAGGTGACAAGGTAATAAGAAGAACTAGACTCAGAGTCGACTTAGGTATTGAAATAATCAAACAACAGATTTAAAATAAATATGATTAATACTTTCAAGGATTATAGTAATTGTTCAAGTTGAACAATACTCACATGAACCGAAGGGAAATTTCAGCAGATAGATGGAAAAGATATTAAAATGTCAAAAATTCTAGAAATAAAGATGAAGCACTCCTTTGATGGGCTTATTTATAGACTTAACATGGTAGAAGAAAGACTATGAACTTGAAGATAAGTCAATAGCAATTACCCAAACAAGTACAAAAGGAAAAAGAAGTAAAAAAAAAAAATCAGAGCTTGCAAACCTTGTGGGATAACATCAAATGGTCTATTACACGTGAAATTGGAAGGAGAAGAGGGAACAAATAAAGAAAAAGAAATATTTGAAGAGATAATGATCAAGAATTTTCCAAAAATAACAAAAGACAATAAACCTCGGATCCAAGAAGAAACTCAAAAATCCCAACCAGGATATAAAGCAAGTAAAAAAGAAAAATCATTCCTATACACTTAGTCAAATTGATGAACACCAAAGAAAAAAAGGGAAAATTTTGAAAGCAACCAGAGAAAAAAGACACAACACATGCAGAAGAACAATGACAAGAATGAATGCAAATTCTCATCAGAAACAATGCAAACTATAAGACAATGGAATAATTTTTTTAAAGCGATGGAGAGAAAAAATAATTGATGCAGAATTCCGTACCTAGAGAAAATATTGTCCAAAAATGAAAGCAGAATACAGACTTTCCTAGACATACAAAGCCAAAAACAAAACAAAAAACTCATTGTCAGATTAGCTGCACTACAAGAAATGTTAAAGGAAGCTATTCAGGAAGAAAGAATATGATACCAAACAGAAATTTGGATCTAGATAAAGAAATTAAGAGCTCTGTGAAAAGTAAAAGTGCATAGAAATATAGCAAAATTTTATTTTTATTATTTTTATTTAGTCTAAAATAATTAACTTTTCTAAGAAAAAGTAGTAACATTATCCACTCAGACTTATCATAAGTAAAAATGTAAAATGTATAAAAAAGAGAATAAAATATAGGAGGGAAGAATCATTCTGTTACGGTCTCTACATAATGTAAATTAGCATAAAATTATTTGAAGTTAGACTGTCCTAAATTAAAGACATATATTGTAAACACTCAGGTAACCACAAAATTGAAATGAAATGGTATGACTAATACAATAATGAAGGTACAGTAGAATGATAAGAATATATGATTGACCCAAAAGCAGGCAGAGAAAAAGAAGAAAAAAGAAAAGCAGGAAAAGATGGAACAGAGAAGACAAAAATCAAAATGATAGATTTAAATCCAACATTATCCTTTAAATTAAACATAAATGGTCTCAACATTCCCATTAAAAGCAGAACATTTCAGTTTTGATTAAAAGAAAGATCCAAATAAATGTTCTCTACGAGAAATATAAATACACATATTAAAAATCAAAGGATAGGTAAGAATACCATGAAAACACTAAGAAGGGGGGGACTGGAGTAGTTATATTTATATCAAAGTGAATTTTATTACTAGGAATATTACCAGGCACAAAAAAAATGTGTTAACATTCAAACTGATATAGTAATCTGGATTGTGTATGAATTTACCAACATAACTTCAAAAATTCATGAAGCAAGGGCCAGCCTGGTGATGTGGTGGTTGAGTTTGCGTGCTCCACTTTGTTGGCCCAGGGTTCGAGGGTTCAGATCCCGGGCACAGACCTACGCACAGCTTAACAGGCCATGCTGTGGCAGGCGTCCCACAAATAAAGTAGAGGGAGATTGGTATGGATGCCAGCCCAATGCCAAACTTTCTCAGCAAAAAGAGGAGGATTGGCAATAGATGTTAGCTCACAGCTGATCTTCCTCACCAAAAAAAAAAAAAAAAAAAAAAATACATGAAGCAGATTGAACACTGAGAAACAGACAAATCCAAATCGTAGTCAGATTCTTCAACAAACCTCTCTCAGTAATTGACAAAACCAGTAGAAAGAAAATTAGTAAGGATATTGAAGACCTGAACACTACTGTAAACCACTTTGACCTAATTGGCAGTTATAGAACACTCTACCAACAACAGCATATTGTACATTCTTTTCAAGTGCACATGAAATATGGTCACAAAAGATTAAATTCTGAGTCATAAAACACACACTATTTTTTAAAGAGTGAAAGTAAGACAGTGTATCCTCTCACCGTAATAGAATTAAACTGGAAATCATTAATAGAAATATAGCTGGAAAATATCCAAACATTTGAAATTGTCTCATATTCCTAAATAATCTATGGATTAAAGAGAAAGTCAAAAGAGAAATTAGAAAATATTTTGAATTGAATGAAAATAAAAATACAACCTATTAAAATGTGTGGGATGCAGTGCTTGGAAGGAATTCATAGCATTAAATGCTTTATTAGAAAAACAGAAAAGACTTAAAGGATGATCCATAATTCCATCTTAAGAAAAAATGAAGTTAAACTAATAAAATTCAAAAATTAAAATTGAACTAATTAAATCCAAAGAAACTGAAGGAAAAAAATAATAAAAATGAAAGCAAGAACCAATCAAATTGAAAACAGAAAAATAACAGGGAAAATTCATAAAACCAAAAGTGTAAAAAGCAATAAAATTGATAAATTTCTAATGAGACTGATACAGATAAAAAGAGAAAAGGCACAACCAATATCAAGAATGGCAAAAGATGACATCACTACAGCTCCTACTGACATTAAAAAGATAACAAGAGACTATTATGGAAAACTCTATGCTGATAAATTTGAAAATTCAGATGAACTGGGTCCAGGAACCCAAAAGAGATACGATTCTATTAGAATTTTAATACTTCAGATATACTAGGGGTTTTCCCAGTTTGATTAAATATACAATTAATTACTGGCTAGAGGTAGAAGACCATATTTTAATGGAGCTAGGAGAACTTAGGTTGATTACATAAGATTACAACTTAGGTTGATTACATTGTGAACACAAAGTATTTGTTTTAGCCTAAATATGACTATGCCAGGAAGTACTCTAATCACTTGAACTAGAATATTTCATACTCAAGTTATTAAGATGAGATTAGAAAAACTAAATTTCTTTCAGTTCATTTATTTGCAATTTTCCATATCACATTAAAGTTTATTTTTGAGAAATGTTCACTATTTTCTGCATTCTATTATGCATTTAATAATAAGTTGGAGCCAAAAGGTGTCTTTGTATTTAATTCCTCTAAAAGCCAATTTACTTTTCTCAAAACTTTAATGAGATTTGCAAAATAAATACAATAAGAATATTAAAATATGGAAGGAATATTTTGGAATTGACCATGTGGAAAGGAAATAGTAGCTTTGGATCATATTTATTGAACATAAACTCTATCCTAAGAATATTGCTTAACAACAGCACCGAAAGGAGTATCCTGCTTCTACTACAGCTAATTCAATATAATATCACCAGTTTTAGTTAATCTTTTTGTCTGGAACATTGCTATTTGAAATACTATTATTATTAACTCTTTTTTCCCTTATCTATATAAAAATAGGGAAAGCATATATTTTTCTTTGATCTTTAAATAGAAAAGAAATGAAACTGTAGACTCTAATCTGACCAAGATTTTCCAAACAGACTTTAGGACATGAAACAAATTTGTCTAATCCAAATAAATACCATGAAAATTCCCTCATGAGGTTTTATCTTCCCATCTTTGACAATAAACAGAACAGTGTACAAGTCATGAATTCAAATTACAACCATGCAAGTCAAGGAATACCATACCAACAGGACACCCTCTTGTCTTCTCCCAACCACCACCTCTATTTATCTCTCCAAGTCTAACCACTAACGTGGTTAGTTTTGCCAGTGTATGGAATTTATGTAAATGAAATTATAACGAATGCATCCTGTTGCGTCTGGTTTCTTTCACTTAGTATTATGCCTAAATGATTTATTCATGTTAATGCGTGGAACAATAGTTCATTTATTTTCACTTCTGCTTGGTATTCTATTCTATGATTACCTTGCAATATATTTATTCAATATACAGCTGGTGGAACATTTGGGTTGTTTCCAAGTTGATAATATTATGTATAACTCTGCTGTGTATGTTTTTGTGCTGTTGTTTTGGACATATATTTAGGAGTGGATTTAGTGCATAATGAATGGGTTATGTGTGTTCTCAACTTTGGCAGAAACTATAAAAAAGTTTTTCAAAGTGATTGTACAAATTTATACCTGCCCGACAAGAATGTGTAAGACATCTATTTTCTTCTATATCCTTGGCAATAATTGCTGTCGACCCTTTTAACTTTAGTCATTTTGTGTATTTGCTGCATTATTTCATTGTTGTTATAATTTTGATTTTTTTTTCCTGTTGATTTATGTGATTGAACACCTTTTTATATGTTTACCAGCCATACGGATACCATCCGTTTGGAGTGCCTGCCAATTTCAAGTTTGCCCATTTGTCTCTTTGTTGTTAGTTTTTTTGGTGTTTTTTATATGTTCTGATTATTAAGCTTTTTTTCAATAACATATGCTGTAAATACCTTCTCACACTGTGTGATTTGTCTGTTCATTCTTTTTAATGTGTCTTTTGATTAACAGAAATTCTTAATTTAACACAGACCAATTTATCAATCTTTTCTCTTTTTGTTAGTGCATTCTGAGTCCTGTTGAATAAATCTTCCTCAGCACAAAGGTGACAAGGATATTCTCCTACGCTCTCCTCTAATGCAGAGGTCGGCAAACACTTTATTTTCTGTAAAGATCTAGATGGTAAATATTTTTGGCTTTGTGGGCCACATGGTCTCTCTTGCACCTACTTAACATTGTGTTGTAGCACAAAAGCGACCATAAATAATACTTAAACTAATGTATATGTTCTAATAAATTTATAGAAACAGAAATTTGAATTTCATATAATTTTCACATATCATAAAATGCTATTCTTCTTTTGATTTTTTTAACCATTAAAAAACATAAAAATCATTCTTAGCTCACAGGCCATACAAAAACAAGTGGTGAGTTCGTTTTGGCCTATAGGTCATAGCTTGACAACTCTTACTGTAATGGCTTAAGTGATTTTCCTTTCACGTTTATATTTACAATCTACTTGCAATTGACATTTGTATATGATATGAGGTAGAGGAGTCAAATAATAGTTGGAGAGGGTAGATATATCGGTTGTCTTAGCTACATTTACTGGTAATCAATTTGCCACTGCTCTGCAGTACCGCCTTTATTCAAAATCAATCGTCAGTGTATGTGTAGTTCTGTTTCTGCAGTCTCCCGTTCTTCCATTTTTCTATGTGTCCATACTTGGAATCAAACCACATTTTCTAAATTGTTTATAAAAAACCTTAGCATCCAGTAGAGTAATTTCTCCCTCTTTGTCCTTCTTCTTTACAATTATCTTGCCTATCCCTAGCTTTTACCTTTCCAAGTGCATTTTAGAAATTATCTATTTCTAAAAACTTGTTCTGAGATTATTGTTGGGATTATATTGAATCTAAAGCTCCATTTGGGAAGTGAGCTTTCAAACCTACGAATATAAAGCATACCGCCGTATATTTAGGTTCTCTTCAATTCCACTAATTATATTTATTTTTAATACCAAGAACTTAAATAATTTTTAACAAGATTTATCCTTCAATATTTGATGTTTCTTGACACTATTATAAATTATATATTTAAAGTTCATTTTAGAAATGGTCCTGGTGTATAGAGTACACATGTATGTATAGAGAGAGAGAGAGAAAGAGAGAGAGATTGATAAACATATCAGTAGTTTATTATAGACTTGTTTACATACAGTCATGTCATCTGCAAATAATGACCATTTTATTTATTTGTTTCTAATCCTTGAATCTTTTATTAATTTTCTTGCCCTTTTACACAGACTAGGCGTTCTACAACAATGCTGCATTGAAAGCATGAAAATAGACATCGTTGATCTCATGGGAAAACTTTCAACATTTCACAATCATGTGCAATGTTTGATAGATACGCGTAATCAGATAAAGGAAGTTTAATTCTGCTCTTATTTTGCTTAAAATTTTTATCTTAAGGAAATTGTGTTAAATTTTATCAACTATCTTGTTACATGTAGAGAGATGATTATTTTATTTTTCTCCTTTATCCTATTAATATGATGAATTACAATGACTGATTTTTGAATGATACCTAAGGTTGAATTTCTGGAATAAACCAAAGATGATTTTGAAGTACTATTTTTTTTTTACTAGTATCACTGGATTCATTTTACTAATATTTTGTTTAGGATTTTGGTTTCTATGTTCCTGAGAGACATTGGTTTGAAATTTTTCTTTGTTGAAATGTTCTTGTCACGTTTTGGTATCAAGGTTGCACCAGTTGCATAAAACGAGTCATGAAGTGATTCTCATTTTTGTTTTCCTCTGGATAAATGTTTGAAAAATTAGTGTTATTTGTTCCCTAAAAGTCTGGAATCATTTACCAGTGAAGCTGTCTAAGCCTAGAGCTTTCTTTGTAGGAAGAGTTTAAATACAGACTTCACTTTTTTGGTAGAATTATTCTTGATATAGAATATTCTTTGATATGGCATTATTCACACTTTATATTTCTTCATGTTTAGTTTGAGTAAGTTGAGTCTTTACAGATATTAGTCTATTTTATATAAGATTTCAAATTCACGGGCAATATACATTTCATAATATCCTTTTATGATCTTAGGTCTGCTCCGTACAGATGTTCTCTTTTTCATAACTGATTTTGGAAATTTTTGCCTTCTTTCTTATTTTCTTTAAAGATATTGCAATGATTTATCAAGCTTTTTAGAGTTTTCAAACCATCAACTTTGGCTTAGTTCATTTTCTTTATTGTATGTTTTCTATTTTAATTGATTTACTTCTTTATTATTTTCTTTTTCCACTTTTAGTTTTAATTTTCTATTACTTTTCTAACAATTTGAGGTGAATTCTTAAATTCCTGATTTTGAGCCTTTCTTTTTTTTAATGTATACTTTTAACACTCTAAAGTACCCTCTAAGCTTGGTGTACCTAAATCCAACAAAGCTTGTTATGTATATTAATCTACCTGATATATTGTTCATCCTTTTTTCTCTGCCTCAATCTGTCTACTTTCTATTGACCCACTTTCCACTGTATCAATCCCTGTGACAGGCAATAGCACGTAGTAGTAAGACTTCCTAACAAAACAGATGATATGCCTGATTCAAATATGTGGATTTTCAAGCCCTTAAATTAATTAAATGTACTTTTAATGAGATTGCTGTAGTGTCATAGATTTATATCAATACTTTCCTATGAATTAGACTTGTGTTTTACTGTTGTCATGTTCAAAATAAAGTGCAAATCTCTAACATTTCAACATTTTATGCAAATATATGTTACAGTGCTCAGGCCACATAACCAATATGAGAAAATGCCATAAAATTTCATAATGGGTTTATTTTTAGTGGAAAATAAAATGGAATATGTGAGCAAGTACCATGTGGTACTTTAAAGCAAACACAGAATACTTCTGCAAATTGTTTTTCCATTACACGTCTGGCAGATTTTTTTTTTTTTAATTCATTCCATGGCTTCAGGATTGCAGTTGCTGGTACAATTATGCACACATTGACTTAACTGAGAACTTGGGAGGACGGGTAAAATCCATTTCAAATGCAGGTGCAATTTTATGACTCAAAGAATTAAATAAAGGCTCTAAAAGTATTGTTCACAGAACATGACTTGATTTTGCAATCTTTGCACACAAACATCTTTCAGTATCATCAACAATAGTTTTGTGTGGGAACAGGATACATGGTTAGTGAAGTTTTTCAAGCAAAATAATGACTTTTTTTTGGGTACCGGTTGTTGAAGTCAATTTTGACTTTTTCCATTTCTTTACTAGAAGTATACAGGAGAGGGACTCAGTGTATATAAATTCATTTGGATTTTTACAATTTGCTTTTACATCTTTTAGTTAGTCAAATTTTTATCTGTTTAGATTATCTGTGTATTCTATTTACATGACACATATTTAGAACAGCAAAAAGTCATGCTCTTTGAAAAGGCACAAATTTATGCACCGATATTTCATATATATAAGAGAAATAAAATACATTGAACCAAGATATCACACAATTCTTTGGTATTTTTTCTTGAACAAATCTAGGTTGTTGGAACACTGAACAATTGATGTTAATAACTTATTTGAAAATCTAATGTTTATATTATTAACGTCATTTTCAGAATTCTCATAAGGAAGTATAGTGACATACATGACACAATGTTCTATAGAATCCTTCAATAAACAGTATTTGGCTTTTTTACGTTGTAATTTCAATTTTTGTTCCATTTTTCTAAATAAGGTTTCTTTTTATTTTTACAAAGTGTGTAGGTGTCCTTGTGAGAGATGTAATACTTTAAGCATACTTGTTTAATCATACTTGTTATACTTGTTAAATATATTTCTACCATAGGGTAGAGGGATCCATCCAGATTCTGGTGTTTTGTTTTTGTTTTGCTTTGTTTACTTTGCAAATTTTTTTTTTAATGAGAATTAGGATACAATTGAGTTCATGTTGAATAAATTGACACTCACTGGATTGAAGTACGGTTCAATTTATAATCTGTTTTGCTATTTCCCTGTGGCCAGTACTGTGTGGTTATGTAGAGGGGTACTGCCTGAAATCAAGACTGAGTGGATGAGTTTGGCTACCTCTCTGTTGGTCTAAGTCAGAATATCTGCCAGGTCAGGGGAGGGAAATCTTGGAAGGGCCTGGAAACCTTAACAACATTTTAACTGACTGTGAATAAAACCTAAAGCCTGATCAATGCTATTTCCTCTATCAGGAGGGGATTTCCCTGTATTTGCACTTTCAAGAGGATGTATATATTAAATCAAATGTAAAAGAATACTTAAACACCAGAATAGTCTACTGTGGGACAGAGACGGTTCATAAGATTGCACCATATTTTGGATAATAATTACAATAATGACTGACATTTCTTATATTCTTTATAAGGCCTAGAACTGGCACTCTACACATATTAGTTGGATTAGTTACCAAGACCCTATAATATGGGTACTATCAATAGTCTCATTAAATAGATGAGCAAAATGTGACATATAGCAGTTGAATAACTTGCCGCAGGTGGGTTATTACTTGCTCATCTAGTAACGTCTGGATGATATGTCCCTCAACACTGTGGCTCTCCTTTGCCTAGGAGACTAAGAGCCCTATAGAAGCAGAATTTGGGATCTTAATCCCTCCCTACGCTTCTCCTCTGATCTTATATTCATAACTGCAAATGCCTTAGAAAAAGAAATCTTCTAGACTCGCCCCCCCTACCCCCACCATTTCCATGTCTTTGAATCTCTAGTCTTATCTAGTTCGCCTGGCGTCTTCTGTCCTATTGCTTAGTACCTGGTTGCTCCCTCTCAGCTTAGCCCTTTCTGCCCGATGTTTCCATTCGATGGTCTTGTGGCTCTTCGCTTTTGATTCCCACACAAGTATACGAGAAAGCATTCAGAGATTATCGTATTTGAACTCGAGCAGGAATAATTTGGGGTGATAATATAATCCAGAACACAGATTTAGTGGGGAGTACATAAATTGGGGTTAGAATTTAGGAGCTATATTATTGCAACTTAAAAATAGACACTGGTATAACAGTTAATATTAGCTAGCATTTGGATTTTGAAGAAGTCGAGGGGATTAGATACTAAATTCTTAAAAGAATAGGAGAATTCACCAAATGGTTGGTGTACAGTAGTGATGAGAGGGAAAGGTGATATATCCAGCTGGTATAGCACTCAGAGAAGGAATATCTTGTTCTCTTTTTGTTGTTGCATGCATGATTGCAGACATTTACCACAAAATATCAAAATTCTCTGGGAGATATTTAGTTCAAAATAGTGTCCGACTGGTTGCCCACATTGCAGATTCTGTCAAATAAATACCCATAAGGTGTCTTTCTTTTGACATTTGTGGCATCCAGAGGACCACATATCATATGTCTGAATATTTATAAGTCATAAATCCAGCTGTGATCAATGTCCGGCCTTTGTAGCTTATTCCCTAGGAACATTTTCGTTATATGGAGGCTCAAGGAAAGGTGCTCTGCCCCAAGCAAGCCCTGCCCCTGGTGGCCTGACTTGGGCAGTGGTCTTTGGGACAGGCAGAAGCAAACAAGTCAAGCTCCCCAAGGAGTCAGGTCAGATCGTTTCCTCTACTTCTCTCACCCTCACCTCACGTCATCTTTCTGACTGGATTGTCCAGAAGTTCCAAGTATATATCTCTTAAAATACATGGGGGAAGGGAGATGGCAAGAGGGGGCACCGTTATCTGCAGGCTCAGTCTGCCAAGGCTTCCACTTTGGGCAATTTGTGGTAGTAAATTTTTTTTTTGCTGAGGAAGAGTCACCATGACCTAACATCTGTTGCCAATCTTCCTCTTTTGGCTTGAGGAAGATGGTCCCCAAGCTAACATCTGTACCAATCTTCCTCTACATTTTGTATATGGGACACTGTCACAGCATGGCTTGATGAGCAGTGTGTAGGTCTGCGCCCGGAATCTGAACCTGTGAACCCTGGGCCTCTGAAGCGGAGTGTGTGAACTGAACCACTACACCACCAGCCCGGCCCCTGGAGCAGTAAATTTTAATAGAAAAAATAAAGTCAATTTTTCTCATTGGTTTCCTTCTAAGGACATAGTAAGGTACTCTTAACCCCACTTATTCTGGCCTAGTAGTGGAGAATGGAGGGAGGGGGGCAGAAGTGACCAGTTCAGATCAAGAATTTCTGTTTCATAACTCCCCAAAACTCAACCCACTACTGAACTTTCAAAATTCATTTTTATTACCCTGAAAAGAGGCCTGAAAATAGGAACTTCTATTGCCCTGGGCTTAGGGCAATATTGTCCGTGAAGACCAACAGTAAATAAAAACTCACAGCAATATCTAAAACTACAACAAACAGAGCAAAATGAATAAAAAAATCTAGATTCCCCTCAGGCTGTTCTGCTGCAATAACTAAATGTGAAAAAATGATGGGGAAAGTCTGATGAGTTTTACAAGAAAATTATAGTCACTCAATAATTTTATATTCATCCAAGCTGTCTTTTATATGTGAGGATAAAAGTAAGAAATATCCTACTCATGTGAATTTCTATAAAAAATTAGAAAATAGGCTTCCATGAGATGACAGACAAAATTGAGTTAAAAAATGGGCATGCCTCACTATTAAAAGACTAATAATGAAGTAAAAATCAGTTAAAATCAAATATCCAAATATTTAGTGTCTGATTATTTATGAAAATATTAATGTAATAATTCTCATATCAAATCTCATATTTTCTTTAGCAACAATATTCACCAAAATGAGGGATTAGAGCAATGTGGAAGGGAGGGAGTAAAATATGAGAGGTACAAGACTGCAATTTCATTTTTGACCTCATCATTTTAAGACAGACAAGTTAAATCATGTTTTTAAAATGCATAAATTTTACCATCTGTAGACATGAAATTTATAGAAGAGTTCCAGTTAAAAATGGCAATCTACTACTATATTTCTCCATTTCTAAAATCTTGAGTTTAAAAGTACTGACAGGGCAATTTTTAAAAGCATAAAACCATACTCTAAAACAAGCATGGAAAGAACAGCAAAAGTTTTTGGAAAAAGTTGATCACCACGAAGCAAGTAGATAAGTGGTAACTGCTTTAAAAATTGGGTGGAAGTCGAGCCATAAACAATAGAGGAGACAATGGAGAACACATACGCCACATAATTCTCACAATACTCAGGAACTGGCAGCAACAGCGGCCTCTGGACTGAAAGGTGAAGGAGACATGGATCAAAATAAGGAGGGTGCTTTAAAGCTGTTTGAAAACTAGATTCTTGATTCCTCTTCTAATATGAGGATTCTTTGCCAAAAGTGCTTGCTGAGTCACCATGTAGTCAAGTTCAATGACCTAACAACATACTCAAATTTTCCAATCACTTTTTTTTTCATATTAAACATTAGCAGACAATGAAAATTACTGATATCTGAGGAGAATCTCTAACAAGGAAGAGAGAGAACAAAATAAATAGATAAGTAAAAGCAACTTGGAGAAAACGGAGTTCTGTTCTGTAGAAGAAGAAAACTTCAAAAAATATTTATGTAATAGCTTCAGGTAAATAAGTAAAGATATTGCATTATTTAAACAACTACAGAATGTAATGAGAAAGAAATATTCGGAGAATAAAAAGGAGCTCTTGGAAATGGCGACAGGGAAAGCAGAAATGAAAAACTCAGAATGTTTGGAAGGTAAATTTGAGGGAATCTCACAGAAAGTAAAGCAAAGCAATGAAGAGATGCAAAATAGACAATTAGGAAACTGGCTGAGGAGATCAATATCCAAAAAATATGAGTTCTATAATGACTTCAAGGGAAAACAGAGTTGAGAAAAACATCAATGAAACATTTTAAGAAAATTATGCAAGGGCTGGCCCAGTGGCGAAGCGGTGAAGTTCGTGCACTCTGCTTTAGCGGCCCGAGGTTCGAAGTTTCAGGTCCCAGGCACGGACTGACGCATCGCTTATCAAGCCATGCTATGGTGGCATCCCATATAAAGTGGAGGAAGATGGGCACAGATGTTAGCCCAAGGCCAATCTTCGTCAGCAAAAAGAGGAGGATTGGAGGGGCCGGCCTCATGGCGTAGCAGTTAAGTGCGTGCGCTCTGCTACTGGTGGCCCAGGTTTGGATGCCGGGTGCGCACCAACGCACCGCTTGTCAAGCCATGCTGTGGTGGCGTCCCCTACAAAGTGGAGGAAGATGGGCACAGATGTTAACCCAGGGCCAGTCTTCCTCAGCAAAAAGAGGAGGATTGGCATGGATGTTAGATCAGAGCTGATCTTGCTCACAAAAAAAGGAAAAAAGAAAATTACACAGAACTGAAGATATGAGATGCTAGTCTAAGAAACCATAAGTATCTGGCACAATGGATGCAAGTAGAACCCACAAGTCAAATCTTTGTGAGAATCATGTAGACAAAGAGGAGACTCCACAAGCTTCTATTTTTAAAATTTTTAAATATTTTTTATCAAGATATAATTGACATATAACATTGTGCAAGTTTAAAGTGTATGATGTGTTTATTTGATGCATTCATATATTGCAATATGATTACCACTGTAGCATTAGCTAACACCATTATTATGTCAAGTGACTATCATTTCTTTTTTGTGGTGAGAACATTTAAGATCTAGTCTCTTAGCAACTTTGAAGTATATAGTATAGTATTATTGACTGTAATAACTATGCTGTATATTAGATCTCCAGAACTTATTCATCTCGTAACTGAAAGTTTGTACCCTTTAACAACATCTCCCTAATTCCTCCACCTCCCAGGCCCTGGTAACCACCACCCTACTCTCCGTGTCTATGAGTTCAGCTTTTTTAGATTCCATATATAAGTAATATCCTACAGTATTTGTCTTTCTTTCTCTGGCTTATCTCATTAAGCATATCGCCCTCAAGTTCCATCCATGTCTCAAATGGAAGAATTTTCTTCTTTTTCATGGCTGAATAATATTCTACTGTGTGTGTGTGAGTGTGTGTGTGCATCCATTCATCTGTAGACAGACATACTTAGATTGTTTCCATATCTTAGCTATTGTGAGTAATGCTGCAATGAACGTGGGAGTGCAAATATCTTTTCAATATCCTCTTTTCATTTCCTGTGGATATGTTCCCAGAAGTGGGATTGCTGGATCATATGGTAGTTCTATTTTAAATTTTTGAGGAACCTCCATACTGTTTTTCATAGCAACTGAACCAATTTACATTCCTAACAACAGTGCACAAAGGTTCCTTTTTCTCCACATCCTCACCAATACTTGATTTCTCTTGTCTTCATAATGATGGCCATTCTAACAGGTGTGAGGTGATATCTCATTGTGGTTTTGCATTTCCCTGATGATCAGTGATGTTGAGCTTCTTTTCATGTATCTGTTGGCTATTTGCATGTCTTTGGAAATAATGTCTAATTCGGTTTCTCTGCCCATTTTTAAATCAGCTTCTCTGTTTCTGCTATTGACTTTATGAGTTCTTTATGTATTTTGTATATTGAACCTTTATATCATATATGATTTAGAAATATTTTCTTCCATTCCATAGGTTGGCTTTTCATTTTGTTGATTATTTCTTTTGATGTGTACATAGCTTTTTAGTCCGATGTAGTCCCCCACAAGCGTTGAGAAAAGAAAACACTCACATGTGAAGACCTCAGATTTTTCAACATCTATAATGGAAGACAGAAAACCATGGAGCCAAGACCTTCAAAATGCTGAAAGCAAAAGACTTTCAGTCTAACAATCCACACCTGGGGTGAAGGTAGGGAAAAGACATTTCAGATGCTCCAAGAGTCAAACCATTTCCCTCCCCCGCACCATTTCTTAGGCAATGGTGAAAGGCCTGACGTAGGAGAGAGGCTCAGGGAAGCTTCAGAGTGATGGGGGAGTATTCTATGTTGACAACTGGGCACCAAGCTTAGTAGACAATCAGCCCAGAGCTGAGCAGTGAGACTCAGGAGACAGAAGGTTGCTCCGATGCTCATCTGTGAATAATATTTTAATAGAATAGTAATGTAAACATGAATTGTATATTTAATTAAAATTATAATTACATTGGAAAAATAGGGAAGGAAAAGCAGAGGAGATGGTGGGATAAAAGTAAGAAATCTCCTTTACTGTAATAGGAACTCAATAGATACAATCTAAGAGTTGAAACATATGATAGCAATATATACATATTATTTAGAAATATGGAGTGCAAAAATGCCATAAGAAACAATTAAAATAGTTTGACATAATTTCCTCTGAGGATGAGGATTGTGGAAGAGTGGAGAGGGATAGGTCAGGGAATATTTTTTGTTGTTTTTGTTATACGCTTTTAGTAATGTTTGAATTTTTAATTCTATGAATGTACTATTTTGGTAAACTAAAATTTATCTTAAAATGATTCATGTTTCAAATCAGTATAGAACTTTAAATTGAAACCAACCCAAACAAACAAGCAAAAACAAATGTACTATGGAACCATTAAAAGAAAATAGGAAGCTAAAAGGAAAGAACAAGAATATCAATTGCAGGGGCAAGCCCAGTGCCGTGTGAACTTAGTGGTTAAGTTTGCGCACTCTGCTTCGGCGGCCTGGGGTTCGGGGGTTTGGATCCCGGGCATGGACCTAGGCACTGCTCATCAAGCCACGCTGTGGCTGTGTCCCACATGCAAAATAGAGGAAGATAGGTACAGACGTTAGCTCAGCAGCAATCTTCCTCAGGCAAAAGGAGGAAGATTGGCAACAGATAGCTCAGAGCCAGTCTTCCTCGCCACAAAAAAAGAATATCAATTGTAATAGTCACTGGAGATGGGGTAAAGATATTCTTAATTCCTACTCACCAACTTGAAAGACTTCTTGATAAGTTTTTGATATCTGTATTTATTTATCTTATCCTGAGAGCACACACAGATTTCTGGATTAGAGATCAGACTGATTTTTCTAATGACAGTAGTAACAACACCACTCTCCACTCCCCATATCCCCCTTGGTGTGATGCAATGAAGGCAGATGTCACCCTGCACATACAGAGGGGTCTGGACTACAGGAGAAGAACCCTGAAATTATGGAATTGAGAGCTTTATAGGAACTACTGCACAACTTCCCCCTCCTTTCTGGAGAGAGGAAGAGAAATTTTAATTTTCTAGTGTAAACAAATCCTCACTCGGAAGGGGGGAGCGTGCCCTTAAATTGATACAATAGTTGGAAATATAAACCAATGGCTCCATGTTTTTTTACCCTTTGATATGTAAAGAAGTGGCAAAGGGCTCCCAAGGAGATAAATTTATAAGTCTCTCTGGAGTAATTCAGTATCTCTAATTTCCAAAACGTGATTCAATTATCTTTTAATCCAGATTGTCAAAGATCTTTGCTGAGTAAACCCTAACCATGCAGAAACATGAAAATATTAGTTGTTTCGCAACACTTCTTTTCCAAACTCCCTTGTTTCAGTCAATGGAACTATTATTGACCTTTCTTTCTCACACATCATATCAATTGATTATCAAATCCTGTCTGCTCTCCTTTCAAAGCAGATCCATATTTCAACCACTTCTCACCATCTTATTTGCTAACCCATTGGTCCAATTTACCATCCATCTCACCTGGATTGATGTAAATAGCTTCTTAAATGACCTTGCTGCTTTCCCCCCAGTCTCTTCTCCATGTGGCAGTCCAAGTAATCTTTTCTATGTCAATATATTCTGTTCCTCTGCCTTGGGGCTTTTGTCTTACCCCAAGGAAGTTCCAAAGTCTTTCCCCATTCCCTACAAGATTCTACATGGCCTTGAACTCCACAACTTGTCTGATCTCTCCTACTCTTCTTCCCTTTACATGTTCTGTCCTCCCCATTCTGGTCTTCTTGCTTGTGCAGACACAGGAAACATGCTACCTCCTTTACACTCTTTGCAACCTTGGCTGGGGGTGCTCTTCTGGCAGATACTCAGAAAGCTTGTTCCCTTCCCTTCTCTGAGGTTCTGTTCAAATGCCATCCCATCTGAGATGCACACCTTTTCTCTACTCTGCTTTATGTTTCTTCATAGCACTAATTGATACCCAAAATATTGCAGATGTATTGTTTGTTAATTGCCAGCTTCTTCCCACTGGAACATAAACTCCATGAGGACAAGGACTTTGTTTTACTCATGGCTGTATTCCTAGCTACTAGAACAGTGGTTGGCACAGAAAGAGTATTCTTTTTGTTAAGTGAATGAATATTAAAAGTCAAAATTTGTAGACCAGATTAATAATGAATCCAATTGTAAACAGTTTGTAAAGTCAAACGACACAGAAATTTGAAAGTAACATAGGGGAAGACCATCAGATGAAATGCACTCTAAAGGAAAGCAGAAGCTACAATACCAAAATTATAAAAGACACAATTTCAAATAGAATGGATAAAGAGATAAAGAGCCTATAGATTGAAA
Organism: Ceratotherium simum simum; assembly: GCF_057802395.1. NCBI lineage: Eukaryota > Metazoa > Chordata > Mammalia > Perissodactyla > Rhinocerotidae > Ceratotherium > Ceratotherium simum. The sequence goes on along the minus strand of NC_141935.1, from coordinate 14,109,864 downwards.
AGAAGTACAATTCTCAATTATGACACTATTACCATGTAGTGTCATGAATATTTTGCGCTAAATATTATCTTGATGCAAATATACATAAAGTTAAAGCTGTAAAAAGTTAAATGAAAACTAAATTGTCACAAGAAATCTTGAGGAGGAGGTATCAGGGTTTTTCTACCATCGGTTTCTCTCTCTTCTGTTTCTTAGCAACTGATTTTCTCATAAATATATGACTTTAAGTGGAGATTTTCTTGGGCAGAATGGTTTAGAGAAAATTCTCCTCGGAATTTTAAAAAATTTACAGCTCCTGTGTTATGTTTGTCCAACAGTGTTCCTGTTGCCTCTCATGATAAATGCTGTATTTGGGGTTATGGAAAGTTTACCTACCTGAGAAATATGACTTCTGCCTCTTCCCCAACTCCCTCTGGCCAGTCACTTTCTATGTCTTATTCATATATTTTTTTGCTAGATGCAGCACAGGTCCAATTTAAAAAAAATAAATAAATTCAGTCATGTTTCTTTTCCTTTATTTTTCTAAAATGATACAGAAATAAAATTGTATGCGGAATTACCTTTCTTGTATCCTATATGAGTAAAACACTGGACCTTCTCTTGTCATTTGATTTTTGTGGTTGACTTAAAAGATAAATTGCATATTTTTCTTTATCAACTCATTATTTCATCCTTTTTTCTCTAGTTCTCACATATAAATGATAAACTATTTTTGGGCACTGCGTGGCTGGGATATTGTCCTTTCTTTTCTCAGGGCAAATTTATAATGTTTTCTTTCTAGAAAACATCTTTCTCTTTAATCATCTGCAACTCGTCCTTACACTTTTGTTATGTAATTTGATAGTATTTGATATATTGCTGTAATAATAAAACCAAATTATTGTATATCTATTGTCTCAGAAAAAACTTTATGAGATGAAATTGAGCTAAAGCTTGTATTATAATTAAAGACTTCAGGGGAAAAGTATTAGATATGCAATTAACAAGCTTAAACATGTAAAGAAAATCTCTCTAGTTTAAAAAGGGAGATTTGAGAGATTTCATTTTGATTTTCCTTCTGATCATGTTAAAAGTGACCTTGGGGCGTATTCTTTTCATAGCAAATTTCAGTTTTATGTTCTTGTTGCAAATGTTGTCACAACACCTTTGAGTTAAAAGTTCCTTGAAAATTTGAAGTGTTCTTAAAATACAATTCTTGATATTTGTACATAGAACAAAAAGCAAACATAAACCCAAATAATTACTTAGATAATGAACTGTGATCTGTCACACTATGAAGGGAGTAAATTATTAAAGAAACCCAGCACAACACAATTTGACAAATTTAGCAAATCTTAATTTCCAATCTAATGCTAAACACTAATTTTCCTTAAGTCGATGCTAGCTAATACCCCAGAGGGCGAATGCTTTAAATAATTACACATATTGCTTTCCTCCTACCTCTGTTAATTTTCCATTTTCTATATTATTGCAGCATCTCAACTTGATTCTCTGCACCTCTGTCCCTCTGCAACTTTCCTTATATAAATATCCATATTAACAATCTATCAAATCTCTTTTTATTGTATTATTTTACCTTTTTTACAGTCAAACCATGAATGGCAATGAAGTTTTATTTTGGAGGCAAATTACCTTTGATAGACAAATTGCCTGTACCACTCACTAAGTGGGGAGAGATTTCAGGGTTTGTCTGGGCTTAGCATGAAGGAAACCATGATCAATTAGTGATGGTTGCTTTGGGAGAAGAAATGAAACAAAGCAACATGAATAACATGGAATCCTTGCTATACACTTGTATCTCCCCCACACATTAGGCGGATGAGCATTACCACATGCTGAAAATGATTCCATCCTAGTCTCTTGTACATCTGTATGCTGAAATTTCCTCTGTAGGCATTTCTCCAGCTGGCACATACCTTCTGATTTATCACTCTATCCCTCCACAACACAGCCACTGTTCTAGCAATAACTCCCACTTTGTCCACTCCATTAGCTCAAGAATTCCTACCCTGCTTGTTCTCTATAATCAGCAACACCATCGCCACCACTATCCTCGGTACGGCAAACCTCCTATAGACACGCTGGCTTATATGCACCAGACCAGCTCTGCACTTCCTGTATGTCTATTGCTCATGCTGTAGAACTTACTGTACACTCTGCAATATAGATGCTCAGTCATACTGAGTTTGCCCTCTGCATGTTGGCCTGGCAATTGCTTGGTTGTTCTCATATTGATCTGTTACTCATTTTCAGAATGCTACTCTAATTGTGAAAGCTTGGCAGATCTCAGTCTCCTCCTTCTGACCTTCTCTCTTGGCATTTTCTCTCTCAGAGAGTTTTTCCATTCTTAAGCCTTCAGTGATCACCTCTATAGATTTGACTGCCAATTCTATAGACTTTATCTCTCATAAAATACATGAACTACATCTGCACTACATAGAGAAAAACTAATAGAAGCAAAATAGTTAAGGAGGTAAGTTGAGAAGATTTCCAACTAATTGTATTCATTTTTTCTCTGAAAAAGAGTAACATAGATTATGTATTTATGAGCCTGAACTCTTGAATCAAACTGCCTGAGTTGAATTCCAGTTCTCCAACCTCTTAAACACAATTTTCTATCCTGTAAGATGGGAGTCATAATCAACCCTTTAAATCAGAAGCAAACTACAGAAATTGTTCATAGCTGACTAAAGCAGAAAATGAATTAAAAGAAATCGCGACCGTCACAGAAATTTCCAATAGACTCTGTAAGAAGTCTAGCTCACACCACCTCTTAAGCAAACCCCTATCCTCCAGGACCACTTGCCCACCTCCATTCAGATTCATAGTGTGGGATTGCCTGGCTCCACAGGCCTGGCCAGGTGTGGGAGACCCGGCTGTGTTGCAGTGGTTGAATTTCAGACCAAATTATGTGATTTTTCCCTCAAAATCCTACATAATAAATTCATTCATTTCTGCTGAACACAGACATCCCTAAAAACTACAGGTGGTCCCAGACTTATGATGGTTCCACTTACAATTTTTCAACTTGACGATGGTGTGAAATTGATACACATTCACTAGAAACCGTACTTCGAATTTTGAATTTGGATCTTTTTCTGGGCTAGTGATATGCAGTACAATCCTCTCTCTCATGATGCTGAGCAGAGGCAGAGGCAACCAGCCACAGCTCCCAGTCAGCCACGTGACCACGAGGGTAAACAACCAATAAACTCACAACATTCTGTACCCATCCAACCATTCTGTTTTTCACTTTTAGTGCAGTATTCAATAAATTACATGAGATATTCAACATTTTGTTATAAAATAGGCTTTGTGTTAGATGAGTTTGCCTAAGTGTTCTGAGCATGTTTAAGGTAGGCTAGGCTCAGCTATGATGTTTGGGAGGTTGGGTGTATTAAATGCATTTTCCACTTACAATATTTTCAACTTACGATGGGTTTATTAAGACATAACCCCATTATAGATTGAGAAAGATCTGTGCTTCTATCTTTATCTAACTCAACCTCTGAGACATTTGATGTTGTTGACCATTTATGCACCTTCTTCCTAAAATTCATGTCTTGGGTTCTACTGACATTTCTCTATTTCTCGTGGTGCTCATTATCAGTAGTCTTTTAAATACTATAAATCTCTAGATTTCAGCCATCAGCTTCCAGCTCTTCTTAGTCTCCTTGAGCTCTTTCTCAGTCAGAACCAGAGGGTAGCATTAGAGGGAATGTGCCTGGCGGCAGGGTGTTGAGGAGGAGGTGAAATATGCTGTTACTTAGCCTGCCATTGATCCTATCTCTTTCTGACCTCAATTATTTTCCTACTGGAAATTTCCGTGACCTTCTCAATTCCACTTAATTCATTTTCTGCTTTAGTCACCTATGAACAATTTCTGTAGTTTGCTTCCTCTATAAAGAGTTGATTATGATTCCCATCTTGCAGGATAGGAAACTGAATTCAAGAGAGGTTGAAGAACTGGAATTCAACTCAAGTGGTTTGATTCTAGAGTTTAGGCTCGTAAACACATAATCTAGCTTATTATTTTTCAGGGAAAAATAAGGACAATTGGTTGGAATGCGTCTCAACTTACCTCTCTCGTTATTTTTATCCTATTAATTTTTCTATATAGAATGCAGATGTATTTTGTGTAAGCATTTTGTGCTTGCACTGCCCTTAGATCCCTCTCTTCTATCTCAGAGAAGGTAATAACCTTCCTCTTCTCTAATGCCCACAGCCTCATTTGAGATCTGGTCCCTACACCGCTATTCTTCTGCACTGACTTTGTTCTAGCAATCAGTTGCTTCTCCTCTGACTTCTTTTTCTTTACACATAAAATTCTCCTGTAACAAAAAATTTCCTCCAACCCTCCGATTGCTGTGAGATGTCTCATTATCTTCATTGCCAAGATTTTGTAAATGGGATCTATTCTCTACTTATAATGTTAAATTCCTCAATTTCTAATCACTTACTAAGCCACAGTAATCTGGGTTCCCCTGAAACTTCTTAATATAAGTTGTTCCAAAAACATCCCTAATGACTGCCTGATGGTCAGATTTTGAGGGCACATATCAGTGTTTATTTTACTGACCTTCTCTGAAGCATTTGACATTGTTGGTCCTTCCTTAAAACCAGTCACCCTTTTGTTTCATGAAACCAGTCTCTCTGTTTCCCTAAATCTCTGCTAATCTCTTAAATTGATATTTGTGGTTTCTTTCGTCCATCTTCTGAGAATTTATATTTCCTCAGACACAGTCCACTTTTCTCATGCTATTCTCTAGACTGATGATTCTCAAATTTTAATGTGCATGCAAGTCACTGGTAGATCTTCTTCAAATGCAGTTGTGATCCAGGTCAGAGTGGGGCCCAAGATTCTGCTTTTCTGTTGAGTTCCTGGGTGAACCGAATGGTACTGCTCAAAGGACCACACACTGAGTAGTAAGACAGGAGACATTTTATCTCTGTCCTTACTCTCAACTCTGTGTATTCTGATAACTACCAAGCCTATCTGTATCTTGGGCGTGTTTTGTGAGAACCATAGCTCTGCCTACCTGACTTCTCAAATTGGATGTCTTTCAGCATCTCAAATTCAAAATGGAAGTCACTATCCTCACAGCCAAGTAAGCCTCGTCCTTGTAGTGTATATATGAGTGATAGTCACAGCATCTACAGAGTTATTCAAACTGTCAAACCCAAATTCTCATTTTACACTTTTCTCTCCTTTTCTTTTAGTTATCAGATCTGTAAATTCTAGAAAGAAAGGAAGAATAAAGTATGCTGATTCAGGTAAGCTTTATGGTAGGTGCTGTCACATCTAACTTCTTTGAATACATTTTCTTTAGATACTCCTCCCATTTTCCTGTAAATTTAATAACTGTATTTGTATACTTTTCAATTTTGTAGTTATATATTGCCAACATTTTTCTTCATTTGCAAATTTCCTTATCCAACTACCCTGACATTTTTACTACCGTATTAATTATATTATTTTATTAGTTTTACTATATTATATTTTTCATTTTGGATTTCAAATAATCTCATTCATCTAACTTGATGTTTTAGAATTTTTCACATGCTTTTTATTCATTAACATATATACTGAATTTTTAATAAGTTATATAATTCTTCTTATATTAGAACTCTCATCTACCTAATAAAAACATTTTCACTTAATTTTTTTCAATATTCATCCACATATGAAATAATTTACATTGTAATCATTATCATATACATAATTACTCTCTACATTTTGTCTATTATTTCATAAATATTGTCTCATTTTTAAATAATTTCACAGTGATTATTTATGAGCAGAATATTATTTAATGTCATTATACTTAAATATGCCTACATTTCTCATTCAAACTAAATGAAACTTCAATTTTATGTCATTCTGAGGAAGCTATAACATAAAATGAACAGTATAATTCCAATCAATATTAATTTAAATTTTCATCAAACAATTTTGGATGCAACTGAATATACTTGTCTAAAATAAATCTTAAGTTTCCAAAGTTCAGGTATAATATTTTTTATCACTTGAATAGTGAATTGTACTACGTACAGGAAATAGAGATGTTGTTCAGCAATCTAAAAATATATTCCTGAGAAAATTGCTTACAGATGCATACCAAACATAAATATGCTTGAGACAAAAACTAAATGGCAAGTAGGTGTTTTAAGTTTTAAAAATGAAATCTGCAAAGGGGTTTATTGGATTGACATGTTGTTTACCCTTTTCTCTTGGCATCTGATATTTATTTTTAGACTCTTTACTTAGGATAAGATCAGGATAAATGAAGCAAGAAGGCTACAGTTATTGATGGTCCATTGAGTGCACGTATTTACAGAGAATTTCCCTTCTCAACGCCTCCTCATAAATCAATATCGAAGTTTATTTTATCATCCCTAAGTAAACTTTATTTCAGCAAACTGATAATCATTCATTGTTGAGCTCTTTTAACTGGTCAAGTTGACACAAAATATACCCTGCTCATTTGTTCCACTAACACTAATAGTTACACAGCAACCTTCTTTGTATAAAAAGGACTATAAATATCTGCATGCATTAGCTTGGTTTAAATGAACCATTCTTTGATGTGTCTCCACAAATAGAGCTAAGATTAGATGATTCTCAACTGTTCAGCAGAAAAAAAAATATCCCGAATGAATGCTTTCAGATACTTTATTGAAATTACTGGTTTCTCTTGTCCTTTCAAGCTTTATTTGCATGAAAAGAATAGTAGACTTGAGTCAATTTCCCCCAATTTCAGCTACCCAAAGTGTGTAATTCATCCAAAATTGTAGTAACCCCTTCCCTGTATAAATCCTTAAAACAGTCTGTAAGATAATATATATCACAAACAAATAACAAGAAGATTAGAGAAAAGAAATGATTGAAAGAGAAGCAGAGTTGGAAAGCTGAATCAGTCTGATTTTGCTTTCTATAATATTTTGGTCAAACCCTATAATTGCTGTCTCAGCTTCTTTTCTTCTTTTAAATATATTAGTGCTTCTTTACGTTGACTAGTTCTCCTACTCAAGTGATTAACATCTTGTAATTCTTTGCCATGCTTTTTTGTTCATTTATTTCTTTATTTCACAAATGTTTATCATGTGCTCATTACATGTCAGACACTGTTAAGATGTCACAAGGGAGAAAAGTCTTTGATTTCACGAACCTTATATTCTAGTTAGGGAAGGTTGGCATTTAACAAATAAGCAATGAAAATTACAATTTTGATTAATGAAAATTGCTCTGAAGAGTATAAAATATAATAACGGGGGCAGAACAGTGGTATCTCAACTTCAGTGGTAAAAAAAATCTCTAGGAGATGACGTCTTTACTGAGTCCATATTTGAAGATCAGGGGAAATGATGTTTCATGCAGAGGAACACAAGTGCAAAGGCCTTGAGGCTGAACCCGAGTCCACATGTTTAGTGGGTGATTGGATCCTGGCGAACAAGAGGAGAAATTGTGAGACATGGTTTGAGATAATTAGGAGGAGGCATGTTGGATTTTGTTAGCCATGGTAAGGAGTTAGATTTTATTCTAATTACAATGAGCAAACAGAAGATTTTGAGCTGAAGATGATGTAATCTGATTTATATTTGGATGACATCTCTCTGGCTTTTAGCTTGGATGCTATTACCACAGTCTAGGTGAGAAGTGAGCACTCTTCATGCCAGAGTTGTCACAATGGTGATGTTGAGGAATTATTAGATGAAGGATATATGTTCATGGTAAAGCCGACAGGACTTGCTGATTTATTGAATGTAGAGTATGACGGAGAAAGATAAATATGCCTACTTGGCTGAGTAGTTGCGTGGTACTCTTGCCATTAACTGAGATGGAGAAGACAAGGAAGAAAGAGAAGGTGGGAAGAAGAGCTTGAAAAGCCATAGTTCAGTTTGGAGCCTGTAAATTTTGATAGTTCTATAAAACATGGATATTGTCATATCCATGTATGATCTTATCCATGATAAGCGCCATTTTTAATCAAATAATAATCGCCTATTTTAATTGTAACAGGTTCCCTCTTTGAAAGTGCCCACTTCTCTCTTAGTTTTTATAGATCCAACTATAACAAATTAGAGAGAGTTTATTCTCTGTACAGCTGGCATGAGGATTTTCTTTAGGGAAAGAGGCAACTTTCTCAAGAAAGTGGTTTAATGAGCTTGGTTAAGGAGATGAGACAAGATGAGACCTGTGGAGTATGACAGTTGGTTAGTGTCAACCTGGATAGTTCTGCATAGGAGAAAAAGAGATTGTTTCCTCAGAAAAAAACAAGAGAGAGGGAGTAGAAGAAGAGAAAGGATGGGGCGAATGAAAGCTATAGTGGAAGACCGCTCACTTCACCCTGTCCCCTGTCATATTCTCTTAAATCTCAGGTAGACCAATAAAACCTCAGCTTTTTGGATGTGTGTGTATACATAGACATATTATTCAATTTTTCTAGTTCTTCTTGTGTCTGTTCTGTTAAGTTGTATGTGTCCAAGAATTTGTCCAGTTTATCTAAGTTTGTAAATTTGCTCATAATATTCTCTGTATGTATTTTTAATGTCTTAGAACTGAAATGATGTGTTCCTTTTCATTTTTGATCTTAGTAATTTTTGTTTTCTCTATTTCTTCTTGATCAGTCTTACTAGGGATTTGTCAATTTTATTCATCTTTTCCAAGTGTGCATTTCCTCTTTAGGTGTACTTAAAAATCATTACTTTGGAAAGCTTTCTTTTATCTTCAAAAATTGATTAAGAGCCTATTCTTTTATATCATTCATAGTGCCCTCTATTACTTCACACACTTTATAAACTTGAACTTCTTTGTTGAATATCTATTTTTCCCTCTTGACTGAAAACTTCCTGAGGTCAAGGACCTTATCTGGTTTGCTTTCGCTCTGTACCCAGATCTAAATAATACTTGTTCACCATCTGAAAACTATCATGGTAGAATAACAGAAGTATGTACAAAATGTTACAAAAATATTGAAGAGTGAGTCCCTACTACATGGCCCAGGGAAGACTTGAGGAGCCTTTTTGACTGGAGCTCTTGGAAAGCCCTCAGGAAGGCTTGGTGTTTGCACTTATGTGGGTAGTAAAAATATCTGTCCTAAATATCTCACAAAAATATCAATGAGCATCAAGTAAAATATTGCATAAGAATTTTTAAAAGTATAATACACTCAATAAGAATAATCCTGTTACCATGCAGAGAAGTCTGTGTAGAGCTGATACGTGGGAGAACTGACTTGGGTCCCTTCTACACGCTGATGTAGCCTCATCTGAGAAGCTGGATATGATTTTAAAGGGAAGAATTATGGAATCATGTCAAAAAGATTGGAAGCAATTACAAGAGAAAGATTCAGAGGAGTTTTGAGAACTACCATATCATCCAGCTATTCAACTTCTGGGTATTTATTCAAAGAACACAAAAACACTAATGCCAAAAGATATTTGCACCTGTATGTTCATTGCAGCATTATTCACGATAATCAAGACTTGGAAACAACCTAAGTGCCCGTCAATGGATGAATGGTATATATACACAACGGAATACTACTCAGCTATAAAAAAAAGATGAAATCTTGCCATTTGCAGCAACAGGGATGGACCTTGAAGATATTATGCTAAGCGATATGTCAGATGGAGAAAGTCAAATACTATATGATGTCACTCATAAGTAGAAGATAAAAACAACAACAACAGCAAACAAACACATAGACAGACATTAGATTGGTGGTTATCAGAGGGGAAGGGGGGAGGAGTGAGGGTGAAAGGGGTGATAGGGCATGTGTGTATGGTGACAAACGGCAATTAGTCTTTGGGTGGTGAACATGATGTAGTCTACACAGAAGTAGAAATATAATGATGTACACCTGAAATTTATATAATGTTATAAACGAATGATACCTAAATAAAAAATAAATAAATAAACTTAAAAAAAAGCTAGAAGTACAGGTAAACAAAATAACAAATGACAAATTGGCTATTAAAATAAATCAAACGTAAGCTGGAAGGGAGGAGCTCAAGAAAAGTGTCCCCAGAAAAGGGGGAGTGCTCTGCTTTTGTGCCATTACATTTCAGATGTCCCCTCTCCACGTCTCTTATTACTGAAGGTCTTCTGTTGATGGTGTATTTATGCAGGAGATTTGGATGAGGTCAACATATTTGGCTGCCCAGATCCTTATGTGTGTCCCCAATGTGAAAACAAGATATTATTTCACATGATGCTTTGGTATCTAAAGAAAGGGTTAAGGTAGGAAATGTTCTTTATATTTACTACTATTAAAAGTCTCCAAATTGCTCTACAGAAAGGGAAAAGGGAGAGGAGAAGAAAATCCCTTTGTCAGCCAGGCAGAGAGATACAGAACTTTCTGTTAGTTTTACTTCATGCTTGTTTTTTTTTTCTGTTAGTATTAGTTTCATACAAAACATCTGCTCACCACTCACGTCAAACATTTGGATGATTCATAAGCCCCTTGAAGCTTGTCTGGCTTCCACACTGATGGGGATGGAGGTGGGGTCCTCTGTTAAGCGAGTCTTAAGAGTGTGTGCGTCGTACTCTCCAGATCTTTCAGGGCCCCTCTGCTGCTCTTCTCCCTGGCATGAAAGTCTCCCTGGGTGACCTAACAGATGATTCCTGACACATGAATTCAAACTGCAGGGTGATGAGTTACTATATAAAACAGATTTCAAACCGGGCAATGCAAAGATAAGTTTTAAAATAATAAACTGAGTCAGATTTTTTTCAGCAATTTTTAAAATACTTTAAGTTAATCACTTAAAAGTGAAGTGAGTCTTTGGAGTAGATGCAAGGCAGGACATACACTGTATTTAAAATGAAATAGGGAGGGCCGCCCCATTGCTTGGCAGTTGGGTGCACGCGCTCCGCTGCTGGCAGCCCGGGTTCGGATCCCGGGCACGCACCGACGCACCGCTTCTCCAGCCATGCTGAAGCCAAGTCCCACATACAGCAACTAGAAGGATGTGCAGCTATGACATAAAACTATCTACTGGGGCTTTGGGGGAAAAAAATAATAATAAATAAATACAATTATTGAAATGAAATATGGAAATAATATGATTTGATGAAGAACAACTACAGGAAAACAGCTATAATTGTAAATATTGGTAAAGAAAAAAATGGGAGAATCTGTATATTATGCAGGCCCTCAAACCACAAAGGTAACATTTTGAAATACAAGAAAGAAAATGAAAGCACACCTTAATCTGAAAGATGTTCTCTAAACTGTAACAGCAACAAAAAATGTGTTTCCATTTTGCTCTAGAAAAGAAATGACTTCATAATATTTGATTTTAAGTCCACAGGTATAAACCTGAGAATGAAGCTATATTTTGTGAAGTTTTAAATACAATAGACATGACTGGTTATAAATCCAAAGTGAATTGTCAACAATGCTTAGCGTCAGATTCTCTGGGTTCTATTTCCTAACTTGCGAGTTAGGAGGTGAGACTTGAGGCAAAATATTCAAACTCTCTGGACCTTTGTGTCTACAACTGTAAAATAAGGAAATTAATAGTATCTACAGAGACTGATCCTCACCATGGGATTCGGGAAATTAGTTTTTCACATGTTGATGGGGACATGAATGAGTAATTTTCTGGGGAAAATGGGACATCAATAATGTCCAGAATACAGTGACATCTTGTTTACTAATAATAGCACCATCATTGAATGAGTTGGAGTTGGAAGAAGTTGGGGGATCAAGTGACTAAGGCTCTTGATTGTTATGGTGACTGTGGTGACTACTGTGGGCCAACTTCTTCTGACTTACCTGGAAAATCTTACACAAGGAAAAGTCAAACCAACAATTTTAAATATCCCAAAATGCATTGGTAGAGAATCAAAAAGCCTGTATGGAATTGTGAAAAAATCCCTTATCTTCTGTTGTCATGGCTGACCATGGCCCCAAGCCCAGATGATAAATGTTGCAGAGTAGCAACACCAAATATTGCCTGCCCCAAGTCTTACCTACTAGGGTAAGAGAAAACTTAGAAAACCCAGAGATGTAGAAAGGAGACATTTGAGTAAAGACAATAAGGTCTGAGATTTTGAACTTCCAAATATCCGCAAAATGATCTTGCTTGTGCAAAGAGCTCTTCCTTACCACTTTCTGATGGAACCAGACCTCATTTGATTAAACTTTCTAATGACTTACCTGGGCATTGCTCATAAGGTGATAACTATTGATCCCAGGTCCACAGAGTTGCATCACAGCATTTCCTAGATGGAGTAGTGCAAGGTCTTCCATGAAATTGAAGAATTATAGCCTTGAGAAATTGCAAGATCTTGCCAATTATTATTATTTTTGTTTTGGTGAGGAAGATTAGCCCTGAGCTAGTATGTGTTTTCAATCCTCCTCTTTTTGCCAAGGAAGATTGGCCTTGGGCTAACATCTGTGCCCATCTTCCTCTACTTTATATGTGGGATGCCTACCACAGCATGGCTTGATAAGCAGTGTGTAGGTTCACTCCTGGGATCTGAACCTGTGAACCCTGGACCGCTGAAGCGGAGCTTGTGAACTTAACCATTATACCACTGGGCAAGCCCCAAGATCTTGCCAATTTTTACTGGCAAATATGCAAATAGATTCTAATCTTATGAGGCAGAAATACAAGATTGGATCAGGCTGCATTTATCAGCGTTAAGTCCATTCACCCAGAAATAGGGATTCAATATGTTGGCTCAAGTGCCTGGGAGTAGCATTAATAGTTGGATTCAATGGTAGCACACCATACAGGAAAGATTTTGGAAGCTCAGGAAGATGGGAATGTTGAAATGGATCTAGTATTGCTGAGGCACTCCCTAACCACACTCCCCAGGAATAATCCAAAGGACTTTTAATGCATAAGAAATGCATTGATGAGGAGAGCACAAGCATTCTTTACAAGTTCTCTTCTGGTTGTCCTCAGATGTCCAAGATAATTGTTATAGGCCAAATCATGTCCCCCCAAGTTCAAATGTTGAAACCCTAACCCCAGTATCTCAGAATGTGGTTGTATTTGGAGCTACGGCCTTTAAAGAGGTAATTAAGTTAAAATGAGACTACAGTCACGGACCGCATAATGACATTTTGGTCAATGATGGACCACATATACAACGATGGCCCCGTAAGTTTAGTACCACAGAGCCCAGGTGTGTAGTAGGCTATACCACATAGGTTCATGTAAGTACACTCTATGACATTCACACAATAACAAAATCACTTCAAGATGCATTTCTCAGAATATATCCCCATTGTTAAGCGATGGATGACTGTTTTAGGGTTGACCCTAATCCAATCTGGTTGATGTCCTTATAGGAAGAGGAGATTAGAACAAAAAAGAGACATCAGGGATGCGAGCGCACAGAGAAAAGCCATGTGAGGACACAGCAAGAAGGCAGCCATCTTCAAGCCAAGGAGAGAGGCCTCAGGAGAAACCAAATTTGCCAACACCTTGATCTTAGACTTTCAGACTCCAGAGCTGTGATAAATAAATGTCCGCTATTTAAGCCATCCAGTCTGTGGTATTTTGTTATGGCAGACCTAGCAAACTAACACAAGAGGAATGGGAAAATGCCACAGTGGAATTTGCTTCCCATGTTTTGCAAGATCAATGGTACCAAGAGTGACGGAGGCCAAGTAGCAACATAAACCTAGTAGAAACTAGATGGCTGCATGTGCCATAATAAGCCACAGGAACAAAGCGGCAATCAGAGTATTCTGGCCCACAGCACCTGTAGCCGTGGCAAATTGATCATGGTGTCCTTAGGAATAAAATAGGTGACACACTAAAGTGCTGCTTGATCCACATAAGTTGTAAAATTCTAGGTCAGGTAGGCAAAGATTTGATTCAAGTAACCATAGCAGAGATTTACTGCCTCTTACTCAGGTCCCAGAGGCCTTGATTGACAGGGAGGCCAGGTCCTTTTAAGAAAGGTCCCTGAAACATAGCCACAAGTAAATCTTCCTCCAAGATTTTAGTGGAGGGACTAGAAACAATTTACCAGGGTAACTTTGCATGAGGGAAATGGAAATGTCCAGAAGTTTTGGGAGTTCTTAAATACCAGCACTGAACTGACAAAAATACCACTGTGCACAGGTCAAAGTGGGGCTTATGGAAGTCAGATGATAAAGAGAATCTTCGCCCATGTCAATCTCACAGCAGGTCTGGTAGGGTTGTAGACCATTCCTGTAGCTCCTTCCCAAGTATGGAATTTGTAACAGAGCTATTTTTTATTGTTGTGTATTTTCCAATTTATCCTTATAATTCTGTCCTTGTATTTTTATTATATAACATCATTTGAGGCTATGTTGCTAAGTGCATTCATGTTTATTGGCTATTATTTTAGGAAGGGCCAAATATAAGAGGTCTCTGGAACTTCCCTTCCCCTATGCCCTGACCAAGTTTTACCCCTAAAGCAACACCACATCCCTATGGGAATTGCAGAGATTACAGCCACTGTCAAAGAGCTGAAAGATGAAGGATGTTGATTCCTACCTCATCTCAATTAACTTGCCTGTCTGAGCAAACACTGCTGTAGTCTGAGATTAAACAATTCTGTTGTTAATTGCTTAATAACCAGAAGGGGGAGGGAGAGAAGCAGCCTACTTTTCTTCTCTAATCACCCAGACAGGGGCCCAGGAACTCACTACCCTTTATAAGGCCTCATTTATGCTTTGAGGATACCCAGAACAGCTCCCATCTTTTTTTGACAGCTTGCTTGTGTGCATATTTTGGGCTTTGCTTCTCTCTTTATCAGTCAGATCCTGTCTGCTTTCCTTTTTCAAGTTTCCTCAAAGGTTATGGTTTAATAATGTTACTTTCTCTTATTTTCTATTGCTATTGGATTTATTAATTTATTGGTCAGTTCTAGGTACTTGCAATAGGAAGGCAATGTGGCTTCTGTCTGCATCTGGTTTTTTTTTTTTTTTTTTTTTTTTATTAAAGATTTTATTTATTCAGTTTTTTCCCCCCAAAGCCCCAGTAGATAGTTGTACGTCATAGGTTCACATCCTTCTAGTTGCTGTACGTGGGACTCGGCCTCGCGTTGGATGGAGAAGTGGTGCCTCGCGGCGCTCCCGGGATCCGAACCCGGGCCGCCAGCATCAGAGCGCGCGCACTTAACCGCTAAGCCATGGGGCCGGCCATAATTGACATAGTTTTATAGTTGGTGTTTTATATTTCTGAAAATACTTCTTAGCTGACTTTTGAATATATATGATGACATGTATAACACAGTTGACTTTTGAATATATATGATGACATGTATAACACATTTAGATAGATTTGAAATCTAAGGTAAGACACCTACAAAGGGACTAAAGTAACCGGAAGCTGTGCAAAGAAAATGTGACATGAAGATGCTCATAGAAACAAGAGAAAAACCCTCATTTATTGAAATGGGTTCATTGGAAATCACTCAGCATGAATTCAGAGCCTTGAAGGATTCTGTCACTGGTTTAAGAACCAAGATATTGTCTGTTGCCAAATGGAATGGACCCTGACATAAACCTGCTTACCATTAGCAGCTCAGCTAAATACAGTTTTCTTATGTGGCTGCATTGATTTACGTAATTTTTAAGGGAATAATTCCCTCTGTCTCATGCCATTCCTAGATTTTGAGGGAGGAATGTCTTGAGTATTTCTGTTGCATAATGACACATTTTCTCTATTAAAAGAGAAAAAGGAAATGAAATATATTCATTGAGATTAACATGTATCCTAAATCAATATTAACTTGTCAGTGAGAAAATAAACCCAAAGTAATAACTAAAAACTTAAATACAACCACACTACAATTACAAGCAATGGAGCTTACAATGGAGTAGTTGTGGATAACTAATATTAAGGTGCAATATTGTTTTTTCCTTATTTAGCTTTTGGTTTTGTTTATTTTTGTTTTCACGAAGTGCTCAATCAATTGCTGGGTAAATTTTCTAGTATTTGGCAACTGCTTAAAATGCCTAAGCATCCTATATCATTGTTCTTTGGCCTTTTGATAGGATTACCCATTACAGCTTCATACTATTGTAGGGGAGGAAGACAGCTCCTCTACCCTCTACATCCTTCTGGCTGGTCTAAGAATTAAATTGACATGAGACAGAACAAGAAGAGAAAATCAAACAAAAGTTCTGTAACATGTATACATGTGAGAAACCCAAGAAAACTGAGTAACTCACCAGAATGGCTGAAGCTGCCACCTTAAATACCATCTTCAGCTAAGGAGAAAGGCAGATGTTGGGGATAGTGGTTTGGGACTTCAAAGGGGAGAAAGGCAATTTACATGGAGATGGAAATGCAAATGTTTGTCAAACAAGTTGTTTATTGGGCTATCTGTAAACAATGTGACCCAAGAGAAAGAACTTTGATAAAAATGGACTTGCTGGTGTCTTTCTGTTTATCATACCTATTTTACGTTATACTATAGTTATCTTATGGTATTAGCTCCTTCCTGGAACAGGCCTTCTATCTTAAATTATTCTAGGCATTTAGGGGGAAAGTTAAAGATTCCTTCAGAGTCTTTTGTTTTTAAAAATAATCAAGGCGAGAAGACACATTTTGGGGTGGCCAATTCTGATCCTCTACACTATGTTATTCTTAGTTTGTATTCAGAAAAGAAAATGGAGTCACCAAGTGCATGACCTTCTCCAGGGAAGCAGGGAATACGTCTGTGGTGTGTGTGGGCACACATGTCTCTTTATCATAGTCTATCAATAGAGGCTCAATACACACTTATTAAATGAATAAGAAACCATGTAAGGTCTAAAATTTAATTTTGAGAACTTTTACTAAGGATAACAATGTCTCCAATACATGTTGTTTTATAATCACTAACCTTTACCCTGAATAAACATAAAAGTGTAAATGAACTCAATGAAATCAACTTAATTCACTAGTAGTTATTGAAGAGTCTCCATGTGCAAGAAGCTATCTTATGTAGACAATGGCACACACACACCCAGATACACTATATCCCTGCTTACAGAGAGGTTAGGAAATCGCTGAGTTTCTTTGAGTAATGTTTCATTCAGTGCTGTATCCCCAGTGCCTAGATCAGAATTCCTTGCTGTATGGTAGGTGCTGGCCTATTGTGGATGAGAGAAGAAAAGAATGAATGAATGAATGTGGAGATTGAAGGAGAGGAAGACTATCCTCTACCCACTCTGGGTCCTTTCTGGCTGGGCTACAAATTAAATTGACTCACGAGATCAAATAGCAGGAGAAAATCAAATAAACTTTATAATATGTATACATGGGAGAAACTCAGAAAATAGAAACTGAGCAACTCGTCATTTTGAATAAATTGCTTGCTGGAGTATTTTTCAGCTCAAGATAAGGAGGGTGTTGGGGTAGTGGTTTGGGATTTCAGACTGGAAGAAGACTATTCACATGGAGATGGAAATGCAAATGTTTGTCAGACAACTCTTTACAGGGCCATCTATAGAGAATGTGGCTGGAGAGACAGAATTTTTGATAAGATGGGCTTGCTGGTGCCTTTCTTAGTGCACTTATTTTACATTATACTACAGCCATCATATGATAGTGGCTCCTTCCTGGGATAGGCCTTCTATATTAAATTCTTTAGGCAGTTTGGCAGGGGAAGGTCAAATGTCCTTCAGAGAAAATAATCAAGGTAAAGAGACATATTTTGAGGTGCTCAATTTTGATCTCCCACAAGATCAAAGAAATGAATTAATCCTATGCAGACTATGCAGTGTGTGTGTGTGTGTGTGGTGTGTGAAAGAGAAAGAGAGAGAGAATGAGATATTTATACTTTTAGCGGTACAATTTCCTCTAATGGCATATGAATTATAATTTCCTGACTAAATAACAAAAGCTTGACTTTCTCCTTCATAAAAGGAAGGAGAGAAATTTAGACACGTCATTTCTTTCCTTTTATTCTTTCTTGAATATATTCATTGGGATACATTATAGAGAGATGTTCATAAAAGAATAGTTTGAATCTTGATAACCAGCAGTAGGTGTTCAAATAACATTGCCACAAACAGAAGAGAATTCCCTTTAAGAAAGACATATTTGTGGGCACCAGCCCCGTGGCTTAGCGGTTAAGTGCTCACGCTCTGCTACTGGCAGCCTAGGTTCGGATCCCGGACGCGCACCAACACACCGCTTGTCCGGCCATGCTGGGGCGGCGCGTTCCACATACAGCAACTAGCAGGATGTGCAACTACGACACACAACTATCTACTGGGGCTTTGGGGAGAAAAAGGGGAAAAAAGGAGGTAGATTGGCAATAGATGTTAGCTCAGGGCAGGTCTTCCTCAGCAAAAAGAGGAGGCTTGGCATGGATGTTAGCTCAGGGCTGATCTTCCTCACAGGAAAGAAAAGAAAAGAAAGGAGAAAGACACATTTGCAAATTCTTTCTCCAGTTTTACATTCCATACTCTTTCGGGTTAATATAGGTTCATGCTATTCATTTTCAATAACAAGGTGTATGTGAAAAGAAATAAAAGATCTAAGGGTTAGAGAATCTGCACTGTCAGCCCTTTTCTTCATATAGTCTCTCCCTCTTCCTCTTACTTTTTCTCTTCTTCTGTTGCTTGTCTTTAGGAAATTTGCTTGTCTTTTCATCTCTCTTATTTGCTGATAAAGAAAAAAAAAACATGGACCTATAGACTTTTCCAAAAATATGCATACGTTTTATGTTTTACATGAACCAACACCTACAACTTTTTTAAAAATCATAATGGCTTCAAGAGCATGACATGGAACGTCAGAACAGTTTAAAAATAATTTTTGTTCTTTTCACCTGATGCCTGCTAACCTAGTCCAATCTGTTTATTTATTGTGTACAAAACTTCTTGAAGGGGAAAAACTAAATTCTGCTTAGAGAGATTTATGCATTTTGTTGTATATATGATAAAATACAATGGGAGGCACCCAAAAATCTTCTCAAGATGGTTCCTTTTAATCGTTCAAAACTCCCTTGTTCTCAATTTCCATATTATGCCTTTAAAGCTCAACCTTTTATTCCTCAAAATGAACCAAGGGGGAGGTCTTCATTCACGTGACTCAGTAATGAAGAGATTGCCTACATTTACGTTTTAAAATGGTGACTTTCCTGCACATCTTCTCTGCAACGTTTAGCTTTAGCTTCCTCTCCTCTATCGTCTGCTAACAGCCAATGGTTCTACAATCAGAGTAAGACACGTTCTTGATACGTTGACTAAGACATGTTTTTTCAGGTCAATTCCAATTAAAAACAAATGACAACAAATCAAAAACAGAAGAAAGAAGATGAGGAGAAGAGAAGGAGAAGGAGGGGAGGAGGAGGAGGAAGAAGAAGAAATCCTTTGAAATATATCCTGAAGTGAATTTTCTCATCTTCATAATTTGTCACCTCTAAAGGTGTGATAGTGCCAACTAAAATTTTACTGGCTTTCAAACTGCACCCCAAAGAAGCAGGCATTCTTAGATAGTCAATTGGGTGGGATATTCTAAATATTTTATTATAAAACTTTCAGGAATTAAAATGGGGGCAAGGAGCACTTGATATTACTTTTCTTGAATTAATGAAATTTTATAGGAAAGGAGTTAAATCTTTATGATTAGTTAGAAACGTAACAAGTATATGACAATTCTGAGATTAGATTTCTACTATTATATTTTTTAGAAAGAAAACTATGAAAAGTATTTAATGATTCTTCCAGTCTTATTTTTCCCACTGATACATTTCCAAAATGTTTGCTATCTTGATTGATATATGTGACCTCAGCTATCTAAGTAGCCAATTAGAAGGGACACTTCTGCTATTGATGTTAGAAATCCATAGACTCTACACTAAAATGGCATTTGGGTTACCCATTAAAAAGAGCTTTAAAAGCCAAAAAACGTTTCCAGTAAGTCTCTCTTAAGCTCCTCTACAGGCAGCTTTCTAAGCTGCATGTTTTGGCCCAGAGTAGGAATGAAATTCCTTAGTTCTTTCTAACCCTTCTGACTGCTTGTCAATCAGGATATAATATTCCTAAGTTTAAAACACAAAATCCACATTTTAGATTTGTGAAAAAGATGGTTCATCATATTTCAAAGAACATAATACAAATTAAATAGTGGGTAAAAAGGAGAATCAATTCAACTGCAGGACTGTGGCTTCTTAAAAACATAAGCAGGAAAGTTATTTGAAATTTTAAGTATCTTTATTCTAACATTGAGACGTGGCTAATGAGATAGCTTACATTAGCTGTATATAAATAGCTTAAGATTCTACCAGTGTCAGCCTGAGACAAATGGAAAAAATATGTACCCCTGTAGTCACTTATCCAAATATCCTCTCATATTTTGTACCAAGTGGTAAAAGATAATAAAAACCTTACAATAACAACAACAAAAAACTATATATAAACCTATAATTGCCTAATCTGTTCTCATGTCATTGTCAACCATCATAAAGCCACCTGGTGGGGGACCTGAGGGGGACACGGAAGATGTGATGGCTCCAGGGCCAGGATAAATGGAAAAGATTGCTCCCACTTCATAGTAATGTGGGGTCAGAAACCAAACAGACTATATTTATTTAAAATTTGGATATTTTGTTCCTCCTGGAATTTTTGCATTAATATTGACTTTTTGAAATATTGTGTTGTGCTATTTATCTTGATTTTCCTGGCACTATCTTAATTTTGTTCCTAAAGTGAGTGCCTCATTCACTTCACCTTAATCCCAGCCCTGAACGATGCTAATGCTCAAGCAAAATTTGTATCCCTGGAAGAACCTTGAAGAATTAGATTAAATAGAGGAGATATCAGGCAACAAGAGAAAGTATTTAAGGGCCACCACTCATATCAGTGTTGTTGATACAACAAGGCCATCCTCTCACTAGTCATTTAATTAGAAGAAATTCTAAAATGGTTGAGCAGGAGAAGTTTAAGGACTGCCATCGGGCCGGGCCCGGGGCTTGGCGGTTAAGTGTGTGGGCTCCGCTGCTGGCGGCCTGGGTTTGGATCCCAGACGCGCACCAACGTACTGCTTCTCTGGCCATGCTGAGGCCGCGTCCCACATACAGCAACTGGAAGGATGTGCAACTATGACATACAGCTATCTACTGGGGCTTTGGGGGAAAAAATTAATTAATTAATTAATTAATTAAAAAAAAAAAAGAACTGTCATCGATTTGTTAGTCAGTTCAAAAAGTGTTGAATTTCTACATTTAGTTTTCTGCAGCTAAAGTAAACTTGGCTATCCAGAAACGTTTCTCTACCATAAGATCTTAGACTTAAATATTTTCTAAAGTTAATTGACTGATGAGAACTCTTAATCTCGTCCTCTATGGACCCCCATGATAAAGGATTCAATTTAATCTTGCCTTAAGGACAGAGGGTGTTTGTTTAACTCTCTTTTCTCAAGTGGTAGGAATTAAAGCTTTAGTCTCAATGCAGAACCAAATTAGCAGGAATATATCCCCAAATTCTGTCACTTACTCACTCTGATAGCTCCCTGAACACACACCTCTTGTCCTCTGAGTCATCTTACTGCTCCGCACTTGTACTGTGTATTCAAATAAACCTGCAAAGGGACTAAATGGGTGCTGGTATCTTTTCCTCTGATAATGGATAATTGAGCTCAATATTATTTTATCGCCAGCCTTTGTGATTTCCCAATAGCCTTAACAGGTTGCACTGTATAAAACTGAGCTAAGGAATGATTCTTTTGAAAATTAGCATGTTCAATCAAAATCCAGCCGCCTTTCCTTTTTCAAAGCATCTGTTGTCATTTCAAATTCATGAACCACTTTAGCACTGTCTGTGACATCAATTGGCTTTTGAGATATCGGTTCCTTGTGTGTAGCAATATGCGTTTTACTGAGTGCTAGTGAAAGACAATATCAGCCTTAGATGGCTTATCAAAGTGTTTTGATTAAGCCACATTTCAGAATCACTTTTGTGGTATGCTTTGGGGTTTCAGCCTAGGAAGATCCATTCATCTGAAAGAAATGGGGAAATATAATTAGGCAGATCCAAGCATTACAGCTTTTTTTCTGTTCCTTAAAGAACAATTCTTATCCTTGAGTTAAGAGTTACGGAGACAATGGGCAAAGGTCCAATGTCTCAGTCAGTAGTATTTATATACCTTCCTCAACAGATCCAAATGCTGCAGCTAAAATTCATGAACAGAGATTCTTCATATGCACATTGTTGGTTAAAAAATTAAAAATTGGGCCAGCTCTGTGGCTTAGCGGTTAAGTGCACGCGCTCTGATGCTGGCGGCCCGGGTTCGGATCCCGGGAGCGCCCGGAGGCACCACTTCTCCGTCCAACGCGAGGCCGAGTCCCGCGTACAGCAACTAGAAGGATGTGAACCTATGACATACAACTATCTACTGGGACTTTGGGGGGAAAAAGCTGAATAAATAAAATCTTTAAAAAAAAATTAAAAATTAAGAATTTAAATTATGTACACAGTATCTTTTTGGATAACTTAGTTTATGAAAATTTTTACTTAGAAAGGAGGGACCTCCTACAACATAGATCAGTGCTTCTTAAACTTAACAAATACCAGATCTGCAGGTTAAAAATGCAGATTTCCCAGCCTCGTCCCCCAGAGATTTTGATTCTCATTCAGTAGACTCAGAGTCAGCCTTGGAACTTATATCTCAGCTGATTATGCTGCAATTAGTCCAAGGATCTCAATTTGAGGAAAAATTATAGACTTTTTTTTTTTTTTTTTTTGGTGAGGAAGATTGGCCCTGAGCTAACATCTGCCAATCCTCCTCTTTTTGCTGAGGAAGACTGGCTCTGGGCTAACATCCTTGCCCATCTTCCTCCACTTTATATGGGATGCCGCCACAGCATGGCTTGACAAGTGGTGTGTCGGTGCGCGCCTAGGATCCGAACCGCTAAACTCCAGGCCTCTGCAGTGGAGCACGTGCACTTAACAGCTTACACCACCTGGCAGGCCCCCCAAAATTATATGCATTTTGATGTATATAATCACACTTGGCACACAGAGGAACTCAACCACTATTAGTTTCTTTTCTGCCTTTTATTTCAACCCTCTGTTTTGTTACCTTTAAGACAACATGCTGAAATTAATAACCTCCAAATTCTAATTTGCAATTATACGTTAAAGTTATTATTTTTTCATGGGAAAAAAATAATTTTTTTTTCCAAACACTAAGTTTGAGTTGATTTTTTTCTCGTGGTAATATTTTGCTATACAGTCCTCAAGTTTATAATGAATGTCAAGGGGAAAATAAAATGCAAGTATTACAAAAAATCATTTCCAGCAACTCTCTTTCTAGAATATGTCTATTCCCTAGAGTAAGCAACACCTGTAGTAGAAAATCAATTTCTATTCTTACAAGATAACTATAAATTGGTAGATGCTCATAAAACCTTAGCTTGAAATTTATTAAGCTTTAAAGAAACCAAGTTGTAGTCAAAGAAGGATTTAGTTAAAATTTGTAAAAAGCATATTTAAAATACACTACTTCTGTATTTTCTCCTATCATGCTCTATCCAATTAATATGGACCCCTTTTGTGACATAGTTAAAAATGAGAATTGCTGATTAAAATGAAAAGAAGATTTAATTTGAAATACATATGAAAGACAACTTTTATCTTGGCCTCAAAATATCAGTAAACAATACCCATTGCTAAAATCTATGATGTTGATATATCTTCCAACCTTTTATAGTAAGTAATGAACCATGTACTGTGTGTTAAGAAAAATGATGTTTTTATATAAATGCATATAAAATATTCCCATGTAACCTATATATGATCTATGTATTGTTATGTGGTGTAGTCAAGAGACCTTCTTTGCCTGGAACTGACTCTGATTATATTTATTTCCAACACAATGGCCCCAGGTACCTGCCTCATGGATGATTTCTGTTGACTTCAAAGTATCTTTATAATGCCTTGTTGATCAAGTAAATATGTTGTGTGTTTTAAACATGTCTATAGATACTCAGTCCTGCTCAGGATCTACAACTGTGGAATCCTGGGCTTAACAAGGGAACTCATATTATGTGTGCAGTGTAGGTAGGTATCTTTAAAAACACAGACAGTCAGGGTCGGCCTGGTGGTGTAGTGGTTAAGTTCACACACTTCGCTTTAGCAGCCTGGGGTTCCTGGCTCGGATCCCAGGCGTGGACCTATGCACTGCTCATCAAGCCATGCTGTGGCAGCATCCCACGTATAAAATGGAGAAAGATGGGCACAGGTGTTAGCTCAGGGCCAATCTTCCTCACCAAAAAAACAAAAACAAAAACAAAACCAGAGATGGTCATCTAGAATTGTCTGATTTCAGAGTCACAGAAAAGTAGGCCCCTACACAAAAAAGGGACTCACCTGCCATTTGATTTTTGAAATCTCACCAATATATATCCATTCCTTCAGGACGTCTCCTACTTTTTTGTTTTTCTTTTTCTTTAAGGGCCAAATAAAGATATCACTAGAAATAACAAATTTGTCACATTATAAACATTACAGCTGACATAGTCTGAGTTAGATATTTAGACTTTTCTTTTTTCCTAAGAGTAATTTTCCGTAGGCTAGAAGTTGAAAAAGCATTTGAAATTGACATCTCTCATGAGTATGTGTGTGTGTGTGTGTGTGTGTGTGTGTGTGTGTATGTGTGTGAATGGGGAAGGAGTATATGTTTGGGAAGGATCTGCCAAAAAGAATGGATAGTCTGGAGAATGTTACACTCAGGCTACATTTTATTACTTAATAATTTAGTGTAGGGCTTGCACTGGATATTATGTGCACTTTGAGGTTATTATGAAACTGTCATTTAGAATCATCTGATCTAAAAAACATAATAATGTTTGCCAAGTGACTTGGTTAACACCTGTCACTGGCTCATAGTGCAGAGAAATGATTTTAATAAAATACTTTTACAGGCAGAGGAGAAGCGTGTCGTCTCTGTCCAGCGAGGGACAGGGGCATTTCAGTTCACCGGCCCAGTGTGCTTTTCTCCATATAGCATGCAGTGTCCCCAGGTCAGTAACTGGGTTTGCTCACTAGTGGCAAGCTGTTTCTGCCATCACTTAGGAATTTTAATGCTTGGTAAATAACTTTAAATTAATTTTTGGTACAGCTAACCATTTCTCATTTCTTTATTGCATTTCAGCGTAATTGCCAAACACAACATGTGTTTTCTTTCATTATTCCAATAAAGTATATATACATATATATGGAAAATAAAAATACAGTCGTTCTTCAGCATCCGTGGGGGATTGGTTCCAGGAACCCTGTGGATATCAAAATCTGTGGATGCTCAAGTCTCTTATATAAAATGGTGTAACATTTGTATATAACTGATGCATATCTTCCTATATACTTAAATCACTGTAGATTACATATAATACGTAATACAATGTAAACGCTGTGTAAATAGTTGTTATACTATATTGTTTAGGGAATAATGACAAGAAAAAAGTCTGTACTTGTTCAGGACAGACACAACCACCATCGGCCTTTTAATCCACGGGTGGTTGAATCCGCAGATGTGAAGCCTGCGAATATGGAAGGCTGACTGTAATATTTTTAGATTTTATTTATTTTTAATTTTTATTTACTTTTTAGATTTTTATTTAAAACAATTCCAGAATCTTATGTGATACGCAAGAAGCCCATGTTTTACAAACATGGGTATGGAAGGCTCAGAGTCGGGAGGTAAGACGTTATTAAGGTGGGGGAAGTAGCACAAAATAAATGACCTCATCTTTTTTTCTCTCTTTTTTCTTATTTTTAGTACCATGCCTGCAATGAATGTGTTTGGCTATCTTAAAAAACTCTTACTATTGTTCAGTAATTCTTTTTACCTATTTTTATTTAGATTGCTCACAGTGTGGTGAAATAAAAATATGCAGGTATCAGGTGACAGGTGCAGACCCTTTGCATGAGGCAGGGCAAGGGCTGATAGAATGCTAGAAGGTGCATTCAGTAGAGAGCTGCATGGCCAACCATCTCAGACACAACCAATGCCATCACCCTGAACTCCCCTCTGTCTTCCTCTGACAGGCTTCTCTTGGACTGTTGACTTGGTGGGGCCATTGCTTTGCTTTGTTTACACATCCAGTACTCTTATGGAATGTGTAGTATTGTGTGTGTGTGTGTGTGTGTGTGTGTGAGAGAGAGAGAGAGAGAGAGAGAGAAAGAGAGAGAGAGGACCAGATAGACAGAAGCAAGGAAAAGGAGAAGAGTGCAAGAGAGACACTTTTCCCACTAAATCTGGGATCTTTGCCAATATTGCTATTCAACTGAAAGATTAATTTATTCTAAAACTATTTTACATTAACCCATCCTAATATCCCTATGATGTGCTTGAACCATAAAAAGGAGGTTTACGGTGAGGGAAAAAATATTTCTTTTAATGATTGGCAGATGACATTTTCTAGATCACTAGCATCTATGAATAAGCATCAGGGGCTCCACGGACCACCCAAAAACGTATTTAATTCAAGAGAGATAGTGTTTGGTGGTGTTTAAGAATACAGGCTCTGGGGCCAGAATCATGAGTTCAAATCCCTTAGGATCAAATTCTTGCGAACTTTGGCAAGTTACTTGACTTTTCCATGCATCCATCTTTTTTTCCCTAACCATACCTACGTTATGATTGTTTTTAAATACCTACGTTATGATTGTTTCTAAATGACTTAATACACATAAAACATTTAGAAGAATGCTTGTATGTTAGATTTCTATTACTGCTGTAACAAATTACCACAAACTTAGTGGCTTTAAACAACACAAATTTGTTGTCTTGCAGTTCTGTGGTTCAGAAGTTAGAAATGTGTCTCACTAGGCTAAAATCAAGGCGATAGCAGAGCTGTGTTCCAGGCTGGAAGCTCTTGGAAGAATCTATTTCCTTGTATTTTTCCAGCTTCTAGAGGCTGCAGGCATTCCTTGGCTCCTGGCCCCTCTCCATCTTCAAAGCCAGCAATAGCTGGTCTAGTCTCTCTCACATGGCATCATTCTGACTCTTCTGCCCCCTTCTGCATTTAAAGACCTTTGTGATTACACTGGGCCCACCTAGATAATCCAGGATAACCTCCTAATTTTAAGGTCAGCTGATTAGCAACACTAATGCCATTTGCAACCTTGATTCCCAATTGCCATGTAACATAGTCACAAAAGCCAAGGATTAAGATATGGGAATCTTTGACGGGGCCATCATTCTGCCTACCACAGCTTGATACATAGCAAGAATTTTAATATGTCAACTTTAGTTGTAATATTTTTGGAAAATGAATATATGCAGATTTTTCTGTAAAGATTCAGAGCTTTAATAAACTCATACAATCCAAAAATGGGTAAAGAAATCATTATTTGTAGAAATAAAGTACATGAGTTGGAAAATAATGTATGTCCATTGAGTTGAATACTGAAGAGCGAATGATCAGAATAAATCTTCATATTATATATGACTTGATCCAAACTGATTTTCATTTCTCTTGGAGAAGTACTCTTTTAATTGAAAAAATGCTAAAAGTGCATTTGTTTTCTGTCCAATCCTAAACTTCCCGTTACATACACAAATAACGAGAAATTGATAAAATTTATTGAACTCTATAGAGAAGTATATGCATATCTGTTTTGCTAAATTCCAAAACAAAGTCTCTAATATTAAGTGAGGAAGGGGAACTAACCAAGTGCCTACAACGTTCTGGATAGTCTGCTAGGTGTTCTATTTATTGCTTCATTTTCTCCAAAAGTCACATGTGGTTTAGAAGTAGTTGTCCCATTTTACAGATAAGAACTTTGAGATTTAGAATGGTTGAGCACCTTGACAAAAGTTACACAGCCAGTAAGATGTGAAGCTAGCATATTGACCAGATTTTTCTAACTCAAATGTCTTGCTTCTCTTTCCACACTCTGTTTTCTTTCTAAACTGAAGCTTATGTTGGTTTCCCATCTGTACCATTAAATTTCTCATAAGACATGCCTAGTCTTCATATAATGCAGGCACATATAATACATATAACATAACCACCCAACCTATAACACAACATTTTGGGCAATTGTGACATTATTTCCTAATGTCTTATTGAGTGAGCAGAAACTATTTTAAGGGCAAACAATATTTTCCGTTTAGTAGTTAGCATATTTACAGTTTTCAGTCAATGCATGTTTTCAATTTCACACCACGAGATTCTGAACTAACAATTTCAAGCCAATGATATTTGTCTTTGTCTCCTTCTTAATGAACTGAATATTTCTAGAAAATTCAATAAAGTAATTGTGTTACTAAGAAAGATAGAGTCGTTTCCTCTGCAGAAAATATTCTTACTATCCTAAAAGATTGAAATTAGTTGAGAGTGACCCATAAGAATAATTAAGTTCAATTTAGTCAAGCTTGGCAATCGATTCTCTTCAAGCATAAAAATCCTATTTAAGATTCTTTTTCTTCTATTTCCTGTCCCTTAGGCTATTCATATTGTGTGTGTAATAATCATTTTATAATACTCAGGGAGTTTTCAAAGTAGATTGTGAGTTCCTTGAAGGCAAAGCTTATGTTTCTGTTTTATTCCCATGTTGTCCAACATAGAAATATAGTAGTATTCTTCTTTGGGTGAGCAGTTAACAGATGCATTTTTAAGGACTTTAGCAGAACTATATTTTATTTACCTCCCTCTCCTCATAAAGCCTTTTGTTTTTATAACAATATGATAGATTGAATGTTTGCGTCCCACCAAAATTAATATACTCAAAATCTAATCCCCAAAGTGATGGTACTTTGAGGTGGGACATTTAGGAGGTGATTAGGCCATGAGGCAGACCCTCAAGAATGAGATTGGTGCCCTTATGAAAAAGGCCTGAGAGGGGCTGGCCCAGTGGTGTAGTGGTTAAGTTTGCGCACTTAGCTTCGGTGGTCTGTGTTCACGGGTTCAGATCCCAGGAGTGTACCTACACCACTTGTCAAGCCATGCTGTGGCAGTGAACCATATACAAAATAGAGGAAGATGGGCACAGATGTTAGCTGAGGGACACTCTTCCTCAAGCAAAAAGAGGAAGATTGGCAAGAGATGTTAGCTCAGGGCCAATCTTCCTCACCAAAAAAAAAAAAAAAGGCTGTAGAACGCTCCCTTGTCCTCCCACCATGTGAGGATACAACGAGAATGTGCCATCCGTGAACCAGATTGTGGTCTCTCACCAGACACCCAAACTCCCAATGACTTGATCCTAGACTTCGGAGGCTCCAGAACCATGAGAAAAAAATTCTGTCGTTTATAAGCTACCCAGTTTGTGGTATTTTTGTTACAGCAGCCCAAATGGACTAAAACAAACAAATGCCTTAATCTAGTTATAAGAAAGCATGGTACCAACTGCAGGATCCCAAGCTTCCTTCAGCTCGCTGTCTTTGAGCCTGTTCTCCGTGTTTCACCAGCTCTCTTTCAGAAGATCCAAGGCAAGCGAAGTGGCTAGAAAAGTAAATTACTCCTTTATAGCTTAGAGTTATGGTAAGAAAAAATGTATTTGTGAAAAGCTTCAAATTGCTGTATAAATAATTTGTAGGCAAACCAACCAAAATTATAAATGCTTTAATGAGCAAAAGTAGTGTATACACGAAAATAGATTTTAAAAAAATGGGAGTGTGTCTTATCAGTGTTAGCCGTCATATTTCCTAATTGTAAAGTGGCATTAGAACCACAAGAGACAGAAATCTATGACTTATTCATAGTTTCATCAGAGTGCATTTTGGAATCAGTATATAATCGACTCGAACTATAAAGGCAAGGGATAATTTGCTCTATCCATAAGTTTGTTGGCATATTTCCTTATTAAGTTCATGATACAGGAAGGTAATGCTTTCAAATATTCTTTTCAGAGAAAAGCAGAATACTACCACTATGAGAGAATTTTTTAACAACAATAAGCACCACGCTGAAATTCTCTATAGATGAGGATTCTTACAGAGGAAGGAAAGAAATGCAAGTTAAATGTTGTTAAATTGTTAAATGTTGTTAAAGTTCTGCAATCAGAATTGGGGGTGTAGTTGAGGGTCGTTAATCAAGCATTGGCATTCTAGAATCAAAAGAGTTGTTTTTAATAATTCATCTTTACTGTTGTCCCAGACTGCTACTTCTTTTGCTTATTCATTACACAGAAACCGATTCGCACTTATTTACTGTTGGAGACTTGCATCTTTTCTTGGTTGCTAGCTGAATCTCCTTAATTTGGGGTACATGACAAAATGTTGATGCTAGCTCAGGGGGATGACTCATGAGACAGACTATCTAATGGAATCCAGATAATTTGGGATTTATGAGCAGGGAACAGAGTGAAGGAGAAAGATCATTGGAAAGGTAGAAGGAACTTTTTTCTGCCATCATATGTCTTAGTCAATATGTTCATTTTAAGAGTTTGGATGGAGGCACCTATGCCTAGTTTCCAGGTTACAAGGCACAACATCAGAGTATCACTCACATCTTAGCTTCCATGAGACACCAAGAACATTCCTGAAGAGGTATTCTGACCTTTTCCTTGATAGAGGTGATACCATAGTAAAAGAGATGCTGAACAGTTTTCTTCTCTTCTCCGTCGTACGTTAACATTTACTATCTTTTCAAAAAAGACATCCTCTGGTTCTTCTGTTTACTTTTCCTAGTTCATAAATAGCTTTAAAAAGATTTGTGTTAAACTTAAATTTTTGAATAAGCCTGACCTTACTTTAAACTTGTTTTGTTCTCTTGACATTGTGGCACTTTCATCTAATCAAACTTGATCTTGCAGCCCTCTTTCCAACGTTTGTAGAGATCATTAAAAATTCTGAGTTCATCGTAAAGCTGCTGTGTCATTGGCATTAATTTAAGTGCCTTCTTTTTTCTTCCTCACTGGAATAATGTGTGATTATATTAGCATAACTTTTATAGTCTTCAGTTCTTCTTGAGTTATCAATATGCTTAAGACTCTTAGAACACAGGGTCGTGAAAATATTTTCCCAGAATTTTTCAATGTTTTATTATTATAAAATTACTTATTAGCTATATCAGCTTAGTTACACATGTTTTACGAATTTATGAATACAAGTCAAGTAGGCATATAGTCAATGGACTACTGGTAAGTATTTAACAACCAGTTCTCCGGGGGGGTGGGTGGGGTGGAAACAAAGATGTGTAGCATTTCCTAAATTCACCAGTGTGAACACTCTCACCATGGCCAATTTCAAGCCACCAGCCTTATGTTACTGAACAAGGAGTAGGGAAGAGTTGAGAATAACTAGATCTGGGGAGCTAGTATGAGCTGGCTATAGCATACCTCTGATTATAGTAACAGTGGTTTCACGTTCAGGACCTCCCCTGGTCTGAGTCCTCTCTCCAGAGATGACAACTTTGGACTCCTTTAGATACTTTTGATTTATCTATTTTACATACTATACATTGACTTCTTCTTATAGTAGAGGAGAATTTAATTCTCTAATGATACCATCTCTTTTTTTCCCCTTCGTCCTTCCTTTCAGTTGTTGAGTGGCAAGTTTTTGTTTAAATCCATATTAGGTTTTACTTTACTATGTTTATGAATATATAATTCACATATTGTTGTGTACTATTATTAATTTTCCTTTCCTGCTTTTTCCTAAAGCTAATGATTACCTTTTTAAGAATTTACATGGTTTTTCTTTGTTCATTTTTTTCCATATCTTCCATTAGCTTCTCAGTACTTCTCAAAAGATTAATCACATCATGTAGTCTAACAATTCCAAAGTTTCCTTGGAATCACTTCTCCTAGAAACCTCTCCTTTTGGACTGTCTACTCTCTAGTCTTTACTGAATAATTCCCATTCTGGAAACTTCCTTGCTGCTTTCCTAAG
Source organism: Ceratotherium simum simum (assembly GCF_057802395.1). Taxonomy (NCBI): domain Eukaryota; kingdom Metazoa; phylum Chordata; class Mammalia; order Perissodactyla; family Rhinocerotidae; genus Ceratotherium; species Ceratotherium simum. The sequence continues at coordinate 14,078,091 of NC_141935.1, read as the reverse complement.
AATTCTCTTTGCTTTTCTCTTTTTTTGGCTTATCTATTTACCCATTTGGCGGATCTTACGTATTTGTCTTTCTTGGTTCTCTCTCTCTCATTGCAAAACATTCTTTGGTAGCTTCATCAAAATAAAAATGTACCAAATGGTAGAGAACACAGCATGGATGGTCTCAATATATTGACCTTGAATCACACTGCTTCCAACTAGGGTCTCTTTGCCTAGCACACACCTGTCATTCTGGGATTCCCTTTTATCATCGTCCCAGAGAAGGATACTTTAACATCTCTCCAAGGTGTGTGCTCCTGTTTTCTGATTTCCCAGTATCTTACTGTGTTTTGGTTTACTCCTTTATTTTTGTGGAGCATGTCTTCGAACAATTTCCAGAGAAAGTGAGGTAGATATTTTGAGATCTATCTGAAAATGTCTTAACCTGCGTTCTCATTTAATTGACAATTTGACTGGGTATAAAGGTATAGACTGAAAATCATTTTCCATCAATATTTTGGAGACAATTTTCAATTGCCTTCTCTCATCAACTTTTGCTGTTAAAAAATTTGAAGCCATTCTGATTCCTTTCCTTTTTATATGACCATTTTCCCTCTCTGGATGTTAGTAGCACACTCAGTGCTATTCCATTGTTCTGAAATATTAAAACAAGGTGCCTTAATGGGAGTTGACTTTCTTTCATTATGCTGGGAGCTAGATGGAATCTTTCAATCTGGCAACTGTGTCCTTAAGTTCAGGGCAATTTTCTTGAATGAAGTTTTTCACAATTTTTTTCTCCTTTTCTCTCCTGATAGCACTCCTACTTTTTGAATACTGAATTTTTTAAACTGCTTTTCTAATTATGTTTTTCTTCTGTTTTTATCTCTGTCTTTTCGCTTTACTTTCTGGGAGATCGCCTCAATTATCTTCTTTAACTCTTCTAGTCAATTTTTAATTTCTTTTCTCATGTTTATATTTCCAAGAGCTCTGTTTCTTTTCTCTGATTGATCCTTTACTATATCCGTTTCTTTTTTCTTGGATGAAATATCTTTATTTCTCTTAAGTTATCAATAACATATTTTTGAAGATTTTTTTTCTCCTCCTTGGTGTCTGTTTTTTCCAAGATTCTTTATCTTTTCATTTCTTTTGGTTTCTGTGTCACATGTTAAGAGACTTTTCCCAGAAGTCCAATAATCCTTGATTATCTGCTCCTGTTAAAGAATGAGCTACTAAAAAGCTGATTGAAAACTTTGAGCCTGTAGGTGGTGCTTATAACTAAAGACATCACTGGGAGTCATTTGTTGACACGGGTGGACCATTTGTGGAGAAACTCTAAGGTAAGTATAATTAAATATTTCTTCTTGAGCTTGTTAGATTCTCACAGAAAAGAATCTTCTAATCTTTTGCTTGCAGGGTAATGGCCAGCCAATATTTTGGGAGCCCCAAAGGGGAAAAGGTGAGTGGGGGTGGGAGTGGAAGAGATTTGAGCATTTCAGCAATCAGTCCACATGTGTTTACTTTATTTTTCTCTTTGGAATGGTATCCCCACCCTCAGTTACAGGGGCTATTACAACCTGTAGAAACTTAGTTTTAACTTCTCCAAAGAATGAAGTTTCCCTGTCTGCTGAGATATGGGTAGGTGTTCAGTTAGGTGTTGGACAGGATTCTAGGTGTCTAGTTTCGTAAATAGCTTTCAATCAATCCTCAATAATTGAACTCTCCCTCCCAGGTACCCTGTGGTACCTGATGCTCCCAGTTCCTGAGCCACCTGAAAATTCTGTGTACAGGTGGGGTTGTCTCTTGGTTTTTCTCGTTGCTAATTTAGAGTTTGGCTCTTTAGTTTAGTTTTGCTTTGTTGTGTTTTTCCTACCAAGCCAGTTAGAACTTGTACATCTCCTTTTCAGCATCTAAAGTTTGTTGCTGTTGTCTCCTCTCTGTTCTCTCCATCCTTGTGGGTTTATAACTAGTTAAAAATAAATTCGTTTAGTGTAGCTTTAGTAGGGTTTGTGGAGGGAAAAGATCAGAGGCACGGTTAAATCTGCCACCGTATTCAGAAGCCCTTTCTCTGAACTTTTTGAAAATCTGCTTCTCTAGAGAGCAGAGCACATTTCTGGTGAGACCCGGGTCTCCCATCTGATGATCACAGACTCTACAAGTGCATGTTCATCACATCCCAGAGTTCCTGTCATTTTCACTTCACTGAGTCAGTTCTCTGCATTTGGTTGTCATCGTATCCATGGTTACGGTTCCCCTTGTTACTTACACAAACTTCAGAGAGATAAAATAAAAAGAAAGTCGGAGCATCTTTGTGCATGCTTCTTTTTCTGGACAAGGTCTTGCTTCAGGAGAGGAGACAGTGGTGATTAGATGGGAGAAAATGAGGGAATGGAGCAGTGTAATTGATGCTGATGACAGAGAGTGTCAAGAACCCTCCACAACCAACAACAACTTTGCTGGTAAATGCTGGCTAATGCTTTTCTTTGGGGCTTAAACTCAAAAGATGCTTCTCACTGTCCGCAATGGAGTAATGCATATTTGAACAATTATAAAGACATATGGGTCCACTTATATCTAATTTATACTTGAGTTGGAATGGCAATCCTTCCCTAATTCTGAAGACTTTAGGAAATGTACAAAACATTATTTTCTTGTGCCTTGAGAAAAACAATCCCCAAACATTAAAAAAAAAATCCTAAATAACATTTCCTGTGCCTCAACACTTCTGTAACCCATGCATTCTCACTGCTGTGAACCATGGAGGGCCAGTGAAACTTGCACCCAGATTGGGCTATGCAGGTGTCTCCTTCCTGCTGAGTCACGACATCAAGAGCAGGGGCATCTGCTCACCTGCTCAGGGGCGTCTTAATATTTCTTCTTAACTTGTCCATTCTTCCCAAAGAAAATAAACAATATTGTACCCTGGATAGGTATTTCGTAAAAATTTCCTTTATCTTCTGTATAGGAAATAAGAGAATGAAGGCTGTAATCTCCACACGGTGTGGTCGTGTCTGTATTAACTGCACTGTGAAAGAATAAGTAATGTTACCGTTTAATGATCAATGTTCTCAGTCCATTCATCTGTGTCTAGTCAAAGTCAGCTATTCCTTTGATGCAGCTAAAGCATGAGTGTCCTCAGGGTGCCATCTTAAACCCTCTTATCACCCTCCACACAGACTGTGAGCATCCTCCTCCACTCCCAGTTTCTGTCACCACCAAGGCAAATTCATCTCTCTTGCCCTCTCCCACCCCACACTTCCTCTTGTCTCAAGCCCCTCAGGTTTTGTGGATAAGGATCCACGAGCATTCCAGAGCCCTTGCCCTAGAAGATCATAAGGACTTTTCTTAGCCCACAAAGAAGAAATCAGGCCCACGGATGCAATGGGAGAATTATTGGCTTTGAAGTTAAGGTTTTAATGCTGTCCAGACAAAGGAAGCATGGCTAGTAAGTGTACTTGAACAAGTCACTTCCTACCTCTGAAACTCAGTTCTCAGTCTATAAAAGAGGAATGATACTCTTCTTTGCAAAAGTTTTGAGATTTAGTAATAATATTTGTAAAACACGTAGCTCTTCGCCTAATAAACATGGATGGCCAATTAATAGTAGCTAATATTAGCATTTATAAATACTAACTTAAATTGAGAATTAATTATAGTAAAATATTTAAAAAAGCAAATAGCCTCCAGATTCCTTCAATAGACTAAATAGTCCAGAAATATTTTTATTTCGCTCCATAGGTTAAAGTGGCAGATAGAACATTTCAGTCTCTGTGACCAAAGGGTGGAATTGTTTGGCTTGTGAAATATGAGCATAATTTTGAAAGTTACATGTGTCAAAGAACACATTCATTACTGCTAATGGAATTCAAACTAAGTATCTTTTTAATGGTCAGAGTTGAAGCCTTTTCATTAAAAGATTTACTATCTCATCAGTTGTAGAGTGAATAGCTGTGCATTGTTTTTGAATAACTAATAATGATAAACATCTTAGGCAAAAATTTAGACAACCTAATGTGCCCAATAATGAGAAAGGTAATATTAGCATTTAACTTTAAAATAACCTTTTATTCTGTCACTAGCAGTTCATCACATTTAAAATTTAATTCATTTTTTACTGAGCCATGGTGAAAAGGTAACATAAAGATCTATAAAATGGAAAAACCACAGTGGAGGAAAGCGAAAAATCCAGAGGAACATGTAGGTATCCCAGAACATTACAATGAATATTTCCTTATGTGGTTTTTTAGGAGTTTAGAAATCGAGAATGTTGACTAATCTCGAGAAAGAAAACCCTACGTAGATTGAATACTTACTGTATCTTATTCATGAGGATTAAAAGCAGAGTAAGACCCAGACGTTATCCGCAAGAACTCACCTTCTGGTGCAACCAATGATTGCAGTGCGGGATGATGGGTGCCATGACAGAGGTGAGTTTCAGGTACTTCGGGGAAATGAAAGACGGAGCCAGGCAGGGCATTCAGGGAGGATTTCATAACCATTCTGAGAACACAACATTTAAGAAGGCAACTGAATAACTAATCTGGTAGAAAGCTATGTCAAAAATAGAAGTGGCAGTGAAATACATGTTGTAAGAATTATCATTTTGAACTGCTTTGAAACCGTTAAGTAAACAACACTACAGAAAAGGATTCAGAGCTGATGGTAGCATATACTTCTATTGATTTCCATTTGACTATTTCTTGCTAGAGGTGATGTCAAGCAAAAATTTCTTTTGTATTTGGATTCATTGTTGTCTCTATGGCTACTTAGTGCTGTAAACCAGAGCTAATGACTGGACCTCGTTGAGAAAGCTACGCTGACCGTGGAAGTGTTCATTCCTAATTCTTCGCTCTTAAAGCACCAGAGTTTCTCCAAGCTTACATTTCCTTCATGTCTCAAATATTACTTAGCCCCTTCTCTGTTTCTTTTTAAGTCTCCAGCCCTATTTTTTTTTTCCCCACTGTGTCTTTTTCTTTGCTACACTTCTATACTTGATATCTGCCTACCAGCTATTTCTTGCCTCCAGTAGAGACATGATGGGCAATAAATAGAAAGCCATACTGTGTCCTTCTGCTCCACCCAAGGAGGTCTCCAACTCTACTGTCCTAGCCCTTCAGTGTCCCTGAATTTGAGCTAAGGACAGTAAGAGAACAATTAAGACCACCCACACTGTGGAAGGAGGGGAGAAGAGAGGTAAACCTTTGCTTTTACCAATTAGGTGAAGATACAGTCACCCCAGGGTCTCCCCCTACATTCAAGTCTTCTCTCTCACTACACACTTTTCTTTGTTCCCCTTTGGAATCATTGTACGATATGGCTTGAAAGAAAATCAAAGTAAGATCACAGCATTCGTATATATGGCTCCACTTTTGCAGGTCCTCTGACATTAAAGCAAGTGTCAGCATCAATCTCTTCTTCTTGAATCAATTGATTTTCTAATCCCGCATTTTTCCACCCACAGCTACTAATTGCAGCTGTCTGTCACTCTCATGTGGACAGGAGAATGAAGGCTACTGTTCGCTGAGTGAATTTGATGGTATGCAAAGCTGAAAAGAGGTGCCATCATGGAACTCTGCATTCAACCAGTTTTTCCAGAGATCAAATATTAGACCTACCTCTCCAGCTACATGCCAGCCAGCATAGTACAAGGGAGATGCACAAAGCACACACATTCTTGTTCTACATCTCTTCTTTTTTCTCTATTTGTCTTTTCTCTGGGTGTTCTCTGTTTCTCTCCATTATTTTCAACACTTTAACTCTCTATTTCTTTCAGCTTATGTTTTACAGAGAAGAGATAAAATAAGTCTTTTAAAAATCACAGCCATTAGGTAAACAAGGCCGCACGGAAGCTATTTTGTACATATGTTTTTCATTTCCTGAAGGCAGGGGGTGCTATATGCCAAGAAATCAGCTGCGGTAACTAGGTAACATTTCCCAAGACAGACACCTGCAGACATTTATAGCGCCACATTATAGAATTGGTTTAAAATGTTTCATTTCTCTCAGATGCTGCCAAATGTAAGATGAGGCATTTCCTTATGCGATACGCAGACAGCAAATGTCACACACATATTCTTCTCGTTGAAGAAGCAATGTGTTGTAACTAATAATGATTTCTCCAAATCACAGATTAATTGGTGTGCAATTAATTGGGCATATCCTAAACATAGCAGAGTATCCTTCACCTGAGTTCATCTAGAGTAATAAAACATTTTTTGCGGATAATATTGCTAGAATGTTCAGATAACGTCTTTCTCAATACAAGCTCCAATCTTCCATTAACCAGATAAATGAAAAATTAGAGAAAATAAGATCTAAATATCTCTTTGTTTTTCCTTCCAAATAAGTGACATATTTTAAATTTTGAAATATTTAACTATATAACTTGGAAACAGATAAAAGGAAAAATAAAATGCAATGGACATGATTCACATGAATTACAAGTACAAAAGGTAAAATGTAGTACAGAGTATTACATAATTTCGAAAGCTTCCTAAAAGAGCTAGAACTACAAATTTTGAAAGGTCGGTGAATATTGAAGTGTTTTGATGTGCTAAACCGATAAAGAGCCTCAGCGACAGGCATTTTGACTTGTTCAAAAAAAGATATTATTTCTCTAAAACATTCACTTTTGATATTTTCTCATATTACAGTTATCTGCAGACTAAATTGTACAGGACTCGCGTGTAAGACACTTCAAAAAGCTTCTTTGCAGCCAGCAAACCTCAACACCCAAAGCGAATTATCCAACATGAAGCATTCAGTTTTAAGTGTTCAAGTCTTTCCAGACATACAGAAGATGCCAAAGTAAATTTGACTGTTTGGTGGGACTAACAGAGGAAAGTCAGATCAATGAGAGTGAATTTCAGGGCCAGTTCATGGATACTCAGAATCAACAATCTAAGTGTGATGTGATATTTTTTTTAAAATTTCGAATGTCAAGAAATAAGATAGCCACCGATTATTAATAACGACACAATCAAGTAATGTTGAGTCAGTGATGAACAGTAATTTGTATTTACTGATGCTCTTTGTATTTGGAAGTTTCTCAATGTGGAGAATTTGTAAAAACTATCACATTCAATACAAAACTAAGACTAATTTAATACCTAGTGATAAATTAGTTGAATTGTTTACCTAGTGAGGGAATGCACTAGAGTGGATAGCTACCAATCTGCTGACCCAATCTCTGGAAAGTTAGAGAAAAATGATAGAAAGGCCAGCCCCGGTGGCCTAGTGGTTACGTTTGGAGAGTTCAGATCCTGGGCACGGACCTATACTACTCATCAGCCATGCTGTGGTGGTGACCCACATATAAAGCGGAGGAAGATTGGCAGAGATGTTAGCTCAGGGCTAATCTTCCTCAAGCAAAAAACGAGGAAGATTGGCAACAGATGTTTGCTCAGGGAGAATCTTCCTCGGCAAAAAAATAAATAAATAAATAAAAATAATTATCAGAATAATAAAGCAAGAGGAGAAAAAAATTAATACATTTCATTTATAATGACTACAGCCCCAGATGCAGGAAAAGGATGCCCTGGTTGCTACTGATTTTTATTCTTGGAAGCTTCAGAACAATAATTCTGATCAAGACAAATCAAGAAGTATAACATATTATATATTAAAAATATTTCCCCATATGCTGTAAATACACTTATTTCTGGGTAATAGATAATTGCATGTGCCTACTTCATGAAACTTCATGTTCATTCCTTTGGGGCAGTAAAAGGAAATGGAAAGACAAAGAAGACATGTTCCATGTCCTCAAGAGTGTTTATAGTCTAATGGAGGAAACTGAGTCAATCAAATAATACAATTTCATGACAGAGGAAAAGAAAGGACAATTGCTGAATGTGAACTGATTAGAACAATTGTGGTCTGGTCAGAAAAAAAAGAGACTAAAATCAGGAATTTCTCATTCAAAGATTGGCTCAACTTCTTACTAGCTCTGTGATCTTTGGGTTTGTTCTTAATCCCTCTAAGCCAGTTATCTCATCAATAAAACAAAGATAAAACTACCTTTCATTTTGTTATCATGAGGATTAACATTAACAAGGAAATGTATGTAAAAGCACTTGACTCATAATAAACACACAAAAGTGATACTCCTCTCAAAATGTGAGCTATTCTAACACCAGATGCAAGTAACATGGTAAACTGTTGAGTCGACTTCTGGCCTCAGAGGCAGCAAAGTTGATTCTGATTGCTTCCTTTTCTCTTCAGTCCTTCTCTACCTCTTTATGCTGGTTTAAAGGCAGCAGTCCATTGCATGACTGGGCCTGAGAGAGAGGGTTTTTGAGGCCAGAGGAAGTTGATAAAAACAAAATGCTCCTTAAATCCTAGCTTGTTAAGGATACATCAGTTGAAGGAATGTGACAGGTGTCCAGTGGCCAGAATGGCATAGATGAGGACTTCAGTTATAAGAAATGGGATACAAGGCTTAAGAGTCAAATCAAAGAACATATGCTCAGTTCCCAGCTGAGTTAAGGCTCTTTAGTTTATTTCTCCCCAGATTTAATATGAGAAGCTAACATAGGACTGAGCCTGCAAGAATGGGCAAGTGGCCCCAGTTGTGAGGAAAGAGTGTCTGTGGCAGCTGGGAACCAGAGAGATGCTGACTCTCATGGAAAGGAAGACATTCACACAAATTCATTCATATAACCGATATATATTGACCACTTACTGTTCTAAGTGCTGGCGATATAACAGTACATGAAATAGACCCGCGTTTATGAAACTTACATTCCAATGGAGGGACAGCTAAGAATCAAGGCAGCAAGTATTCTAGATAGTAATAAATGATGAGAAATAAAAGAGGTAGGGAAAGGGAAACAGGTGTGTTATAGGGATGTAAAATCTTAGATAGGCTGGGCAAGGGACGTTCCGGTGGTAGGTAACATTTGAGTAAAAATATAAAGGAGTTGAGGGAGAGAATTGTGAAGATACCTGGGGGAAGAGATTTTGAAGCAGAGAGCACAACATATGCAAAGCCCTGGGCGAGGCGGAGGCTTGGTTCCTGTCTGAGGTGAATCAAGGCCGTTAGTGTTGATAGAACGAAGCAAGTGAAAGAGATATAAATAGGAGATGAGGTTAGAGAGGTAGCAGGACAGGACCTTGTACAACATTAGAGGCCATCTCATTCTGGGTAAGACAGGGAGCGAGGCATTGGCGGGTTTATCAGTCAGCCACTTTCCCAATAATTCAGTGTAATGAGTCATTGCTAAACCTGATGGTTTAAAGCAGCAATCATCTGTTCTCATTCATGCATCTTTGGGTGGCTGGTTGTCAGCTGATCTAAGTTAGTTTCAGATGAGCTTCTTTCCAAGATAACAATTGGGTCTAGCTCTGCCCTGTGTGTCTCTTATTTTCCCGGGACCATGGGCTACCCAGGGTGTGTTCTTCTCATAGTGATATTAAAGGTACATGACAGCACGTTCAAATGCACAAGAATAGTTAAAGCTTCCACTTGTCTTGCATCCACTAATATATCATTGACCAAAGCAAGTTACATGGCTGAGTCCAAAGCCAAGAGTCAGGAACACGCACTCCACCTCTAATGGAAGAAGCATAAAGTCATGTGGCAAAGTGCATGGATACAAGGGCTGACTTGACTGTTTTGGCCCTTAGTTCAATCTATGGCAGAGATTCGAGCAGGAGAATCACGTGACTAACTTTTATGTTGACAGGATCACCCTGTCAGCTGTTGAAAATAGATTATAGGGAGGAAAGAAGACTTGGAGGACAATCAACCCAAGGGGGATGATGATGGCTTCAAGCAAGGTGGTTAGCAGTGCAGATGGCAAGGAATGTTTGCATTAGGTTATATTTTGAAATTATAGCATGGCATTTGTGAAAGAAAAATTGCACTAGACAAATTAAACAGGGAAGGGAGACTTTATTCAAGACTGTATTGCAATAGGGGAGAGAGATAGAATTCAATTCCACTAAAAAAAATGGTGGGAGGATTTTTAAGTCTTGGGATAAACTAGTGGAACAGCCCTGCAGGATGTTATGGGGAGGTTGGTCTGTGTGATTTGGCCATCTGTGCTTGCCAACTGTCACTTATCAAAGTTAGGCTTCCATCTCCCCACAGAGACTGGGAGATGTGGGCAATATCTCCTTCCATGATTACATTACAGAAGGATGGCTCCCAGATCCCTGAGAAAGATATTCCTGGGTTGTAAAACTTGCAAGAGGCTGGGAGAAAATTAATCTACATTTCAAAGGGACAGGGAAAGAATTTGCAATGTGCAATTACAAATTTTCTGAAGTAAATGCTCTAAGTAAAAGGAGGCCAGGGGGCTATAGTCAGGAAGAAAACTGTCAAAGTTTGGACAAGCTGAGGGGCACATTACGGCCATCTTGGCCACAGATGGAATCTGGCATGAGACTAACAAGGTTGAATTCTGGCTCCTTATTTCCTAACTTGTGACTTTTAGAGTAGTAACTTAACATCGTGGTGCCTTAGTTTTCTTATATGTAAAATGGGGATGATAAGGTGCTAAACTCATAAGATTATGTGAGAATTACGGTAGTTAATATGTATGTGCAGAATTCAGAACAATTCCTGGCACATAGTAAGCATTATTATTATTAAGGTCAAGCTGATGGATTCTCCTAAGCAGTCAATGATCAGGTATGAAAGGGGAGGAGTTGAGGATAACTTCCAAGTTTTTGGTCTTAGCTACTGCAAAAATGGAGTTGCCATTTACTGAGACAGAGAAGACTGTAGGTACAGGTTTTATTATACAGGAAGTGTAAGTCCAACAAAAGAGTTCAAGTTTATGAGCGTTCAGAGGAAGGATTAAATGAAGTAATGCAATTTCCCTCTCTTCCTTACTAAAATCTATATCATATACTGTATTTTGAAAGTTCTGAGTAGGATGTTAAGAGACTTTCATTTTAATTCTTTCCTCTGTGTCCAAAATAAGACATTGTAGTTATAGGGAAAGAGATATTAGGCAAGGATATTAGGTAAGCTCTAGTTAAAAGAACAAAACGCTATGGGAAACTATTAGAAAAAAGTTTGGTTGTTAACCCTAACTTGTATTTATTTGTGCCATTAAAGAATCACTCTTAATTCAGAAAGCAAAGTATTTCCTTGAACAAATGTTATACCTACAAAAGCTATGCCTTGTTTACCACGGTGTCCCCAGGCCCCAGAGCAATCCTTGCCACACAGAATGTGCTCGATAAATATTTATGGAATGAGTGGAACCACAGGCTGATGCTTTATGTTTAGAGTAGTTGTGTACACATGAATATTGCTTTGTAATACTGTGAATTACTTGACTTGCAGCGTTCGCAATTCTGCTAACCTGCAACTTGCCAACTGATAGATCAATATATTAAAATTCTCAACTTGAGGTTTGCATTAGCATTTTTAGATAAAGAACATGGCCAGCAGGGTAAATTTTATCCAAACCCTTGATAGGATTACAACACAGTAATTTTGCTATTAATGAATACATTAAAAATAATTACAATATAACAATTGGGATTTTACTTCATTTAGATCAAACAGTTTACATAATGTGCTGGCTTGGTTTTTCTTTTGACTAAAGATTAAACAATCTGCTTTTGCATAAGACTGTCTTTCCTAGTACTAAAGCTAATGGTTTCCAGATTCATCTTTTATCTCTCTCCCATTTTCTCTCCGTCCCTCTTATTTCCTCCCTCCCTCATTTCTTTCTTTCATTCCATCATCTTCTTTTTTTCAAAAGAGAAATTTTGACCTCTAAAATGGGAATCAGATATACAGAGCTGGAAATAGAAAACATTTTTTTAAAAGATTCATAATGTCAGAGTTTTATTGTGAATAATATTATTTGCTTATTTTATCATCCTGAGTCATAAATTTTTAGAAGAAATATAGTTAAAAAATTTCCTCAAAGAAAGAAAAGGCTATCCATAGGATTCTGTTGCAAATGTGTTGTTATCTGAAGTATTGAGTAATTGCATTATGGTAGAATTCTTTAATCATTTGGGACTTGGTTAGGCAGACAGTGATTCCATACTCCATTTAAGAGAAGAAATAATTTGGAGGAGAAAACCAAGAACAAATACAAAGAAAATAGAATCACTAAACACAATTATAATTACTTTTAGCATTTTGCTTGCTTATAGATGATATTTAAAGCATTGCATTTAAAGTCCTTTAAAATACATATGAACTTTATCTCACAATTAAGAGAAGAGAGATATTTTTAAAGAAAGAAAAATCAGATTTAGCAACTCTCTTATAATATTGGTATAACTTACTTCGTGTTTGTGTCTCAAAAAATTCTGCATAAACTGAAGTTTTGTGACCTAAGCTTTATTTTATTTTATTTTTTTGGTGAGGAAGATTGGCACTGAGCTAACATCTACTGCCAATCTCCCTCTTTTTTGTCCCTCAGCTAACATCTGTGCCAATATTCCTCTATTTTGTATGTGAGACGCCACCACAGCATGGCTTGATGAGCAGTGTGCATGTCCATGCCTGGGATCCAAATCCACAAACTCCAGGCCACAAAAGCCAAGTGCGTGAACTTAGCCACTATGCCACTAGGCTGGCCTAGTAAGCTTTATTTTTGACGCCTATATCAGGGCTGTTTTGCATTCATTTCTGCTTGTTCTTGAATGGCTGTGTATTTTCAGTGTTAAGTGGTACAGTCCTTCAGCCTCTCTGTTAAGTGGTTAATGATTTGTAAACAAACATTTAAAGGCTAATTAAGAAAACTTAAAATCCTTGTGAAAAATTATTCCCTACTTTGATCCAATTTTTGTAAATTGAATCTGGGTAGGGTCCTAGGATGGGTAATATTTTATTCTACAAACATCTGCACAATGTCTTCCAAGGGCCTCTGAGGAAAACTTCTTGAAATGTACCCTGATTGGTACATCTGTGGGCTTGATTAGCCAGATCCATTCCAGGTCACAATCTCTGATACAATTCTGTTTGTTTAAGTTTGTGTTTACAGTACAAATTTGAGAAGAAGTCTGATATTGGTAGACTAAGAAAAAAATTAGAATGGATTATATATTTTTGTTCTTCACGTGGTGTTAAAAAATTACTGAACTTTCTATATATTTAAGACATTTGATAATAAAGTAGTATTTGTGATAAGCAAGAAAGGCATTTCTTTTTGCAATTCCTTAACTGCATGAAAGGTGTATTAGAAAACATAACAAAATGAACATAGTTATTCGCATTCTGTCTCCTCTTATTTTGCATTAATTGCTTGTTTGCCTACCCAGAGACTGTATGCCTTATTAGGGCAGAAATTCTGTTTATCTGTCTTTCCTAATTAGTTTATTTATTTCAGTTCTCTAGCTAATCTCTTTGCCAACTCATTGCAACCCAGGCATGAGTTACAATATTTCAAAATTTGATTTTTATTATTTTCACAGATGTAATTAGATATGTATATTAACACTTATCACTCCCTATTATTCATAGCATATTCTGTGATATGCAAGCAATTATAGGATTTACATTACTGTATCCTCCAATATTCTGGTCAATCTGGTGAGTTGTTTGCGAATTGTTATGTATTACCAAGATTGCTGCAATGGTATCACACCGTACCCATGAGTCAATAAACTATCATAGTATAGTAAATACTCCATTCCCACTACTCTTTTAATTTATTTCCATGAGGATATTTGGTGGGAGTTGAGTGGTATAGGATTGGGAAATCGATAGCCTTTATTTTATTTTAATATCTTTTTTTAAAAATTATTTTCAGTTGCTTTAAAAAAGTTACAGATTTTCTATGCCTTTTGTAAATGAGATTTGAAAAATGGGAAATGACCCATCTTGTGTGTATAACTGTATCTAGATGTTCAGCTAATGAATACGTTAAGATACTTTTCAGAGTAAAGAATTGTACTGTTAACACTGTAGATGTGTTTTAGAGAACAAAGCAAGATTAAGATGTCTTCCACACACATTTAGCTGTTTACATCTAGTGTAGTGTGTTAAGACAGAATTAATGCATTGGCTTCCATGGATCTTTAGGCACCAGGGAGAGTTTAAGCAAGTATCATTATGTAATCATTAAAACATAAGCTAGTCTTATAGAGAAAAAGTGTTTCCCTTAAGAGGAAGATAAAACAGAAGTTTAGTGCCTACATTGGTTGTTAGCCTAGGGGAAGTATACACAAGTAATCAAATCTTACACGTGTAATTTTATTTCGTATATTTCAGTAGCATTGATTCTGAAGAATGAGGTGGATTACACTAAAATGTAGAAGTCTGTTATTATGTTTATTAATTAGTTTTTTTTTTTTTTGGTGAAGAAGATTGTCCTTGAGCTAACATCTGTGCCAATCTTCCTCTATTTTATATATGGGATGCCACCACAGCGTGGATTGATGAGTGGTGTGTAGGTCTGTGCCCAGGATCTGAACCTGCGAACCCAGGGCCGCCAAAGCAGAGCCTGCGAACTTAACTGCTGTGCCACTAGGCTGGCCCCATGAGCGTTCTTTTTTAATTCAACCCATTCCATCTTTAATTTATTGGGTGAAGGGGTGGAATTACATTAATTAGCATATCTTTTATGTAACTCTTGAAATTTGCAAGTTTCTCAATATTATTTGATTAATATGTAAGATCCGAAAATGGATGCTTATTAGTACCAAGATTCCCAGAGCAGGGAAATGGATCAACTAACCAACCAAAAAACCAAAAGAGTTTTTAAAACTTTTGAAAGCATTTGCTTTTAAATGACTGATTCTGACTTGATTTATGGCAGCCAATTGAAATAGAGACAATATAAGGTTAGGTATTATATGACAGGTCATTTAATCCTCAACTCATTCATATTCTTTTTTGTGGCTCAAATCCTCTGGCCACCATCTTGGCTGACTATTTTGGCTTTTTTTAGACATGTCCAGACATAGTGCTTTTAATAAAGCTCTCAATTTAACTGGAATATAAACATAAGTGTTACTGATTTTCAGTGTGTGCAGAATGGACTTTTACGTCAATGGTAATTTAACACATGACACATGTTATCACCACAACATTTATATTTCTTCATATGTAACTAAGATTTCAAAGGAGGAAATTATAAATAAAATAATATCAGGTGTGTGGGCAAGTGTCTTCGAAAAATAAAAAAAATTCTTTTGGGCCGTCCTGTGGCGTAGCGGTTAAGTGTGCGTGCTCTGCTCCTGGTGGCCTGGGTTCAGATCCCGGGCGCGCACCAACGTGCTGCTTGTCAAGCCATGCTGTGGCGGCATCCCATATGCAGTGGAGGAAGATGGGCACGGATATTAGCCCAGGGCCAGTCTTCTTCAGCAAAAAGAGGAGGATTGGCGTGGATGTTAGCTCAGGGCTGATCTTCCTCACAAAAAAAAAAAAAATTCTTCTAAAACAACTGATTACTTTTAGGTAAATAGAATGGTTGCTCTTACTTTCATTAAACACAAAGATGAACAAAAGCAATTCTTTTTTTAAAATTACCTGTTACTGGAGGGGAAATTTAAGGTGTGATTCTGAAGAGAAAGTTTTTTCAAATTATGTTTCTAAAAGACTATAACGAAAAGAAAGTAATTGTTTAAAACATGAGGATGAACAAAATTCTTTCTTTGAAGGAGTACAGTAGCAATAGCAATACGACTTTGATGATATTTGCTATGAATCCTGAAGAACCAGTGTTCTAGTGTTGAAAGCATGAATGCAGTGCGCTATGAAGGTTTGGATATTTTTTATATAAGAATAAAGGGAACAGTAAGTGTGCAAATGATTCAAATGAGTAAAATAACCAAAGAGAATCTTAGGCTCGTCCTATTTTTTTTTTAAATTTCAAAATTAAAGCAAAGTAAAAATATGTAGAGATTGTTATATACATCAGTGGCTAAAAACTACCTGAAATTAATTACTCAATACAAAACCCTTTAATTGAAAGTTATTTCTGTTTTTATATTCCAGTGCTAACAGAAATAATTTGTTAGTTAACTACTGAAAATTGTTCAGGTACATATATATGCATACAACATGTTCACTATGGCATTAGCTCAGTGTTCGAGTTTAAGAATCTTTTTCTATAATTGGGTCGTTCTATATATTTTAATACATATTTTTTCTTAAGAATGCTATTTTTATTTGAAGGTTTTCAAGTTTATAAAGATGTTCTTGTTAAATTGAGTTCATTTTAAGTTGCATAAGTCTTGGATAAAAGCGATTATATCTACCTATGTATACACATCCATGTATTTATATAGGTGCATATACATATATATGTTTCATGAAATATATTTTGAAGTCAGACATAGAACTGGGAATCATCTTAAAAACCAGACTGAAAGGATATAGAGAGGAATATAATGACTTTATCAAATTCTCTTTTAGTACCCATTCTTACAAGGAAAGTCTGTTTTGGTAGATTCACTCTTAGACATATTCCATAATTTGGATAATAATTATTTCTGTGATATAAATAAGCACATAAATACATATGGTCATAATTATGTTTATTATTTTCTAACTTTAGGTTTGGTTTTCCATGGCTGATTTTTTATGGCTTATTCAAGGTTAATTTGGATATGGAAAGTTATATAACATTATTTATTCTTCGGATCAATAGTTTTCAAATAAAATAGCAAATGTTTAGGATCTAGGTAATTCCCTTGGTATTGTGGTTTAGGTGATAGCCATCAGGAAATTAATGCAGATTTCTATGACAAAGAAATAAATTACTAGAAGTGTCAGGACTCCATTCCTAAGAAATCTGACCTCAAATCTCCAGATCTTTCCCCATAGGTTTAGATTGTTTGCTTTGCAATTATAAGATGAACAGAGTTGTAAGAATCCTGACTACCTAACTTTAGGGGATAAAATAAATGAAGTAATGTGAAGCGTCAACATCTCTATCTCAAAAGATACATTTCCTTAAGATTAGTAGTCTCTGTAGGAGACGGCACTGAAGGTAAGACTCATACATTTCTACTTACCGCTCTTGAAATGCCACCTACTTTTCTTCAGTTGTTTCCAGAAGGAGCATTCCTTTCACATCAATGTGCTGTCTGACCTCAGTTTAAAAGGGCAAGGTGACAATTATATGGTATTCCTGTTGACAATGCTTCTATTGATTAGATGGCTGGGGAATAATGTTGAACTATAGGAAGATTCTGCATTGTCAAGCCCTAATTTGATTTACATAGTAACCATTTGGAGGACTAAAATAGTTTTTCATTTTCCCCAATTTCCAAAATCTAAACTGTCCTTGCTCAAGAGACACAATGTCCAGTATCAGCTGGAATTGTTCTCTATCACAAGATTTCACTTCTGTTATTTATTAACTATTAAAATTTTAAGAAATAGTATCAGTATGGTTTTTTTTTTTTTTTGGTGAGAAAGATTAACCCTGAGCTAACATCTGTTGCCAATCCTCCACTTTTTGCTGAGGAAGATTGGCCCCGGGCTAACAGCCGTGTCCATCTTCCTCTACTTTATATGGGACACTGCCACAGCACGGCTTGACAAGCAGGTGCATCCCTGCGCGCCTGGGATCTGAACCTGCGAACCCTGGGCTGCCGAAGCAGAGCGTGCAAACTTAACCACTACACCACGGGGTCAGCCCCTAGTCTGGATATTTTAAATACAGAAATAACCTGAATTTCCTAGCAACTCGGAATTTATTAATTCAAAGGTAATTTTAGAGTGGATTAAGATTATCTATGTGATCCTAAATAAGATATTGTAGGGCCCAGTTAGATCATCAATGAAATGGGTTAAATCTACCTTCCTACTTGGAGTTTATGTAAATACAGAACAAATATCAGAACTAACCTCACATGATGATCTGGTACTGTTTAAGAAAGCACTTTTTCTTATTTCCTAGGACTTGGGAGTGGTGCTCCGCTGAAATGTTACGCTGTACCCAAAGACATTGTATGAGAACAATAGTGCTGGCAAGACTCTGCTCCTTGACTTCAGAGGACTTTTGCTAAGAATCAACCATATGTAAGTGTCTTGTTTATTCAAAATGTTAGACGACCTATGTCAGGATGTCTTTTTGTTATTTTTTTTTGCCATCAGTCAATTATATTAGTTTTATTCTTTGTACTTTATTTCATGAAAGAATTTCACACTAAAGCAGATAGGACAAATAGCAATTGCCATCAAATTTAATTCCCTAATTAGTAATTTCCTTAGAAAATCTGGCTTATTATTTTATCAGAAATAAAATGATCAGGGCCGGCCCTGTGGCTTGGCGGTTGAGTGCGCGCTCTCTGCTGCTGGCAGCCCGGGTTCGGATCCCGGGCGCACACCAACACGCCGCTTGTCCGGCCATGCTGGGGCCGCGTCCCACACGCAGCGGCTGGAAGGATGTGCAGCTATGACATACAACTATCTGCTGGGGCTTTGGGGGAAAAATAAATAAATAAAATTAAAAAAAAAAGAAATAAAATGATCATCCACCATTGATTTTATAAAACTAGTCATGATTAGAAATTCAAAATTTGTTATAATTTAGTTATTATTAACTTGTAATGTAAAATAATACAGATTTTATTCTTATGTTTATTTTTAATTGTGAGCAAATCTATGTATATATATATACAGGTATGTGGTAGACAGCGACCGAGAAGGGTTTCTTTGATTCTTCTGAAGAAAGTTTGAATGCACTTGCAAAAACATATTAACTTCTTTGAAACAGAGTGTGGTAGGCAGAATAATGACCCCCTAAATGTCCACATCTGTAAATATATTGCCTCATGTGGAAAAGGGACTGCAGATATGATTAAGGGTAAGGACCTTCAGATGGGGAGAGTATCCTGGATTGTCCAGGTGAGTCCAATCTAATCATGTGGCTCCTTTATTTTTTTGTGAGGAAGATCAGCCCTGAGCTAACATCCGTGCTAATCCTCCTCTTTTTGCTGAGGAAGACCGGCTCTGAGCTAACATCTATTGCCAGTCCTCCTCCTTTTTTTTCCCCAAAGCCCCAGTAGATAGTTGTATGTCATAGTTGCACATCCTTCTAGTTGCTGTGTGTGGGACGCAGCCTCAGCATGGCAGGAGAAGCAGGGCATCGGTGTGCACCCGAGATCCAAACCCGGGCCACCAGTAGCAGAGCGCGCGCACTTAACCGCTGAGCCACCGGGCCGGCCCCACGTGTCTTCTTAAGTGCAGAGCACCATTCCTAGCTTTGGTCAGAGAGAAAAATGTGAAAATGGAAAAAGATTCTGAGAGATACAATGTTGCTGCTTTTGAAAATTGAAGGGGGCGGCAAACCAAGGAATGTGGGTGACCTCTGAAAGTGAGCAAAGGAAACAGATTCTTGCTTAGAGTCTCCAGCAGGTAACCAGCCCCACTGACACCTTGATTTTAGCCGTGTGACCCATATCAGACTTCCAACCTGCAGAACTGCAAGATATATATTTGCATTGTTTAGTTTAGCAAGATTGCAGTGATGCCTTAGGACAGCAGTAGAACATTAATACGAGGACTGGTTTTAATACTGACTGTCTCTCTGCTTTCCCTCCTGCTTGAGACTACTTCTCTTAGTATCAAGAGAGCTGCATTTCATCAAGCTTTGCAGTTCTTTATCTATGCATGTTATGGAAAACTTGTGACTTTCTAAATAAAAAGGAGCTTGTGGGGGGCCGGCCTGGTGGCATAGTGGTTAAGTTCACACGCTCCACTTCCGCGGCCTGGGGTTCGTAGGTTCAGATCCTGAGTGCGGAGTGATGCACCGCTTGTCAAGCCGTGCCACGGCATGCATCCCGTATAAAGTAGAGGAAGATGAGCATGGATGTTAGCCCAGGGCCAGTCTTCCTCAGCAAAAAGAGGAGGATTGGCATCGGATGTTGGCTCAGGGCTGATCTTCCTCACAAAAAAAAAAAAAAGAGCTTCTGTATATTGCATCAATGCTTCAAAACTTAGGGAGATAAAAATACCTCTCTTCAGTTGTAGTGATGTTTTCTTTAATAACATCCTGTTTTATTATTAAATGAAGAATACCATAATATCAGTGACAGACTTACTGATCCTTCAGATTTTCCCAGGAGGTATAAACTATTCTGCCCATCATCTGAGGTTTCTGGAAGTAACTTTTCCTTGAGCATCCTCAGTTAATACTTGGGACCTTCTTCCTCGAGGTGAGATGGGCAGATAAAGGCTGCCTCGTAAATTCATTTACAATTTTTCGTTTATTCTTCTTCCTTCTTTTCTCTTTGTATAATTGACTCTAGTATACCCTTAAGAAGAAATAATTTAGAAAAACAAAATTGATGCTGCCAGTGTCTAGGACCCACTACTCCAAAGCAACATAGGAAGTATCAGTGTAGACATTTTTCAATGCCTAAAGTTGTTTCTAGAAACATTCTGAGGGCCCCGTTAGCAACAATTGTTAGTTTTGCCTAGATCAGAGATGCTGGCTGACAGGAGTTCACTCTGCCTCCAGGCACAGGCAGGGTTTCCTAAATACCTAGGAATGTTTTCCTTGCCTACTTAACACTAATCCACCTGTCACATAAATTGTTTCATTTTATTTTAAAGACAAAACAGGAAAAAGGTGTGAATTTTGTCTGACATCAGTTCCACTTAACAGAAAAACACACTATTTTTATGTGACTGGTATCCTCAGATTCAAGCTTGTAACCATGGACCTGTCTATGTAGAGATGCTCGTTATTCAGAAATGAATGTTAGACTTTTGGCATATGCTTTTTCTAAACAATTATGAAAATATGTTCTCTTTTTAAAAATACAATTTATCTTAGTTCTGAAATGATTATCTATGCAGATAAATTTTAAATTCCACCATTTTAGATTTTAACTAGAGTTCAAGTATTTGGTCTATTAGTAATTATGCAAATGATAGAAATCGATGCATGTCAAAAATTTATGTCTGATTTCCTATCAGATAAGTCTGTTGTAAAATATCATTACCAAAACAGTGAAAGCTCTATTATGAAAAACAAAATTACCTTAAAAATATCATAAGCTATGAAATTCACACACACACACACACACACACACACACACACACACACCAGGTTTGGGGGGAAATGTTTCAGATCTTTCCACAAACTAAACGTTGTGTTGACAAGACTGTTCAATGTGTTAAACGACTGTCATCTGTAATTAGTCCATATTGAGCAACAAGATAGGTGTTACATCAGGTGTTACATTGATAGAGGATTGTGCTAAAGAATCTTATGGCAATATCCATTGTCAGCAGAAATGTACACTGAATACAGAAAGCCCATTTTACAATCCTTTGCCAAAACCTTAGCTTAATTTTTGCTTTAGCTTTTGCCAGAGTGTGTTTTATCTGGAAAATGCTGCGTGCTTTTAATTTTAGTGACATACTACATTGATGCAGTGTCATATGATTGAGCATTTATCACTGTTATTATGCTGTAACACTTTAGGTAACGCATAAAAGGAGCCAGCTTACTTCCAAAATTCACCACTTAGTTCTTTAGATTCTTAACATAGAGCTTCTGTTGCCAAATGCAAAACATATGGTATTGTCTTGTGAATGTTTTTTTCCTTTGTTAATAAGGTCACTCAAATGTAGCATTTAAGAATTGTGCTTAATATCTTAACTAATGGCTAAATGCAGAGAAATCAAAAATTTGTCCTTTATATTACTCTAGCTTTTTTGTTTTTAATTTTCTTATTTTATTGTCATTGCTTTTTATTCAACCAGGAAAACATTCTTATATTTTTATTCATGGTTTTCTCATTTTAAGGTGCTATTGTTTTGAGAATAATGATACTATTACCACTATCTCTAATAACAATAATCATAGCTGAAACTTTTATGGCAATTTTTATGGCCCAGAAGCTGTTCTAAGCACTTCCCATATATTAACTCAGCTTCATAACAGTCCTTGGAGAACATTACTATTAATATTCCCATTTCATGGGTGAGACTGAGGTACAGAAAATAATAAAGCTTTCCCAGCTACTAGGTGATGGAGCTTGGATTTGAACCCCAGGATTCTGGCTGCAGGCTCCATGCTTTTAACCCCTACGGCAGGGCCGGCCCCGTGGCTTAGCGGTTAAGTGCGTGTGCTCCGCTACTGGTGGCCCGGGTTCGGATCCCGGGCGCGCACCGACGCGCCGCTTCTCCGGCCATGCTGAGGCGGCGTCCCACATACAGCAACTAGAAGGATGTGCAACTACAACATACAACTATCTACTGGGGCTTTGGGGGGAAAAAAAACAAAAAACAAATCTTAACCCCTACGGCAAACCCGTTAACAAAATTAATTTGAACAAGATTGACAGAATGTTAATAATTGTTAAAGCCTTCATGGTATTTTCTCTCTAGTGTTGTTTGAAAACAATCCCTAATAAATAAAGTGCATTTTATGTGAAATTTTGTGAAAATATTTTTAAAGTCCCTACATAGACTCACCCATTCTCCTTTTATTCCATACATATTTTTATAGTCCTCTAGTACTGATTATTCTGCAGCTGCTGCTTCCTCCTACAGACTCCATATTGTTTTCTGAGGAAGGTTATATTTGCTGAAATGTTAAGTGGTCTTAAACGACATGAAAGTTTATGTCAAATTTCCAGTGACATGAAATGCACTTGTCTTTCGGATTCCCAGTATTGGATAGGAGTTTTATCTACATTTATAAGTTTTCTGAAATTCTTTCAAAACTCTGGGATGGACATCATCTAGGTTAGATGATTCACTTGACTGATTGATTGATTGATTGATTGATTTTTTAGGATTTTTCTTTTTTTTTTTTGCAGAGGAAGATTCGCTTTGAGCTAACGTCTGTTGCCAATTTTCTTCTTCTTTTTTTTTTTTTGTGGTGAGGAAGATTAGCCCTGAGCTAACATCCATTCCCAATCCTCCTCTTTTTGCTGAGGAAGGTTGGCCATCGGCTGACATCTGTGCCCATCTTCCTCTACTTTATATGGGATGCCACCACACCATGGCTTGACAAGTGGTGCCTCAGTCCATACCCAGGATCTGAACCTATGAACCCCAGACCGCCAAAGCGGAATGCACAAACTTAATCGCTATGCCACCAGGCCAGCTCCTGCCAATTTTCCTCTTTTTGCTTAAGGCAGATTAGCCCTGAGCTAACATCTGTGCCAATCTTCCTCTATTTTGGAAGTGGGTGGCTGCCACAGCATGGCTGATGAGTGTTGTAGGTCCACGTCCAGGAACCAACTCAGGTCCCTGAAGCAGAGAGCACCAAACTTAGCCACTAGGCCATGGGGCCAGCCCCAATGATTCACTTTATAGAGCTTATTTTTACTATAGGGAAACATTTTAAATGGGTACAAAGAAATTGTGAAAACGGTCGTAATGTGGACAGGTTCAGCTCCTTGACTCGATTTTCAGTTTAATTTACAAACTCTGTGATGGGGACCTGCATTCAAGTGCCTATTGGAGCATGTTGAGATGTCCACTGTAGAACAAGAAGAAAACTGGGGCCACATGGTGACCTCACTGGGGCCCAGGGCAGGAACTGGAGTCAACAATGCTGCAGGAGCTGACCTACCCCCCACCCCAGTGCAGCCGGGCAGTCTAAGGTACAGTACTAATATTAATGAGCTTGGGCATGATTCAGGTCCTTATCAAGGCTGAGAGGGCCAACCTAGTTGGTGGAGTACAGTGACAGAGAACCTGAGCAGAGACAATATCCCCAAATCTGACAGGTGGCAATTATGGGCCTGTGAATATAGTGTATACTTGGAAGGTGACAAAAGGACATTTGAAAAGCTGAGCATAATATTGGTGACCCAACAAAACTTTCTGCAGTTCAGAGCCAGAGTGTGTACTGAGATATGCCGTAGGATGATTAGTCAGAAATCAGAAGGAGAAGAAGGATCAAAGTTGTCTGGATGGAAGAGAAGGATAGAAGAGAGCATGTGTCCTGTTAGGGTGTCTATTTCTTCTGACCACCCAAACGCCAAAACTCTACTCATAACATCATCATCCTGCTAAGTTCTAAACGTCCGTAGTATTTAACTAAGGAGGACAGAAATACAAAATCAAAGGAGGCTATCCAAAAATAACTTCTAAAGCAACAGACATATTTAGACAATTAATAAGGGTCACAAGGTTATGGTTCCACTCAAGCCTTGGTTAAAAGAGTAATGTAACACTCTGCTTAGGAAAAAGTATTGCTAAAATTTTTGGTGCTTAATTTGTTAGTCTAATTTTAAAAATAAATTAAACGTATTTGAATTAAGATTAGAAATAAGCTCAAGAGAAATGCTATGAAATTGTTATGAATATAATATATATCTTTTTTCCCCCTGAAAATAGATTCTAGAGTATTGATTCATTTTTGGTGGGACACATCTTCCTGCAAACTATAGAGAAAAGGTCAGTTTTCTGCAAAATTACTTTCATTATGTTGTACCTTGAAGGTACAAGACAAATTAATTTAAAATTGCAATTACACCTTCACACCAAATATATCTGGATTAAAAATAACAAGGAAGTTTTTTTTTTAGTTAAAATTTTAAACAAGTGAAATTAACTTAAATGTCATTAAGGCTGTCTTATTTTAAGTAAATATCCAGTAGGAGCTTGGTTATATGAAGTTAAAGTATAATACTTTTGAGATAGCTGTAAGTTTAAACAACTGATTTGAAGTGGAAAATTAGAAATTCAGTGAGAATACTTTGCAAGCTTTATTGAGGTATAACTGATGTACAAAAAATTGCACATGTGTAATATATACTTTTTGATGAGTTTGGATATATGCACACACCTGTGACACCATCACCACAATCAAGGTACTAAATATCAATCACCTCCAAAAATTTCCTTGTGTTCTTTTGTGGTGGTTGTTGTTTTGTTTTTGTGGTAAGAACACTGAACGTGACATACTGTTAACATAAAGTGCACAACATCATGTTATTAACTATAGACACCGTGTTGTATGGCAGATCTCTAGAACTTATTTCTCTTGCATAACTGAAACTTCATACCCATTGAGCAATAATTCTCCATTTATTGCAGATTAATTTCATAAAATATAACATCTATTTCTTAAGCAGCAGACAATTGTTTACAGTGGAAATAATTGTTGATTACATCTCATTTTGATGAGATGTAGTAGAACTCTATATCTCATTTTAATATATAATTTGCCATTAAATAAATTCTTCCATAATATCATGTTTTAGGTAATTTTCTTCATAGTAGATTTACAGGAAGAGAAAAAAATATTTGCTGAGTTCTATTAAGTGCTAATGTCTTACACATGTTGTCTCAGTTATCAAAATAAGAACGGAAGCTCAGAGAGGTTAAATAATTTAACCAAATCACAAATGTACTAAATGGATTTCTAGAAAAGATTTATATTGAGGTCTGTCAGACTCCACATGTGTGCCCTTGGCCCCCTGCCCTCCTGAGACATTTTTTCCTGGGTCACTCTTTTTGGTCTGGGTCTCTAGGCCCATCTGTGAGCTGGTCTTGCTGCTGCCAGTCCGGGATTCTGAGCTCCAACAAGGCTGCCATGTATAGCTTCTGAGGCTCGTAAGGACACACAAAATCTCTCCAGTCAACAGCACAATTGCTTGGTCTGCACAGTTCAGTGAAGCAGCTCACAGCTGGAGAACCAAGACTATCTCCACACTCCACCTGGACAGAGAATGGAAACCACACCTCTCTGTGTGTGATAGCGTGACTTTGCCATTTCACTGTCTTCATTAGCACCACTTTGCTTTTCAGGGACTCTTCTGCCCAGACAAATAGTTTGATTTTTCATTACAGTCACTTCTCAAAAGACTCATCTACTCCTCAATGGAAATTATTAATAGACATCAAATCACCAAAGGTCACTTTTCTGCCAAATTACTTTCATTACGTTGTCCCTGGAGATAAAAGACAGGTTAATTTAACATTGCAATTTGAGTTTGAGCCCTAAGATTCTTTGAATGCCTCCACCAATCCTGAACTGTTGAATCTTGATTCTCACCTAATCCTAATCCAGCCCCCTCTTTGAAAGAACTGCCTTGAATCGAATTTCCAATTCTCAATAATTTCTGATGTTCCTGCCTCCCCTCTGATACACTGCCGATACTTTTGTAGGGGAAGAAGGACAATTCCTCTAGCTTCTAGGTCCTTCTGGCGTATCTAAGAATTAAATTGACATGAGACAGAAAAACTGGAGAAAATCAAACAAAGTTTAATTATATAGTAATATGGTATACATGGGAGAAACCCAGGAAAACTGAGTAACTCACCAAAATTGCTGAAGACACCACCTTAAATACCATCTTCAGCTAAAGACAAAGGAGGATGTTGGGGGTAGTGGTTTGGGACTTCAAAGGGGAGGAAGGCAATTCACATGGAGATGGAAAAGCAAATGTTTGGTAAACAAATGTTTGCCATGCCTTGCAAAGACAATGAGACACGGAGAGGACTTTGATCAAATGGGACTTGCTAGGTTCCTCCCTGTCTAACACACCTAGTTCATATACTGTAGTTATCTATGGTGAGAGCTCCTTCCTGGAACAGGCCTTCTATCTTACGTTCTTTTAGGTGGTTAAGGGGAGGAGGGCAAAGTTCTTTCTGTGTCTTTTTTTCTTAAAAATAATCAAGCCAACAAGACATATTTTGGGGTGGCAAATTTTAATCCCCCACAGTAGCTTCTATAACTCATTTTCAGAGCTTTTCCTATGTCTGTTGTTTCTAAAAAAAAAAAAATCAGACAGAGAAAGACAAATACCACATGATTTCACTCATATGTGGAACATAACAAATACATGCATAACGAGAAGAGATTAGTGGTTACCAGAGGGGAATGGGGTGGGAGTTGGGTGAAAGGAATGAAGGGACACAGATCTATGGTGGTGGACAATAATTAGACTACTGGAGGTGAGCACAATGAAGTCTATTCAGAAATTGGTAAATAATGATGTACATCTGAAATTACACAATGATGTTATAAACCATTATGATCTCAATAAAGTTACTGGGAAAAAATTCACCAATAATAAGAAGCCAACATAAACACCTTCCCAATTTGAATGTAAATCCTCTCCCATTATCAAAATTCTTGGAAAAAATATAAATTATACTCCTTGCCGATCTTAAAGTTTATAGGCATCAAAATCTAAAGTTCAAAAGTTAAGTTATTTTTCCCTTTGTGAGCCCAATTAAAGAAAACATGTTTTGAATGTCTTATTTGCAGTCTTAGCTAAAAGGGTTGTAGATTCCTAGGTGGAATTGGGGGTTCCTTTAGGAAGTCTAAACATGGGCTATCTTCCATGGAAATAGCTACAATTCTTTCAGGATCTCAGGAGATATAGATCAATGTGAAGTCCCTTATGTGTTTCATTTCCAAGGGCATCCAAAGAGTTAGAAGGACATACAAGGTTATCAAATATTAACCCTCCCACCCCCTCACCAGCCAACAAATTTAGGAAACAAAATGGTCTCCAGTCCCGGGAGAAAATTCCAAATCAAAATTATATTCCTATAACCCAGTACTTAGTGTTCCAATGACCACAGCAGAAATGCAATGGTAGTTGAGGGAAGGAGGGAGTGAGGGAGGGACTAAGACCTTCTAGGTAACAGTTTCATCAAATGTTAGTCAGCGAGCTCAGATATTGAGAAATCACAGCAAGAAAATATGTCAGTTAGCAGAAATCTCCCACGAACCAGTGAAATTTGACCCTGCTTGGGGAAAGTTGATGGATCATACACGAAAGGGGTGGCTGGTAAACAAATACCACAGACTGTCATTCTATCAGAGAATGACATTAAAATACTGCTATCTTCTTGCAAAGCTTAGATCTTCAATGTAGTAGCTGCTATTGTCACTAGATACATTTCATTACCACCCACTATTCAAAACCTTGTGATTTCCCTTTTTGGTAATCTCTTTCACTTAGCATAATGTTTTTGAGGTTTATTCATATTGTTGCATGTGTTATTAGTTCATCCTTCTTTATTGTCTAGTAGTATTCCATCATATTGACGTACCACATTTACTTTATCCATTTCCCAGTTGATGGACATTTAGATTCTTTCCAGTTTTTGGTTATTTTAAGTAACATTGCTTTGAGTGTTTAAGTACGAATCTTCGTGTGGACGTGTTTTCCTAACCCACCAAGGAGTGGAATTGTTGGGTCTTATAACTTTTTAAGAAACTGAAAAACTGTTTTTTCAAAGTAGTTGTAACGTTTTACATCTTTACCTGCAATGTATGGAGGTTGCAATTTCCCTACATCCTTACCAATACCTGGGGTTGAAAGTCATTTCCATTTTAGCGTTATAATAGGTATGTAGAGGTATGACACTGCCGTTTGAAATGTCATTTCCATAATGAATAATATTGTTGAGATTCTCTTCACATGCATATTTCTTATTTGTACATTTTATTAGGTGAAATGTCTAGTCAAATATTTTTGTCCTTTTTTAATTAGAATATTCGTCTTCTTGTGGTGATGGTTGAGTTGTAAGAGTTTATTATGTATTCTGGACACAAGTCTCTTCAGAAAATATTGCAAATATTTTATGCTTTCTTGTGGCTTATCTTTTCTTTTCTTTTTTGGTGAGGAAGATTAGCCCTGAGCTAATATTTGTTGCCAATCTTCTTCTTTTTGCTTGAGGAAGTTGGTCCCTGAGCTAACATCTGTGCCATCTTCCTCTACTGTGTATATGGGACACCACCACAGCATGGCTTGATGAGTGGTGTGTAGGTCTGTGCCCAGGATCTGAACCCGTGAACACTGGGCCGCCAAAGCAGAGCACGCAAACTTAACCACTACACCACTGGGCTGGCCACTATCTTTCATTTTCCTAATGATGTTTTTTGAAGATCAAGAGATTTAAATTTTTATGAAGTCTGGTTTATCTTTTTTTTTCCCTTTTAGAGCTTATGCTTTTTGTGTGATATTCAAGAGATCTTTTCCTAATCTAAAGTCACAAGGGCTATTTCATACTTTTCTTCTAGAAGTTTTATAGTCTTGCACTTAAATTTAGATCTATGATTCATTGCAAGTTATGTGTGTGTGTGTGTGTGGTATGACGTAAGGGTTCAGGCTTATTCTTTCCTCTCCTCACCATTGTGGACTTCCAATTGCTTTAGAACCACTTTGGGAAAAGACTATCCTTTCCTTATTGAATTACTTTGGCACTTTTGTTGAAAATCAATTAATCTTAGATGTATGTATTTATTTCTGGACTCTTTATTCAGCTCCATTGATCTATATTGTCTACCTTTATGCCAGTACTGTGTTATCTTGAATATTATAACTTTCAAGTAAGTTCCAAAATCAGATAGTGTGTCTTTAGCTTTGTTCTTCTTTTTCAAAATTGTTTGGCTATTCCAGATTCTTTGCATTCCCAGCTAGTCAATTTATACTCAAAAAAAAAAAAAAATAGTACACAGAAACCTGCATGTGGATGTTTACAGCAGCTTTATTCCTAATTGTCAAAACTTGGAAGCAACCAAGATGTCCTTCAGTAGGTGAATGGATAATGTACTGTGGTACATCCAGACAATGGAATATTATTCAGTGCTAAAAAGAAATGAGCTACTGTGGGAGATCAAATTTGGCCACCCTGAAATATATCTCTTTATCTTGATTATTTTCTCTGATGGACATTTGACCTCCCCCAAACTGCCTAAACAATCTAACATAGAAGGCCTTTTCCAGGAAGGAGTTACTATCATATGACGGCTGTAATATAATGTGAAATAGACGTTACGATAGGAAAGGCACCACAAGCCCATCTTATCAAAAATTTTGTCTCTCCCAGGCCACATTCTCTAGGTGGCCCTGCAAAGAGCTGCCAGACAAACATTAACATTTGTAAGGGAAATCTCCATTTGTAAAGGTATCTCCCTCTCTGTATTAGGAAGAGGGGGGATGGCCTTATCTGCGGAAACTCTTATCAGTACGGAAGGAGAGGACTTAAATCTGCATACCCTGGATTACTGTGATTTCTGTCTCCCTTCTGTCTCCCTCCCCACCCCCAACATCCTCCTTTGTCTTTAGCTGAAGATGGTATTTAAGATGAGAATCCCCGCTATTGTGTTGAGAAACTCGGTTTCCCTGGTTTCTCCCATGTATACATGTTATTAAACTTGGTATTATTTTCTCCTGCTAACCTGTCTTTTAATTATTTGGCCAGCCATAGGAACCTTAAGGGAAAGGGCAGAGGGGGATTCTCCCTCTTCCCCAACACTACCAAGCTGTGAAAAGATATGGAGGAAACTTAAATGCATATTACTATTGGGTTTTTATGGAGACTTCATTGCTTAGACATTATTAAGTTACCTTGTTAACATAACAAAAGACGCCTTTATCATACTCATCAGTTAGGAAATTTCAAGTGTTTTAGGAGCTCTGTGCCAGAAACAGGGGCAAACACCAAATATATATTTCTTATTATAAATCACAATAACACACCTGTCCTATGAAGATCAAGGTCAGACTATATCAGCTCTAAATGTAAGGCCTGCGTTTTTCCTGAAGCCTGGCATTGTGCTCAACTCAGATGATCCCAGACTTTACAGAGGACTCCAAGTGTTTTCTGAGATTCATCCTCTCCAGCTCATGGAAGGGCTCGATATATACAAGGACTACTAACCTTGGGAAAACGTGATCTTCTGTGTGGCCTAGATATTCAACTAAGACTCAGCTGTTAAACTCATAACCATAAAAATATAGCCACATCGCAGAAATACAGGCCTCTGCAAAATTCCCACATGACTTGAGTTAATACAATGTCTCCAACACTCAAAGCCTCTTGTTCAAGGCTTTGCCAGATGCTTTATTCACATTATTTTGCTCCCTAAATGTCTGTCTTATAGTTTCCACTTTCAGTGCAACAAATCTTAACACTTTCATGAACTGAAACTGCTACTCTCACAAACTACAGAATCTCCCCTCCTTCCCCTCTCCACTTTTCCAGAAGAGGAATTCATGCTTTAGTAAGTCTCACAGCATGAAGAGCAAAGCCAAGAGCATATGCCCCTGTAGGCAGGCAGCCATATCCCCAACAAAGAGAGAGAAAAAGGCTGGGAGAGAATCATACTAATTTATTCCCCTCTCTCTGAAAAGGGAGCAATTGAGCAGAGGAAAGCTAGGAATGTTTTGCTAATGAAACTCTTTTTTTTTTTTTGAGGAAGATCAGCCCCTGAGCTAACATCTGATGCCAATCCTCCTCTTTTTTCCTGAGGAAGACTGGCCCTGGGCTAACATCCTTGCCCATCTTCCTCTACTTTATATGGGATGCTGCCACAGCATGGCTCAACAAGCAGTGCATTGGTGCACGCCTGGGATCCGAACCGGCGAACCCTGGGCCACTGCAGTGGAGCACGTGCACTTAACTGCTTGCACCACCTGGCCGGCCCCATGAAACTCTTTCCATAGGAAAGGAGGCGTTAGGATTGGGACAGAAGCATTCCTTCCTAACATAATTCATGGTCACATAGATACTCACAAATAATTTTACTCTTACTTCTCTTTTTGAAATATTGCCAATATTCAATTCTGGGTAAATCCCACTGTCAACATTTCCAGTTCTTGTTTTCAGCCTGGCAAAATTTGCTAGGAAAAAAGAACTCATGAACATACTGATTCATTACATTAACTTTCTCTTTTTTTTTTTTTTTTTTTTTGCTGTGATAATGTCTTATTCTCTGAAAGATGGCTAAACTGCGAGTATTGTTAATTGCTAAGTGCATTCCAAATGTGTTCTTTCTTATCTTGACTGATTTCTTCAGGAGTATTCAATGCTTACATCCTCATCTTCCAGTATTACTTTGCTACAGCAGTCATTGGAAATGTGTTTCATTTCCCTCACATACCCAGGTAGTGAAATGCATGCCTCAGATGATTTTTTATTTCTTCAAAAGTCTTCAGTCTTGCTCTGTTCTTCCTCTCTTGGAGAAGGAGATTGTCCTCCTCTTTTAAGGTCAAGTCCTCCATCTATAGATATGTCCGCAAAAGACCATTCTAATGTGCTAAATTTGTATCTCTTTGTGCTATTGTAACTTTTTGACATAAATAGTATTTTATTACATCATTTCACTTTTTCTCATTCTTTTCCTGTCAGGGCTGCTTGTTGTTGCCGATGTTGTTTCTGTCTAAATATCCTGAAAATCGAAAGAAGAAAGAACATTCAGACGTGCCCCAGAGATTATTCTTATTTTTTTAGTATGTACATCCTGTATGCTATGTTAGAGTAAAAGTTTTAATATATTCGAAACCTTGTCATAAAATAAGAATAATGTGAGAATTCTTGACAATTCGCAAAAAGCTTTGGTTGTTAATCACTTAAGATGTAAAAGGACCCACAGGTTATTTTTCTTTTCTCCCTTTCTTTCTCACTGTGGGTCCGTTGTTCCCAGCCCTGTAAGAAAGCTCAGCGTTTTTGATAATCAGTTTCAACCATCTCTCTCCACCGCAATGGTTTGTTAAAAACGTGCTGCTGGCAATCTGTAAACCTAAATTCAGTGCAAAATTTCCATTATTCCTCAACAACAGAGACTGCCTGAAAATGAAGCCAACAAAGAGGAAAGCAGAGCTAAGGCCAGGGAGAGAAGGAGAATTGAAAGGAAGACCATAGCTAGAGGGGGAACGTGTGGGTTCCTGGTTAATGTGGTCAGTTGGGCCTGAAGCCAGATCCTTTTCTTTATCTTTCCAGTTATATGAATTATTAAATTCACTATATTTGCTAAAACTAGTTTGAGTTGGTTTTCTGACACTTGCAAATAAAGGGTGTTGGAAAACAAAAGAACTGGTAGTGAGAGGGAATTTTGCAATAGACAGACCCCAAAATATGGAATCAAGTTGAGTCAAGGAAGAGCGAATGGCAGGGGAAGTATCTTTCCCTCAAACTGGGGAGTTAATATTTTTTATAAGGAGCAATGCAACCGATTAGACAGATATCTACTGTAACTCTGGAAATAGATACTTGGTTGAGTAACAGTAGGAAGCAGGGATATCTTGTCTAATGCTTGCACTCTGTAATAAAGTATTAGGAGACGAGAGGTCTAAGCTTTGGTCTTGACTGGCCTGACTATCAGAAGAGAGGGAAGAGAATGGTACAATTTGATAGGGCCAACAATCCACGACAACTGAGAGTTACATAACCATGCATGCTGGGAGATTGCACTAGCTGGATCCTCTGCCCTTGGCAAGGTGGGGAGCAGGAACTACATTCAGGGATGCCATTGGGAAATGGAGGAAACTAGATACCCTAATCTTGTGTGAAAACTTCCCATACTGTGTTCTCTTTATGACCAAATTAATTACCACTCACATTGCATAGAGTCACCCACTAGGACTTAGCTTGTGGCAAAGAGCAGAATACACCTAGCTTATATCTGAGCCATTAATTTGAAGGAGGCTATTAAAATAAATACCAAAGTTGTGGGTAGAGCACCAGGGCCTGTCGCTAGAAGACAGGACTACATGATCCAGATTAATCAACTCTGACTTACGAAGATCCCTAGCTTTGTTTATTTGATTGGGGAGTAGAAAGAATGCAAATTTGCCAGCATCCTACTGTGGTTTTAGGAGAGATTTTGTGACCAAGAAAACCGCAGGTTAACTAAGAAAATATTCGTATGACTGTTTATTCCCAAGGTTTGAAGGCAACCCTGCTGGAAGTAGGATGCTAAAGCAAAATAGCTGCCCAATTTTCTTTCTACACATGAATAGGAAGGGCAAAAAAAGGGTGAATTTTCCAGTGAAAAGAATCAGCGTCATTGAGATTGGTTGACCACATTTCACTGCTTTGGCAGCCAGCCCTTGCAATCCACATACCAGAAGTGTGGTAGATGCCTTATACAGCCATCACTCGTGGGAGGTTTGGTATCCTAGAGGATACCAAAATCCACTGATGCTCAATCCCTTATATAAAATGACATAGTATTTACATGGTAACCTACACACATCCTCTCACATACTTTAAGTCATCTCTAGATTACTTATAATACCTAACACAATGTGAATGCTACGTAAATAGTTGTTATACTGTATTGTTTAGGGAATAATGACAAGAAAAAAAAGTCTGTACATTTTCAGTAGAGACACAACCATCGTAGGCCTTTCAATTCCTGGTTGGTTGAATTCATAGATGTGGAACCTACAGATACGGAGACCTGACTATGTGTTGTTTCTCTTTCTTTCCACTTCTAAATGGGAGATTTTTTGGATGGTTACCCTGTTTTCTCTCCATCAATGTATAGTCAGTGTGTTGTGGTGGTTAAATATGTTATTTAGCCACGGAATGCTGGACTTTGAGGCCATATCTGGACTTGATGGGAAAGACTGCACATCACCCGAAAACCTGGTCTCACAGACCAATGCACTAACTGGTTAAGACTTCAGTTAGTCACCCTCAGGAGGAAAGGACAAGTGAGAGTTATTTATGAATGGGGTGCTTGCATTTCATCATTCTGGGAGTTTTTGAAATTGTATGAATGGCTGGAAAGGCTGTTTGTGGCTGCTAGGAAGTCAAGAGATGAAATTACAGAAGGCATCCACTAACTTTATTCTTTGTGATCTCCACCAAATCTTTTCAGAAAAAGCATTTCCTCCATTTCACGTGATTCCGATGGGTTGTTAATTAAGATGGTTTGATATTTCCAAATAGAGGTATAAGGATATGACCTGTTCTGACCAGAGTCACATCTTTTTCAAGGGTTTGAAATATATGTTGAGAGAAAGCAGTTGTCTCATATTCTGAAACTATGGTCACAAAGAGTAATGAAAGTCTGGGGATAGAGGGGCTTTGTTTGCCACTATTATTCAGTGAATTAAAGCTATTGTAGTCAGAGGGGAACATGAGCAAAAAATATCACAGCATGAAGGTCTATGGTGTTTTTGGCTAATTGTCTCTACCCCCATCTCCCTCTCAGAAATCCCTGCCTAGAGTCCTTTTTGAGTGGTGAGTAAACTCCTTTAGTAAACAGCTGATTTAAACAACAATGACCCTGCATAGGGATATAGAGCATAAATAATTCAGCTTGACACATTGAGCTGAGTCTATTTGAAACTTCAGTTTAGTAATCAGATCCAAGAGATGTAGCAAAGATCCAGATAGTTGTAGATCCTTGATCTGAGAGATCTGGCAACTGTTG
The DNA here is from genome assembly GCF_057802395.1 of Ceratotherium simum simum. Lineage (NCBI taxonomy): Eukaryota > Metazoa > Chordata > Mammalia > Perissodactyla > Rhinocerotidae > Ceratotherium > Ceratotherium simum. The sequence continues at coordinate 14,043,079 of NC_141935.1, read as the reverse complement.
ACATGTGAGCTATCATCAGCTCTTAAATATGATAGAGAGAAAGGTCATCCTTCCTCAAGAATTTTACTTTTATCTTTTAGAAAATTGTCATAACATAACTCCCGTTGCCAGAACAAGACACTTACCGTGGTGTTTATGAAGTATATAGCACCCTTTTTAAATGTGGTGCCCTTGTGTTGCACACAGCCTTTACAACTAAACATTCTGGCATTGGTTATGACAATATGACAATATGGAGCCACATGGACATGAAAATTGGCAATCAGCCTTGACTGAAGCATAATGTTTTGGAAACACTAAATAGTTTGGTGCAACAGAGTTAAGCTACGTGGAAAGGCTAATCACATCTTCTTTTCCAGATAACTGAGATCATGGTGTTAAAGACCTTGTGGCTATAATCAGAGTTTAGACTTTACACTGTAAGCACTGGTGAGCCACTAAATATCCTAAGATGGGAAGTCAGATAATCAGAGCTGTGATTCACAGAATGGGAAGCTTATAACAAAAACAGGAGAAACTAGAATCAGCAACTGTTTTTAAGAACCCGGAGCACTGGGGACAGTGTTGAAACACCCACCTGTGTTGCTTGTGTTGTTAGTATCACAAGTATTGCTTACCTAACATCTCTCTTGCCCAGGGTTTTAATCCTTGGCTCTCTACCAGAACAGAAGCATCTTTTAGAGGAGTTTTTGGAGAAATATATGTTGGTCTCAGATTATGTATCCTACGGAGTTTATAAAAACATTTTTATAAAAAAGAGAGTTGAAGAAAACATGTATGAACATAACATAGTTACATATACTTATAAAAATAGGAGAAAAAATTTTATATGTAAACATTGGTGATATAGGCTTTTGTAGTAGACAATTTGGAAGAAAAAGAAAAACAGTTGTCCTGGAGTTGTCAAGTCAGAGATCTGACCCAGTATCAGACTTGACTAAATAATGTCAAGATTACAGGCTGTCAGCAAACACACATGAAGCAGAGAGAGGTCTGCCATGTCAAGGACAGCTTAGCAGATCCTGCTCTCCCACGCCGGACATGTCTTTTTGGCTCAGAGTAGATGAGGTCTGTAGGTGCAATGTGTGGAGTTTCTCTCACCATGGGAAGCCTTTCAGCTCTACTCCTTTATAGCCCAGAGTTGTACAGCTTAGCTGACATTATCCAGGGAGCCTTGCATCATTGACCCAGGGTTTTATTTCCTCTAGGTACTCCTTAGCCAGAGCCATCTTTCTAAGGGCATTTTAAAGATAATGAATCTTTCTCCCAGAAAATCTCCTTAGTTTCCTTACTTGAGACAGTCCAGTTGACAAGGAAATTAACTGTGTCATCTGCCTTGCCTCCTTCCCAGTGTCATTCCCATCTCCCACAGGGGAGTGAATGGATCGCTGGCCTGTTGCTTTAACTCCTGTCTCCCGGTAATATTTCAGAAATATTCTGAATTATTATTGAAGTAACATGAGTTTTACGATCGGGAAATTTCCTACAGTTATAGCAGCCTGATATAAGGTATGGAAGAACTTGTGAAGAAGTAGGTGATCTTGGAAATAAGATGGCTTTCTTGGGTGGGAGTGAAGTGGAAGTTTTTTAATCCTGAGAGAACTGATTGAAGAAATGTAAGGAAATTGGCTCTTCACTTACTCTTTAGCATATTGACTGCAGCTTGATTGTGCTATAGGTATTAGACAATTTTAGAATCATTTTATAAATCAGTATGTCTCTCACATTTAAAAATGTTTTCTTTTACATTGATGAATGCTTGTCTTTTTTAAGAAAACATTCAATATCTACATTCTGGGCAAACATATGGTATGCTTTAAAACTGCTAACAAATAACCTATACAATTAGACAGCCCACTATCTTAATTATTATTTTTCATTTCCACAGATACAGCATTTGACTAAAATGGTATTCACTCAAAGTAACTGACAAGCATTAATTACTTAATGTGTTCATGTTCTTTATGGATAAGTTAAATATAGTTGAATATATATGTGCGTATACACACACACACATACACACACACACACAGGATTAATACAGAATAAAAGGAAATATTTGTTGCCTGCTGAATGTGTATATAATAATATCTATAAAATTCCCATCAAATGGATATCAGTCTTCTTTTCAGAAATAATACTCTTAGCAATATCATTTGTAATCACTTTTAGATGCATTTTTAGCATAAAAATTATTTTAGTCAGGAAGTTCTTTGCAGTTAAACTTTTGTGATAATTTTTCCAGCTTTACTGAGGTATAATTGACAAACAAAAATTGTATATGTTTAAGGTGTACAATGTGATTTTTCTTAAGACTATATTTTAGAGCAGTTTTAGGTTCACGGTAAAACTGAAGGGAAGGTTCAGAGCTTTCCCATATGCCTCCTTGACCCCCCATGAACAGCCTCCACCATTATCAACATACTCCACCAGAGTGGTACATTTGTTACAATTGATTAACCTATGTTGATACATCATTACCATCGAAAGTCTATAGTTCACATTACAGTTCCCTCTTGGTGTTGTATATTCTATGGGTTTGGACAAGAGTGTTATGACATGTATCCATCATTATGGTATCATACAGAGAGTATTTTCACTGCTCTATAAATCCTCTGCGCTCCACTTATCTTCCCATCCCCCACCCCTGCCCCTTGGCAACCACTGATCTTTTTACTGTCTTCATAGTTTTGCCTTTTCCAAAATGTTATAGAGTTGTAGTTACACAATATGTAGCCTTTTCAGATTGGTTTCTTTCACTTTGTAATATGCATTTAAGGTAACCCTATGTCTTTTCATGGCTCGATAGCTCATTTCTTTTTTAATGCTGAATAGTGTTCCATTGTCTGGATGTACCACAGTTTATTTATCCATTCACCTACTGAAGGGCATCTTGTTTGCTTCCAAGTTTGCTTTAGGTTGAGTCTCTTTGAATTAAATCTGAGTTATTATTTGAAAATCAGCCAGTTTTGTCCTTTCCTCTGAAAATCTGATGAGACATAGATCCTCTACCCAGATAATACACATATACACATAAGCACAGAATTTGAGGGTTTTTCAAATACTGTCCATCCAAAGACCTTGAGTGATTCATGTAACATATATTAAGAATCCCTAGAGCTGGTCCTGATGGCCTAGTTGTCAAAGTTTGGCACTTTCACTACTTCAATGGCCCGGGTTTGCTTTCTGGTCACGGAACCACACCACCCATGTGTCAGCTGCCATGTTGTGGCAGCAGCTCACACAGAAGAACTAGAACGACATACAACTAGAATATACAACTATGCACTGGGGCTTTAGGGAGGAAGGAAAAAAAAAGAGGATGATTGGCAACAGATAGCTCAGAGCAAATCTTTCCCTGCAAAAAAACAAAAGAAAACAAAACACGGGGTTCTCCTCTTCTGCCATTTGCAACTTTTTTTAAAAAAAGAATCCCTCTACTTTATGAAGTGTAAGGAAAAAAAGTTTACTATTTCCTTTAATAATGATAACTAGATTAGAAAATTTATACCCGAAATAAATTTTTCTTTAATGGTTTAGCTTACATGTAATACCTCTCACTTTTGTAAACTTTTAAAGATCTAAAACTTCAATCTATATGCATTATTCTACAATTTTTAAATTTTATACTAATATTCATATATATGCTTATTAAAAACACTGGTAAATAATTTTGAGTTAGAAATCTTTCTGGCTTCTTAAATGAATTCTAATATTTTGTACAAACATAACCATTCTCATATCTCATTTTTAAAAATTTTTTCACATTCTGAAAATATTATTAAGAATTTTTGTTTTTGGAATTGACGTGATTGAGAATTGTAATCTACACATGTGAGACTAAAAATGCATGAACAGCAGCCCTTTTCATGTCATACTTGTGTAGCTCTGTAGTTCTTTAATTTATGGAGTCTGTGGTTGGTCTACTTGGCCTCTTACGTGTTTGGATTTCTTGAATTCTTTACTTAAAATAAATACTTCATAAATAAGTGATAGTCCTTTCTCTGAGCTATATGATTATAAAAAGACATACCCACTCAACAATCTGAATAAAAATGCAAGAACTTTAAAAGATATTGGTTATAGTAGAATTATATAACACTGTGGGGGTATGAGAATGGGGGAAACTAGCTGTTTCTGTTATCTATTGCTATGCCACAAGCCAACTTGAAACTAAGTGGCTTAAAACAAAAATTTCTTGTCTCTCATGGTTCTTGGTTTGACTGCTCTCTACTGGGACCTTCTCACTTGGAGTCTCTCAAAGAGTTGCAGGCAGATAGTAGGTGGGACTGAGATCATATAAGGGATAGACTGGGCTGATCATTGACACTCGCTGTTGGCCAGTTGCTCAGCTGGTGTTGACAACTGAGCATCTAATGTAGCCTTTCCATGTGGCAAGGGAGTCCTCACAACATAGGTAGTTGGAATTCTTACATAGAGTCTCAGGGCTCAAAGAGAAAAGGTGGAAACTTCCAGGGCTCCTATAAAGATGAGGCCCAGAACTGGAATGGTATCATTTTGCTATAGACAAAGTGAGTCATTAAGGCCAACCCAGATTCCAAGGGAGGGGAATAAGACTCCATTCTTAGTGGGAAGAATAGCAAAAAATGTGCTTTAAGTATCTGTTGAGGTAATTCCCAGAGATGAGCAGGCCTGAGGAGCTATGAGAACAGGGATGTCTAATATTATATTTTATATTGGTAACATAGCTGTGACATATCTCCCCAAATTTTTGTTAGTCTGCCATACACGTATATAAAGTTTGTGGATAATTAAGGGTGAAAGTATTAAAAGGAAGCATAGCTTGTCCCATATTCACCACTCTGTTAATAATAAATGAACAACATCTTATTTAAAGATTACATCTAGGGCATTCAGATAATGGGAAGCAGCCAAATGAACAATGGTACATGATGGAGTCAGAAGTCTATTTAAATCTTCATCATATAAAATTTTTTTTTTTTTTTTTGTGAGGAGATCAGCCCTGTGCTAACATCCGCCAATCCTCCTCTTTTTTTGCTGAGGAAGACGGCCCTGGGCTAACATCTGTGCCCTTCTTCCTCCACTTTATATGGGACGCCGCCACAGAATGGCTTGCCAAGCAGTGCGTCGGTGCGCGCCCGGGATCCGAACCAGCGAACCCCGGGCCTCCGCAGCGGAGCGCGCGCACCCAACCGCTTGCGCCACCGGGCCGGCCCCTAAAATTTTAATCACAATAAAAAATGTCTGAGAGCTCCTGAAGTTAAGACACCAGGTTGATCTTATTTATACCATTAGTTCCCAAACTTATTTCAGCATAGATTGAACTTTCTCTCTCTCTTTCTCCTTAACAACTGTTAATATCTAACAGAATTGGTGTTTACTACATACCTTTTGGAAAATGCTTGATACCAAAACAGGACAGAGAATGTGTTGAGTTGATAGAAAGGAAAATATCTTTGGATTACAGCTTTCAAGATAGACTTAATAAAGGATCCGGGAATCTAGAATCATTAATGGAACTTGCTTTAGAAGAGAGGGGGGTAGATTTTGTTGGAAGCAATGTTAGAGATCATGCAGGCCAAGAGTTTTCATAATATTTTCAGTGGAATCCAAGTTTTTTCTGGAGATGTTTCAGAGAAGACCAGGAAGGGAGGTGGGTGGACAAGCCAGTGAGACTCAAACATCTTAAGAAGGAACGTCCAAAGAAACTCGGTTTCTACCTCTTCTCTGTGAGTTTAATATTAGATTTCACTTAAGCAGTAATGCTGATTAAAAGATGAAGGAGAAGAAGAAGATGAAGGAGAGGAGGGGGAGGAGGAAAGAGTTCATACAAAGAATTAGTGGCACAATCACAAATACAACAGAGATCCTCTGACTTGTAGACCAGGATATTTCCAGTCTTCCACATCGTCTCTGAGGAGGGGGAATTCTGAGACTAATAGAAAGTTAGGCTGTGCTCAGAATGTGAACAATCTTGAATTCAGGATAAGGATTTTGTCATTACTCTTAACAGATTTTGAAAATTCCACAAATATTTCTTAGCAGAAAATAGAATTGCATTTTTAGGAAGATACAGTGCTAGCAGTACGTGATAAAACTGAGGAGAAAAATATTGCTATTGAGAAGGAAAATATTCGAAAAAATTTGACTCACTTTTTATCTAAACAATCCTGGCAAGAGGTGGTGAATTATAAGGACTCTGTTAATTCCATGTCAATGGAAAGGTAAGCAGAAAAAGGAATACACTGCATGCATTGAAGTTATTAAGAAATTTCCCTACTTTGGATGAGCTTGATTCTTAATTCTGTATTCAAAATTTCTAACTGAATTTTAAGGCTTGATTAAGCAATTTGGTTTAGTTACTGATATTTATGTATAAGCATTATATCTTTAAGTTGAGAGAGTTTACTGTTCTTTTATTTAAAAAAAATTGCTATTAAGATAAATTTCTACATCTTCTTAAATCATTTTGAGGGGATATTGGCCAGTGGTATTGGATAGTTTACTGAGAAAGGAAATTGATGATAGTTTAGTATGTTTCATTGTGTAGACAAACGTCACTAGAAAACACTATCTGAAACACACCACTTAAATTGTCAATGCTAGTTTTTGTAATTAAACTAGTTCTTTAAGCCCTACTAGGGCAGATTTATGTTTGTCTTCTTTGCTATCATTTTCTCAGTGTCTGCCACTTAGTAGACACTCAAATAGTAGAAACAGAAAGAATACTGTCTGTCACGTCGCAGACACTCAAAGTTATTTGTAGAATACATATACAATAATACATGAAGCTACTTATTGTCATGTAGTTAAATATTTTGTATAATACACTATTAACATTTTGAAAATTTGTAGAAAATTTGCTTATCCCCAATAATATAAGTTCTGTGAATAAATGTGATTGGATAAGAAAAAAACATAACATTTTATATAGAATTCAACATATAATAATTAAAAATTACTTAGAAACTCTTCAAAGAAAATATGTATGTACATATCATGCTATACAAGGTGATCCCTTCTTTTTCCGAAAGCACATTCCTGTTCAGCCTAAATTCGTTCTTCCAATCAGGCAACTGACAAGGCAATTTTTGCCACACTTGAATTTTCTGCTCAACTATAAAGAGGGACTAACACGTAATTAGAAAGCCTGGAAGAAAATTTGAAAGCAACATCTGTTTTTCTTTCATATTTTTGTTTATTCTTCCTCCTCTCAGCTGAAAAAAATTTTGATGTTGAATTTATGGATTTAATGCTTAAAATAAAATAATTTATTTTAAAGTAAAACTTTGACTCCCCAAATAATTTCTCAAAATTGAGTGTAATTTGAACTTTTTTGAATAAATGCACATTTTCTAATTAGACTATTACAATCAGTGCAACTGTTGTTTTGTAAGAGGAATCTATAACAGGAACTAAGGTAATTTCTTGTAATTTTGGCTACGTAGGATCTGATTGCAAAGAGCCTATCAGAAATTCTCATTAGCAGTTGTAGACGTGTTTGATTAATAAAAGTGATAAAGTCATCATTAGTTAATAAATACAGTTTGTTTCATAGAAAAATTCTCCTCCAAAGACACGACTCACTTGGAGCAAGGGCCTCTGTCTCTTGGGTGGCAAAAATATTGGTGCCCAATGAACTCAATCTGATTATAGGAATTAGTAGTTCTTCGATAGGGAGTGCTCAGAGGTAATTAATTTGCTTTTCCTTCAAGGTTTTTAAATATCCAGATTGATCTTTGTCCACCTGATTAACCAGTTAATTAAATTTTTATGTAAGTCTTCTGACCTAGTTAATTTGGCAGGAGCATACGTTAATGGAGAGTAACAGATGAGGCTCTTCCTGACCCCTCCGTCCAAATCGCTGCACCTCATCTGCTTCTACCAGAAGGAGCCCCTGCTTTTACTAACTTATGAGCTGTTGTGGAAACAAATAAGCAAAAGAGCAAACACTAAAACGGGGAGATTTTTAGAGTCTGTAAGTTTCTACAGGAGGAGTCAAGACACTGAAAGGAGAAGGGAAATTTTGGCAAAATTGACATAGTGCCTTTCAAGAGCAGAAGCACTTAAACATTTATTGAATAAACAAATGATGAATGAATATATAAATGGCTTATGGGCTGTGCCAGCTTACTTTTTGGGTATCTTCCTCTAGTCAAAAACTGTTATAATATTTTTTCTTAAAATTGCAATACTCTTTTAAAATCACTGATTTTAAGACTTTAACAGGTCTTATCTTTTAGAGTTGTATGATCTGTAGAGTTTAGGAAGCTGAACTTGGAAGTGGCTGTGGGACAGTGTTGATTAGAGGAGCTGAGTCACTTGGATGCCGGAGAAAATGAGCAAAAAGGTAAGAGAAGAGGCAGGGACAAGAAATAAAATGAATTTGGGCCGGCCTTGTGGCTTAGCGGTTAAGTGCGCACGCTCCGCTGCTGGCAACCCGGGTTCGGATCCTGGGTGCGCCGACACACCACTTCTCCGGCCATGCTGAGGCCACATCCCACATACAGCAACTAGAAGGATGTGCAGCTATGACGTACAACTATCTACTGGGGCTTTGGGGGAGGCGGGGAAGAAATAAAATGAATTTAAAAATGTGTCTTAAGATTAGGCCAACATTTAGGAACTGGCAATGAATTTCTCCTCCATCCCATCTTCCATCTCCTCTCCCTTTTCCCTCTCGCCTCTCTCTTCTTTTTCTCTTCCTCTTTCTTGTTTCTAAACTTTGAGATCCTTATTTCCCAGGCTACAAACTCAGGCTAAAATTACTTATTCTATACTTAAAATACATTAGAGTTAAATATAGTTCAGGGAATTCAGACCCTAATCATAAGAGTTTCCTTGGGAAATGTTGCTTAGCTACAAACTTCATTTTTTTATAACAACAATAACAAAATTTATAGGTTGGGGCTGCTTATATTTCACAGATCAGTGGACTGACTACTTGTCTGCTTTACTTTTTCTCCTCATTAAAATAAAAATCAAGATGTTCTAGTAAATTCCTTTCACTTATTACCCAGTTGATGGTTGTATTCTCAAATACCTGTGAAGAAAATTAATGAGCTTCTGCAGAGTACTAAAACTGTGCATATCCTTGGAAACTAATGTTGTGTTTAGCTTCAGGCATGATGGATTGATCTGGTGCACTGTTATAGTTTGTGGTTTCAGAAAAATGATTTATAAGGAGAAAAACAGGCATCATTTTGTTTATGATGTATGGGCTTTGATCTTTAATCCTGAATTTTTCTATCATTAGTCCAGAGAAAGGGATATTATAAGACAGGTGCAATGAGATTTCAAATATTTTCATATGTATAAATCAGTTTATTATCCATATTTTGGTCAAGGGTTTTATGATAGAGAACATAATCATGATGGAGCACACAATCATTAACCCTAGCATGGTTTCTCAAATACATGTATTTGCCAAATTGCATAACCATATGTATATTCAGCTAGATATAGATATATATGTGTGTGTGTGAAAAACCACTTTAAGTATAAGTGAAGATTGCAGTAGAGAAATAGTTTAGTCAAAGGAATTTAATGATTGAATACCAATAATCCATGTAGAAAATAAATTCCTCTTTAATATATGAGGTCACCTACGTTTTATAAAATGGAAAGATTTTCAAGGATTTATTGACCTAAATTCAGGAGAATTGCCTTTCTCCTTGCCAGGCCCCAAGTAAATGAATAGGTTAGTTTTTATAAAAGAGTGAATAAAAGGTCCAGAACTCTATAGAGACATCAGTCAGAAAGATTTTTCAAGAAAGTTCCCTTTTTTCTATTCAAGATAACATTGAAAAATGATTATACGTTACCTAGACTATTTTTTTCAGTCTTCTTCCAGTGTTCTTTCTCCTTGAAGAGTTTCAAGGGTTCAAGCTAAGCCTGAAGCTTCATATTAGGAGGCAGAATGTGGCTTGTCCTGTGTCAAGGCCCCTGGAAACCTGTTCACTGCTTTTTCTTCTTGAGGTGACTGGCCTTCTCTTCTACAGCCAAGATAATGGAGAATTGTCAGAGGTTCAACCAGAGAAGCAGAACCAGTAGGAGATATACATTAAAAGATTTATTTTAAGGAAGTGGCTTAAGCTCCTGTGAGGGTTGGCTAGGCGAATTCAAAATCCATAGGGCAGGCCAGAAACATGGGCGTGGGCTGAAGCTGCTGTCCACATGTGAAATTTCTTCTTTATCAGGGAAGCTTTGGCAATGATTTTAAGGCCTGTCACCTAAATGAATCAGGTCCACTCAGATTATCTAAGATAATTGCTTTCTCTTATTTGGCTTTTATGCATCATGAACAGGTAAGGGATTATCTAGGATAATCTCCCTTACTTTAAGTCAATTGATTAGGAACTTTACATCTACAAATATCTTCACAGCAACACCTGGATTAGTACAGATGGTCCCTGACTTAACTATGGTTCGATTTATGATTTTTTGACTTTATGAAAGTGTGAAAGTGATATGCGTTCAGTAGAAACCATGCTTTGAATTATGAATTTTGATCTTTCCCCAGGCTAGCAATATGCAGTCTGATCCTCTCTCATGATATGCAGGGCAATGGCAGCCCCCGCAGCTCCCAGTCAGCCCAGGGATCACAAGGGTGAACAACAGATACACTTACAACCATTCTGTTTTTCACTTTCAGCACCATGTTCAATAAATTACATAAGATATTCAACACTTTATTATAAAATAGGCTTTGTGTTAGATGATTTTGCCCAACTGTAGGCTCATGTAAGTATTCTGAGCACGTTTAAGGTAGGCTAGGGTAAGCTGTGATGTTCAGTAGGTTAGGTGTATTAAACGCATTTTTGACTTATGATATTTTCAACTTATGATGGGTTTATCAGGACATAACCTCTTGTAAGTGGAGGAAGATCTATATTTGATTGAAAACTGCAGACTCAAGCTTAGCCAAACTGACACATCCAAAGACCATCACATTACAATGATGATGTATAATTATAGCTTTTCCTCTCTCATTTGGGGCACCCAAAGGCAAATGCTCTTATGAGTTGGTGCAGGATCAAGATACTGAGAACATTCTCATGCTTTATGGGTTTTTTTCCCTCTCACTATAACTGAGCCTTGTTTTTTCATGCATCCCTAGTAACAATTCTACCAATTCTATTTATTCACAAAGGGAAGAATCATTGCCAGGAATTTCTGGCACTGGCAGAGAAATGTTCATATTGAAAATTTTGCTTTTTAAGTTAGTTGGTAATTTTTTCGTATTGATTAAGATATAAAATACAGTTTCATGGTTTAGAATGTTTTACAATCTATATAACAATTTTTTTTTTTTGTGAGGAAGATCAGCCCTGAGTTAACATCCATGCCAATTCTCCTCTTTTTGCTGAGGAAGACCGGCCCTGAGCTAACATCTATTGACAATCCTCCTCTTTTTTTTCCCTTTTTCTCCCCAAAGCCCCAGTAGATAGTTGTATGTCATAGTTGCACATCCTTCTAGTTGCTGTATGTGGGACGCCGCCTCAGCATGGCTGGACAAGCAGTGTGTCGGTGCACGCCCGGGATCCGAACCTGGGCCACCAGTAGCCAAACGTGCACACTTAACCGCTAAGCCATGGAGCCGGGCCCTATATAACAATTATTAAGGAGATGGAATATTTATTCTAGGTAAATATAAAACATCTTTAAATCATAAAAGTTTGTAACTCTTTTGGAGGGTGTTTATATTATTATAACTCTTATATGATAGGGTAGAGGTTAAATTAACTAACGTTTTCACCTAATATACTATTATATCATAATATTCTTTAATTTTGAATATAATAATATAATCTATTTACAAAGAATAAATGTTGTGTTGGAATATTTTAATTAAAGACAATTTAGGGAGAGAAATCAGTATAAAAATCATTTTGTAGGGAGAAACTTTCATCACAGGCTTGGGTGTTTTTATGTCTTAAAATGCTTATCCTCATGTCACTTGCAACAAAAGTCAGTTTGAATTAGTCTCTAGTCAAGATATGAAACCTACATTAGGGGGAAAAATCTCATCATTTCAGTCAGGGCAAAAATAGAGTCAAAACAGTAGTAGATTTCTCGAGAAACTGAGATTTTCTCAAGAATTAGAGAATACAGTGGGCCCTCTTATCCCTGGGTCCCACACTCAAGGATTCAACCAGCTGAGGATGGAAGGCCTACGATGATTGGCCTGTACTGAACATGCACAGACTTTTTTTCTTGTCACCATTCCCTAAACAATAAAGTATAACAAGTATTTGCATAGCATTTACATTGTCTTAGGTATTATAAGTAATCTAGAGATGATTTAAAGTATACGGGAAGATGTGCATAGGTTATATACAAATACTACCCCATTTTATACAAGGGACTTGAGCATCCCAGGATTTTGGTATCCTTGGGGGGTCCAGGAACCAATCTCCTGCAGATACCAAGGGACTATTTGTTTACTCCATTTTCCCCTGCTCTGTCTAATCCCTTTTTTTTGTTGTTTGGCTACTGCATTAATTAGTAACTTTATTTGTTTGTGAATATCTCTGAAGGAATCTGAAGTAAACTGTAAAGTAATTTGGTCTTTTTTATTTTATTTTTTTCTAAGATCACAAACTGTATATACCCAAGTGAAATAATTCAAGATTTTGCATTGGTTTCCTAACTAGGATTAATTGGGTCTTGTTGTCTTTTCTTTTCTATATTATTTTGTAGCAGAGTGGAAGCATGCACATACCTAATAGCTGTTTTGTAAATATTTGTTGATTGATGACAGAAGCTGGTTAAGAAGAGTTTTAATGAATCATTAGTACATTCAATTAAAAAATCATGGCAACAACATTAATGTTGGCTTAGCTATTTCTAGACTCTGCTTTCATACACACAAACAGTCCATTGGTGGCTTTGAGTTCATTGCTTTACGTATATAATTAAATATAATATTCTAAAATAATTAGAGAGAACAAAAGTACCTCAATAAATATTTAAAATTTGTATCTCTATATATCTTCCTGTGCACTCATTAAAATATTGCATTGGTTCAGGAAAAATAAAATATTACCTTAGTCCACTCACCCACGACACATGCACACTTGAATCTAATTAACTTTTTACTGTATGAGCATCACTTCTATAACCAAGGCAAATGATTTATCACAACAAAAGGAGGTGTCAAAAGAGTTGTTTTTCTTTTGGGGGAACTGATTGTTTCCTAATGACCAGCAATTTTGCTTCTCCAGCATTTCCCAGTCATAGCTGGGTTAACCTTCCCTGCTTATGATACATAAAAGCCAAACACAAGAAAACCATTTTTTCTCAGAAACCATCTTTTTAATACTTTTATTAAATGGTTTTCATTTTGTTTAAAGATAAATTTGTTCCATCTTTTGCATAGCCAAAAATATAGCCAATGATGGTTTAATCGCGCTTCACTAACTGCTGATAGTATTGTTTGAAAATGATTCTGAAGCTGGACTTCAGATGGCTTTTGGCACTTTGCTGAGAATGGTGATACTTACACTGCTGAAGAATCACAGACCTGCCCTATTTTCCCTGTGGCTGCTTTCTGCAAGGACAGACAACTGCACACTTGAGGGCAACTGGGCAGGTCCACAGGGTAGGAGAGCCAAAACCATGGAGTCTTGATTATTTATTGCTCTCTTCTTGTGTGCCTTATCATGGGGTTAAGACAGAGATGGTCCTTTGGAAAGTACAAGCTTGTGAGATAGGCAGACATCCAACAAGTAACCGTAAAAAGATAACAAGGCTAGAGAACAAGGAGGCAACGTTAGAAATGGAAGAATGGATATGGAGAGCAGAGAGTCTAGGATTGAATCCTAAGAAACTCCTTTGTTTGGAATAAGAGGAATCTGCAAAGAAGAAAACAGCAATGAATTTGCAGACACATGCAAAAATTGTATGTCAAGGGAACAAAAAGAAAAGATTGTGTTTTGAAAAGAAATAAGTGGGCAACTGAGGAAAACACTACCGAATGATCTAGGAAAATAAAGACTAGGCCACCATATTATTTCCTAAACTATTTCTCCTCCATCCTTCTCAACACTGTGGGCTGCCATTGATTAAACTTTGAGGTTTGGTGCTCCTCCGTTGATGTCACTCCATTTATCTCCAACAAGTTGACAGTGGTAAGAGCAATGACAGTAGAGTGGTTTCGCTTGAGCCAAATTGAAGGACAAACGGCAGAGTCCCACCTAAAGGGCATGTCATGGATTGTTCTGCTTTTCGTCCTGGTGCCTTCTCCCGTGCTTTAAGGCCCACTCTGCTGTTGAGTGAACAAGCATGGCTCCGCAGTTCAGAGGAGTTACCTCCCTCAGGAGAACCTTTAACTTCTGGGTTACAGGAGCTGCTGGATACATGTTCCAGCATGCCGTTCTTCAGACACACAATTCTGAGGTGTTCCCTTTACTTCTCAGAAGATTCCATAACAGTGACCATGATACCCTGTCCTTGTATTGGACTTTTTTTCTTTCCTGTTTATCACAGCAACTTCCTGAAATCACCTCGCAAATAGACTTTCTGCACTTGTTTCAGGGGAACCCAAGTTAACATTGACTGGCAGTTGAAGCGAGATTTAGAATTTCAAGGAAGGATTTTGTTCATTTATTTGATTATTTTGAGGTGGAAGAATTATAAATATATATAAAATCTAACCAGATCCATGAGTGAAGGAGAGAGAGAATACATATGAGAGAAAGAGTGTAAAATCGATGGAGTGAATTACCTCAGGAAGTGGAACGTCATGGAACTCATCATCCTGAGTGATTACCTTAAATGAGAAGAGAGACACACACGTACATTAACACACAAAGGGAAAAAAATGGGCATGGATAAATGTTGTTTTATGGATTTTATGACGGGAAATGAATGGAGTTTCTTCTGATGCCTTCTATATTTTCCATGAAGTCCATTCATTCATTCAACATTATTGAGTGCCCACTGCAAGCCAGAAACTATGCTAAACACTTGACCCAGAGAACAAGATAGTTACCACTCTCTCAGGAAAACTCACAGTCCTGAGGGAAGCCATTTTAAAATAAATTTTTGTTTATTTTTAAAAATTTGTTTACATTTTTAAGAAGAAAGAACCTGGACAGAAATCTGCTTGTTGTTTCTTTGAGTTTTATTCCATAAGTGTGCAACGATCAAAGTGGAATTTAAACATACATTTTGGAAGTGTACATTATGGAAACTATATTTATTCAAGAAATTTAGAATAATGCAGGAAAGCAGAAGTCAGGAAAATTCCACTGAGATAATCATTATTTACATTTTCATTCATGTTCTTTCAGTTTTCCATACATACATTTTAAAATATAGTTATAATTGTATTATTCACATATGTGTGTAGTTTATTTTATTCACTTATTGTTATAACTATTTTTCTTTGTCACTTTACAATCTTTACAAAATAATTTTAATTATTATAATATTTGAAATGTGGATACACTATAACATACTTAACCACTCCTCTCCCTGTAACATGTAGAATTTCTCCATACTGTTCTTAATATCATTTGAATGTAATTTTTGAATAGGTACTAGATTAACATGGCTCAAAATCCAAAAGATTTATGAGAGTCAACCTTGAAAAGTCTCTTTTGTCTCAGACACCAGCAGAGACTGATATAGTATATGTATTAGTCTCCAGTCTCTGAGCCCTCACCTGTGGACAGGTGTGTTGGCAACTTCCCTCACTCTTGATTCTCCTCCCACAGCACGGCCCAGGCTTTCCTGCAGCAGGACCCTACAGAGATTGCCTTCAGGAGCCGCTAGGTTGATCTGCAAATATACTATGCCCTAAACTTCTCATGCACCTGCTGTTGCCCTTATTGCTATGGGTAACATTGTTAAGAGTAACCTTGAGGAGACCTTGGTTTCAGTTCTTACACTAGCATCACACCTCCTACCAGGAACATTTTAATGGCTGTTGTTGCTGCTTTAGCTGGGCTATAGCTGGAATGATCATGTAACATCATTTCAAATGGCACACCTTTCGGCCAAAGTGGATGCTATTAATACTTACACTGGGACAACAGGTATAAATTTCTTGAGCAAACTGGCACCTATCGTCACCTTATTGGAGCAGGGGTCTCTTCTCACCGATATTAGATTTACTTCCTCGATTGCTTTCAGCCTGCTTTCTTAAAGACTTCAGAAAACATCCATCTGAGTTAATGAGAAGAAAATATTAAGGTACTGTGGAGAGCTACATCCACCCAAACCATCTTTTGATATTGACAAGGCCTGAACACATGTTGCACACCCTGAGTGGGTGTGAATTAGTGTCTGCTGCCCTTCTGTCAGAGTCTTAATTATGAGGCTGTGGTGTTGTAGGCTGCCAATAGTACTAGAACTCCTTTTCCTCTTTCTGCTAAGAAATCCACCAAGGTTGTACAAAGTGAAGCTGAAGGCTGCAAAGAACAGCCCATGGTGGGCAGGGGTGGCTTCCAAGGGCTTAGGGTTACAACTTCTGGTTTTGATTATATGTCAAAAAAAACCTGAGTATTTATCCAAAGAACATGAAATCAAGAATTCAAAGAGATTGATGCACCCCTATAGTCATCATAGCATTATTCACAATAGCCAAGAAGTGAAGCAACGCAAGTGCTCGTCAACAGATGAATGGATAAAGAAGATGTGGTATATATCTACAATGGAATACTACTCAGCAATAAAAAAGACAAAATTGTACCATTTGTGACAACTTGAATGGATCTTGAGGGTATTATGCTAAGTGAAATAAGTCATACAGAGAAAGACAAACACTGTCTGATTTCACTCATGTGGAAGATAAATAAACACATGGATCAGGAGAACAGATTAGTGGTTATCAGTGGGGAAAGAGGTTGGGGAGAGGGTGAAAGGGGTAAAGGGGCATGTATATATGGTGACAGATAAAAATCAGACTATTGGTAGTAAACATGATGCAGTCTATACAGAAACTGAAATATGATAGTGTACACCTGAAATTTACACAATGTTATAAGCGAATGTGACCCCAATTAAAAAAAAAAAAAGCTAACACATATAAGGAATGGTATGGTGATAGATGCTTTCGCTATATAATGTAATTGTCTTTTTTGTTGTTTAGCGTTATAGTTAAGGATCAAAGATAAGAGAAATTTGGTTTGGTTTATAACATTTTATAATACATAAAGGGTAACAAAAATTAAATTAGCACAATAAATTAAAGACAACTTCTGCAAATATTTTGAGACCAGTGTATTTAAACAAAGTTTTCATTTAATTATTTTTATATCTATTGTATATTCATGCATAATTCACAGAAGACATTAGAAATAATGTCTTTAAGGCTCTGCCCGACTTGATTCAGAGATCGGCAAGTGATTGAAAGACATTGATCGACTAAATCTAAATATTTTAAGTGTCTGAAAAATTAAATTGGAAACTGAAAAGCCAGGTTTGTCTAATGTTTCACAAAGATGCCGAAGCATTGGGTTCTTTAATGTGGAATTATTTCACATAGGTCTCTTGAGCTCTCAGCGTTAGGCAGTCTAGCACATCCGAATGTTATAATCAATTCATAGATGAACTCCTAAGAAAACGAATGTTCCCAAATTCCATAAAGATTGACGATGCCCCTGAAAGGATGGCATATATTTTGTGACAGAGCAAGATTTCTTATCTGTCCTGGGAGCCATCGACTGCAGACACATTGCTATTCAAGTAGTGGTAGTTAATGATTTAATCTTTATTAATAGGAGAAAAGATTCCATTTGTTTAATATGCAGGTTATTTGTGATGCTAAATGCAATGTAATTGATGTAATTTAAAAGTTCCAGGGATAATGTCATGATTAATTCATCTGTAAACAATCTGGCATCTTTCATTTTATTGAGGCAGGCAAATTTTTTAACTAGCTGAAATGTGGGTAAGAACATTAATGACAACAATTATCATTTAAAAATATAATGCAGTACGAAAGATGAACATCCTACAGGGCATTCTGCATTTGCTGTAAGGTCTTAAGAGCTGTAATTCGGCATGATTCATTGTCTCTATATGAAAGAAACATGAGGACAGCATAACTAGCTTTGTGTCTTCGGGCTGAATAAGGTTTTAGAATTTCATGAAAGAGGTTTCTGGACATATTTCAAGGGTCAATTTGTTGAGAGTTTTGCTGCCCCTATGCAACTAGTCATTCATTGAATCATTTATTCATCCATTCAATAAATATTATGGAGTGCCTTTTAAAGGACAAGTACTTTGGAAGGGACTAGGGATATGTATACATATTATATTGTTTCTGGCACCAAAGAGCATCTAAAGTATTAAGAAGACCGTTTAAGCAAAATACAATTAATATACCATGGTATACATAAAAAGGATACTATGGGAGCAATGAGAGAGGGCATTTAACCCAGGCTTGAGGAATCAGCTGAAGGAATTGACATGTGTCTTTCTTAAACTTACTCAAAACTGCATCTTACTTAAAGGATAAAAGTAAAATCTAAGAAAAGTTATTCCATGCAGAGAAGATGACGTGCAAAAGCATGAGTTTTTAAAACAAAATGAAACAACACTGTGTTATTTGTGAGAATATGCAGAATTGTCAGAGAGTCATGTGTAAGGCGAGAAATGTTGTGGAGCGAGATTGGAGGGGTAGAAAGATGCTAGAAGGAGTGGATGATCATGTGGACTCAATTACAGAATTTAGACCTGATCTGTAGATTATGGAGAGTCATGAGAACACGATTATTTTAGGTAGATAAACTTGGGGATTTGAAAGTATGAGATGAGAAGCACAGAGAAACTGGTTAGGATGCTGTTGATGTAATCTGGGAAAGAGAAGATAAAGGTGTGATTACCACTGGGTGATGGCTGAAACTTGAGTGAATGGGATGATTCAGTGTCAATTTGCTATTTCAGAAGCATAGAGCTCAAAGGCAGAATAAACAGGGGAATTTCAACATATAGTGAAATGAGGGTTATCTAGTGGGAAGAGAGAGAAGAGCTCATAAAGATGACAAGAAAAGAAATGGTGAGAGAAAGACTTAGAGAATTAAGAGAGCGTTGTCATAAAATGCAAGGAACAAATGGCCAAGAAAAAATTCTAATGATGTGGTAGGAATACGAAAGATGGCTTTAACTATGAGGTTATCATTGGGGACTTTGGAAGAGCAGTTTCAGTGGAATACTATAGGTAGAACACGAATATCAGTGTGTAGAGTAGTGGATGGAGTTGGGAGTTGAGGAAATGGTGGTGCCATGTTGATAACTGTGTCTCTGAGAGAATATAACCTGGATACTGAATGCCCTGGATCCTCAATTTGCCATTGGCCATGACCAATGTTGCAGTTGAATATATACACAAAGGACAAAAAGTAGTCCAATGGTTACTTATTATTATTGGCTAAAGCTTTTACCCCAAACTCCAATGTATTCTTCTACTGAAGTAAGCTGAGTTAATGAAGCAAACTCTTCAAATGCAGGCCTGCTTGTAAAACCAGCTGGGTCAGTGAACGGGGGTGAAGGAGTAACTTCAGGGGCTTTCCATGTGAAGAAAGGATAAGAGTAGTGGGCCGGTCCAGAGGCTTAGTGGGTAAGTGCGGGCGCTCCACTACTGGCAGCCCAGGGTTCGGATCCCGGGCGCGCACCGACGCACTGCTTCTCCAGCCATGCTGAGGCCGCGTCCCACATACAGCAACTAGAAGGATGTGCAGCTATGACGTACAACAATCTACTGGGGGGCTTTGGAGAAGAAAAGGAGGAGGATTGGCAATAGATGTTAGCTAAGAGCCGATCTTCCTCAGCAAAAAAAGAGGAGGATTAGCATGGATGTTATCTCAGGGCTGATCTCCCTCACAAAAAAAAAAAAAAAAAAAGAGTAGAATAGTGTCACATATCTTTAAAAATGTTAACTATTTAAGTGTTTTTAAAATTTGATGAGATACAAATTATTGTTATAGATGAATGAACAGAAACACAGAAAGAGTAAGTAAATTGCTCAAGGTTACACTGCTGTGCGAAGAAGAGCCAGCATTTGAACTCAGGCAGTCTGGCTTCAGAGTCTCTGCTCTTCGAGGCTCTTAATATGCTGTATTGTATGGTTTCTTGGATTTACCAATAAGGACGTAGAGTAGTGATTTAAAGATATTATTTGAGATCTTCTGGATTTGATCTTGCTTAGTAATAACTAAAGAGCTTTGGAGATACAACAATAGCTTAATCATGAAAAACTGAACTCATCATGTAATGAATTCCTACACCACCTTATATATAATGTTAAAAAGAATATACAAGTGCAATCATACTGATGTTCATTCATTGGTATTCTTAGCCCTGAGTTTCTAAAATGGATCACCTCCAAGAATGAGAAACCCAGGACTGTAAGAGAGTGCAAAGGCTTTGGAATGGGAATTATGAAAAATGAGACAATGAGCTGGAGATTCAGCTGGAGACTAGTAAAAGGCATGTTAAACAGCTACAAAGCCTGACTGAGACTAAACAGCATACACTGGCAGTGGACCAACCAGTCTGGCATTATGATTTGACTTTCAGTAGCAACAGTGAATAGAACAAGAAGATATGTGTGTGTATCTGTGTGTCTGTGTATCAGGGGCTGGGGAAACAAATGATCTTGTCTGTTCAGGGTTACTGAAGGGAAATGCAGTAAGGCAGATGGAGAAAGGAGCAATGGATTTTTAGGAATATATATTTACATAGTTTTGTACAGTTCAGTGATAATCCAGATAAATTGCCTGGGCCAGATGGTTGGTTTATCCAACCATGCTGTGTGCCTTTTTGTATGCAAATGAAATGTCTACATATCAAGAGAGCTTTGGGAAGATTCCAAAAGTGAAGCAGCCAATTCAACCTAAAAGGTGATAAATTTAGGACCCAAAGAGGAGAATATTGGAGGTTGGCAATATTGTTTCCTAATATATCCTATTGATTTGATTTTAATCAATAAATGTGAACTCACTGATCACCTGACTATTCTCTAATAGATGTATTGTGGAGTAATCTTTTGCATAAGTATGTTGCAGAAGAGGTCAATACAACTAAAATGTTCTTTCATTTTTGGTTTATTAAAACTGTTTCAATTTAAATTTTCCAAAAATTAATCATTGGGGGAAAATTAAGAAGCCTCTAAGTGGTTGAGAAATTGCAAATTCTCACAATAGGCTCATGGAAATCAAAGTTGGGGAGGAAAATCACAGTTGACCAGAACAGGAAGGAGGCCTGAAGTCACGACAAAACTAATAGCATCTATTGCACCCAAAGGCCCTGCAACCCTCAATAACTGTTTTTTTCATCACGTTATTCTCCCTCCTTGGATTGGGATGTGTCTGGGGGGTGGGATGTGACTCTCATAGGCTGGCCAGGGCGTTCCTCAAAAAGAAGAGCTGGCAAATCAAATACTGCTATTGATAATTTAGGATTGGGAAAGTGTGTTAGTGACTTATCTAGGATTAGGAACTGAAGCAAAATTTGAAAGAGAGAGAGAAATGATAAAATGGCACAAATTATGGGTAAACAAAGGATTCCTCCTGGAAGAGAGAGGAGTCTAGAGCAGAAATTCCATTAGCGCGAGACCAAGCAGCCCTTGAGATTGATAGAGAGAAATTAGTTATCTTGATGGAATGAGTGGAGTTGTCCAAACATTTTGGTAAACTCTTCTAGCCTCCCACCCCCCTTCTCTTAATAAACTCTGATTTCTGGCCACAGAAGTAAGCATATGACCTAACCCAGCCAATTATATTGTTCCATGTATCTGGCCACAATGATTGGTCCAAGGAGTAGGCATGTGACCCAAAAAGGACCAATCAGATTTTTCCTTTGAGATTGTTATTTGGATATTGATAGAAAGAAATTCTTTTTCCTCTAGGAGTTGCTAAACTGAGATGCCGGCAGGAATCTTTCTTTGTCACTGTGGATTTAGCCTACTTGAAGTAGGAGAGAAAGATTGACCTCTCAAAGAGGAACAAAAACAAGCAGAAGTGAGAAACAAATGGAAAGAGGATCTCCATTTCTGTCTCTAGCCTGTCCTGACCTGGTCACTGACACTTTTCAGGTCTCAATTTTAAGTCCTATTCTGGTCTAAAAAAAATTAACCACCTAAAAGTAACCACTCACTTTTGTTTTTCCTGAGTCATCCAGGAGTGCGCTTTTTGTAAGAAGAGCATTGCTAAGTAAAACAGTCGTTTGAAAAATCAAATCATACAAGTCTGTGGTCAGAAGGAGGAATTTTAGAATTCAAGGACGTGAAAATGCATCAGTTCTGAGAGATGGTGAGATCTGATAGAAGAAATGACTGATGAAATGTTAAGTCAGGTCCTACTAATGTCAATGTATTCTTCCTAAAGGCCATGAGAAGGATGGGTCAGAGGCATGGGTAGAGAGCACCTTCCTGTTTCATTTAGAAGATCATCTACAGGGAAAGGACACTGGGTGTTGATAGTGCCCATCAGTGAGGATTTTGAGACTATGGTATAAGTAGAAAGTGACATCAGAAGGGAAAACCTGTTGAACCACAGTTGGGGAGCAAAATACTAGACGAAGCAGAGATAATGTAACGAGACCTACTAAACATATCGAATATCAAGTACAGGCAGAGCATTAGATTATGTCTGTTTTGGATTTTACAGTTCAAATGGAAGGCTTTTTGTTTGTTTGTTTTGCTATTTGAAGTAACAAAGAGAACATTTATGAATAAGATCAAAGGAGACTCCATTGGGAATAGAGTCTACAGAAATAGCATAATTTATGTCTGGAGAGAACTTTGCTTGTGAGGGCTGCCTACTTGATGAGAGTGTTATTTCCTGGTTATCACTTTGAATTTCCCCAGAGACCATAGGGATACTCCAAGGGCAAAGGTGTGGCTGAGTATGAAGTTAATGGGTTCTCCAAATTTTAAAAATAATCTTCATTAGTTGGCAGCACTTTACGATTTTAAGACTAGTCTTTAAATACATTTGTAGTATATTGAATTACCTCTGACATCTTAAGAATTTGATATACAAGTTGGTATTTTCAACATGTGAGTATCTTAGGGAATCATTTACTGAAGTTACCTTCTTTTACAGATGAATCTGTTTCCAGAAACACCGGATGTTGCTTCCTGTACAAAAGCTCCTGACCAATCCATGTGCTCCAGCTTGGGGCTATCCAGAGAAAGGACACTTTTTAAAAAAAATTGATCTTTTGAAAGAGAACATATTTGTGAAATTTGCTCCAAGGGGCATAGAGTCTACTGGTTGACCAAAGTTTCTTGTCTCATTAGCTTAGGCAGAATTAAAATGCTAGACAATAACTTTCCAGTCCACTGTGCTTACTCACGTGTCACACTGGTGTACTTTGGGTGCAAAGTCACTGGTATGCGATTAATACCTGTCTCCTAGGTAGACCATACACCACATGATGGCAGGGGCTATGTGTTTTATTCCAGCTGGGAAAATCACAGATTAGGATAGGCCCTGGCAAATTACTGTCCAAGGGGGAGTCATCTGCCTGCCGCAAGACATACCAATAGTCAAGAGGCAAGGAGGTAGGAGAGAAAGGGTTTTATTATAGCTTGCTAGCAAGGGGGAAGATGGCCAGCTAATGTCCAGAAGAACCATCTTACAGAACAAAGACTACAGGCCAGCTATGTACAGGGCTGGTCTCTGGGTAGGGGAGGCGCCTGGTCTCCGGGTGGGGGCATCCATTTGATCTCTGGATGGGGGTAGACATCTGGTCTTAGTTCCTGATAGTCTTTTGTTTTACTGGATATGCATCAGAGACTGGAGCAAGCCCCTATACCCTGATCTTTCAGTTGTCATTGATGATGGCTATCAGCATAGACTCTCTGCCCAGGGGTCATCATATTCCTAAAGAACTCGAAAGAATAGAGTTATCAACTTATAGCAGCTGAGAGGGGCCATAAAATCTACAAAGCATGTCTGGATTAGTTAATCAGACGTCATTCAAAGTTATGATAGGGTTTCTTTTCCACAATATGGCTTTCCTCATGTCAACCTTGTCTTGAGCTGGTATGAATTGTAGGTGCTGTAAATGTATGAGCACAAAATATTTAATGTGATTACATATCCAGTAATCATACCTACAAACCTAACATATCCTCCTTCACTGGACTTCAGGAAAGCTTCAGTGAATATTTATCAGAAAGAGAAAACCAGGAAAAAAGAAAGAGGTAACCAAGTTAAAATCTTAGGCATACCAAAAATGAGTGATAACAGAGGATTTAGGATGTGAGAAGCTGTGCTAACTGGTTTCCAAACAAGGTAAAGAATACCTTGCTAGGAATACACTGTATCTCAAAGGGTAAAACAATTACATCAAACCTCTCTCCTCTGCATTGCAAATTCCATTTGCATTTCAATGATGCTACACTCTAAAGACTATGTTCTACTAAGTTTGTTAGGTAAGCCCTGTGTTCTCTGTTTCAAATCTCATAGAAATAAAAGTGATCTAGTTCTTTGATAGATTTACATAATTCCCTAACTGGACCACCACTGATTCCCCCTAAGAAATGTATATAGATTCTCTATGAAAAATAGAGTTTTAAAATCCAACTTCCTATGTGGGTTGTGTTATTACTTCATAGGAAAATAATTTCTAGCTGTTTTCTCGTTGCTCCCAGGAGTTTTTCCAATTCCTTTATATATCTATCCTAGAATGTTGAATTTTCTCAAGCTCTTTAAAAATCATTCCTGCTCTTCTACTCATTTTCACTTGTTAATCTAGACCCAGTTTTCTCTTGGTCTCATATTTTACTTTTATTCCATCTCTCCCCTCTCTAACCTCCCTAAATAAATTATATTTTCAGGTCATCATGCATACATGCTGTTCTTCCAACCAAACAGTTTTTCCATGAAGCTCAGAAAGAACATTACTGAAGGGTGACAGGCATCATTTTTTCCTAGGACCCACAGTTTCTAACAAAGATTAATTCTTCTTATCATATGAAATACCTGACTTGTCATACTTTTAGTGGCATTTTAAATTAGAGCACAGGCTATGATTGCAGTCCCAGAATGTACCAATTCTCAGTTTAAATTAATGTATTAATTCATTCATTTTCTCAGTACACCATAGGGGGAGTGCATCTCTTTTACATCATGTTGCCCCTAATTTTCTTCCTAGTGGGTCTGAGGCATCCATCTTCCAGCAGTGTTATCAGGAGATGAGGACTGTTATAAAAGAAATGCAAAGGGAAAGAATTACTATTCTAAGTAGAATTTTATAAGTAAAATGTTAAAGATTTTACCAAAGAATGAGAAGAGTCAAAACCAGAGATCTCAGAGGAAGTTTTTTCTTCTTTAATGGAGAGATTTAACCTCTCCCATGCCTGAGGGGGAGGGCTTGGGACAGATTTGCTCTTCTAAGGAATGGGGAGGTTGGAGTAGAGGAAGGGAATCTGAAACTAACTTTATGGAGCTGGGGGATTTTGAAAAGAATGAGAAAAGAGATGGGAGAGGCAGAGTGTCAGCCACATGGGTCCTTGTCTCTTCTCCCTAAGTCAAATGTGTTAGATAGGCAATCTAGAAATGCCAAAGATGGGGGCTTTGGATTAGAATAGTGTTTGGGACTCTGCAAAGGGTGTGCTTCAACAGATTGCCCCTGCAACAGCTTAAGGGTGGCACGTCAGGGGAAACACAGGGGCACAGTGTGGTTACGGAGAGGGCTGATGTTCAGCATCCCTGAGTCACTCTTCCTTTCTGTGCAGCATGGAGAGAGCCTTGTCTTCTAAGGAGGGACTTAAAGGTGGCTGAGTGGAGAGTGGGTGGGTCTGCCATGTGGCCCACTTGAGGGGTTGGTGATGCTACAGATGGACTGCCTAGACCAGAGGCTCAATGGAGGATGTTACAGAGATACAGAGAGGTCTCCAGTGCAAGCAGGAGTTAAGATGAGGTCAACTCAGCCATTGATCACTACTAGACCCTGACCAAGTCAGGGGAGACCACACTGTGAGTTAAATCCTCCTCCAAATTAAGCCACCTTGCTGACGTGTTAGCAATGATTGAGAGGAGGAAGGAGGATGAAGGCATTGAGTGAGGACCAGAGGAGTGACAGGATGTTATGTAGGTCCTGGAATGACTCCAGTCCATGGGCACAAGGACAAACTAATCCAAGGTACTACATGGGTGATAGAAAGAAGATCACAGAAATCTGAAAGTTTAAACAACTCTCTTAAGGACACTAGAAAAGACCGAATTGTTTCAACTAAGTTTTAAACCAAATAAGTCTATTTTTAATTTTTTCCCAAACTGAGTTTAATTTGCGGGAGAGTGGAGGCTTCTTGAAGATGATTAGATCAGTTATACAAAAGGAGCAATCAGATATACATATGTGATTATATATATATATATATATATATATATAACTTATTTTCCACATCTAAGTGGCTGTGTGAGAGGCTCTGCTACAAATATTAATTGTGTCCCAGTGGACAAGTTATTTCAATACTGTGAGTATTAATTCACCTTTTCATTTGGAAAAATAAATGAGTTGGACTATATAATTCTTAAAGTCTTTTCCAACTATGAGAGTCTGTGTGCAGGTGTAGTCTGTCCTTTTTATATAGAGGACATCAATGTCTGATTGCTTTAATTTTTTTAATGCTGGAATTAAACTGAAGTATTGAGCTGGCCTCTTTCAGCCATGTTTGTGAACAGAGTCATCAATTTTGAAGAAAGCTAATCAAATCAAGGAATGTTAGGTTACAGCGGTAAAATAGAACAAAGATGTCTAGTCTATAGAAATTGAACTTGTTACTCTCTGCTGATTAGGAAGATGGTCCAGTGAACTGTAAACAAATATAAACAAATATATCTCAGGGGCAGATCCCTGAGCCCCTCATCTCCTCACCATGCCTGCCATGCCCAGCACAGCTCCAACTGGGTCACAGAAAGTTTTGTTCCCAGAATATGCCATTTCCCTAGTTAAATCCCTAACTTTCTACATGTTATTTCCATTAAAAAATTTTTTTTGGATTACCTTCCTGACCACATTCCTCTCTTGTCTAACATTTGACAGTTTGGTAAATTCCTAATTTTTCTTCTGAATTTACCATAAAAGCTACATTTCTTTGTGAGATTTCCTGACTCTCCTGGTCTAGCTGTCTCCACAGCTAAGACTTCTTCACCTGTTGTCCCTGACTTCCAGGATCTGTCTCTCTTGTGACATGTATGCATTCCACTACATTAATGGGGCCATCCACTATTCTGACCTCTGGGAGCTTAAACCATATTGCATTCTGACGTATTATCATCAGATACTATCTGCCCCCAACCCTGAGTGCAAAACAAGCATTACTCCAGGAACTCCTTGAGGTCAGAAATGGCACCTTTGTCAGCCTTAACCTACTACAGTTCCTGGTCCCTTGAGGTGCAGAGTAAATGGATATCTCTCATCCAACACCCAGACTGCCTCTTCTTGTCTTGTTCTACTGGATACCACTCATTCACGACCCTTTGGTGTTTTCTTTAATTTACCCATGTATCCCTTTAATTCCAGTTGCTCACTTTCAAACCAGTCCTTTCCGTTGGTTAAAAACAGATTTTTGGACAGTTTGTAGATATGGTCAGTAGTATGGGTCAACATTTTACAAATGCCAGATAACTTAGGAAATTATATTTTAAATTACCTTGTGACCAAGCTTTTATTATTATTACTATCATTATTTGCCCTAAGTTAGTTATGCACAGATGAATATTACTTTCTATTACAAAATAGCCAAACTTAATGATTTCATCATGTCCATGACTATCATATGCCGTAGTTTTAAATTTTAAATAGGAAGAGGAGACAAGATACACAAATCTTGAATGTGCAGAACTTTCTTTCTATAACTGAACCAGGGATAGAACATAAGTCAGTTTTATTCCTCACCTGGGAAAGCTAATATTACTTCCTCTGTATCCACTTTTGTTATAGTCAGTAGAATAAATAATAAGAAAGTGACTCTATTTGTAAAAGAGAATGGTCCAGAAAACCTTGAATAGAAATTTCAAATAACATGGTAGTTACAAGCTGAGTGACTTATTTGTCGTGGAATCAATAAAGCTATATGTGAGAGGTGATGGCAGAAAACTAGACAAAAATTGTATAATACAGCAATAGAAATACACCTAGAAATGCTAAGAAATGAATTTGAAACCTATTTCATTGCTTGAATGGAGTCTGTGTTCTGAATGATAAGACCCATTGTGTATTTTCTATCTGAATGATCTTTTGTGATTTAAGCCACAAAAATATCATGTGAAACTGCCCAGCGGAGATTATGCTGTGCACTATATGTATTCTGAAACAGGCCATGGGCTTAGAATTAGTGAAGTAATTGACAAATATAAAGCTTCAGCATGACACATAATTTAATTTTCAAATGTTGACACGGAAGTTCAGCATCTCAGAGGTGCACCTGCTATTTTAGCGACCTTTGCTTCTTACATCACGGTGCAATTGCAGACAGAGATGTGATTCTTTTCCTTCAAATTAAATAACTTCCTAATGCTGTTTTTTGAAAGATGCTGTTTTCTGACGAAGTCACTTTGTGCACGGCTGCTTTAGGAATGAGCATCGCGGTGGCGCCCCAGACCCCGAAGACAGTTGATTTCCTTCTCAATTTATTTAGAGCAATAGTTTTGTATTTAACCCCTGGGGTGAACTCTAGATTTCTACATGCGGAGGTGATCCAACAGGTTTGTGATGAGTAAAGGCACTCGAGAATTATAACAAGTCAGAGAGGGACAAAGGTCTCTACTTTATATTCTAACTTTCCAAACTAACTCCTTAGTTTGTCAAATGCAAATGGAAAGACCTATCTCCATATCCACAATGTCTTTTTATATTCTTTAAGGAATAAGGAATCTGATAGGATACTCTGCCTCTGTATCAGAGAAGAGACTTAGAGGAAGCTGCATGCTGTGTAACTACAATTGCATAGTCTCAGTATATATTCGTATAAATATACACAAAAATGTGTGTGTATACATATGCATATGTGTGTACACACAAACACACACACACAATTCTCAGGCTACTCCAATCTTCAGAGTCAAATGTTTTTTGCGAGTTGGAAAACAGCTGTAGCAGTCAAAATTAGCATTTTAGAGAAAAGCACAAATATAACATTAAAAGATATTTCTTATATTCTATTCCTTCTATAGCATATTAGAAATTAGTTTTGCTAATCCAGTATATAATAGCACACCTGGATATATATATAAATATATGTATATATATTTATACATATGTATATACATTTTATGTCTCTTTATTACATTTTTGATCATTTTTAATATGGCAATAAAATGTGATTTTGTAAATAATTTTTTCATATTAAATTATTAACAAATTATCAGAAATATAAATATCTATGATGTTAGAAGTTAACATTACATTACAGGTATTACCATTAAAGATGCTTAGCTTAAATGATGGCTCTGACAATGAATATGTGACAAATTAAGGTCAGCCATGAGTATGTGGGGTTTATTCCAGTAATACCAAGTATAATTCAATATTAGTACCTTTAATAATGCGGGTAATCACGTCTCTAAGACAAAGCTGAAAATCCATAACACCACCTCCAAATTGGAAAGGGATTTGGTAAATTTCAACAACTACTCATTTTTTTTTAAGTTGGTTAAGTAGGAATAGAAAGACTTTTTTATTTTTGCTGAGGAAGATTGGCGCTGGGCTAACATCCGTGCCCATCTTCCTCCACTTTATATGGGATGCCACCACAGCATGGCTTGATAAGCAATGCGTGGGTCTGCGCCCAGGATCCAAACCAGCGAACCCCAGGCCGCCGAAGCGGAGCATGTGAGTTCAACCACTACCCCACTGGGCCAGCCTCAAGAAGGGCTTTTTTTTAATTTGACAAGCCAATAGTTGGATCTTTCCCTTACTGGGACCTTGTTCTTTACTATAGGCCATCAGCTGCACATCCTGCCAGTAATAACACCTGAAACCCTTCAAACCTGCCCACCCACTCCAGTTCCACTGCTGCTGATTACCTTCGTCCTTCATTGTCTCTCACTCAGACAATTACAATCACCTCCTAATTCTTCCTTCTGCTGTTTTTCTCGCTTCCCATCCATGTTGCTACCAGAGTAATCTTTCCAAAATGCAAATTTTATTTTATTTCCCTATTTAAAAAAATTCATGACTTTTCAGCACCTATTGAGGAAATTTCCAATTTCTGAACACAACGTAATAGACCTGCCATGTTTTGATACCTGACCAAACACCAACTTTTACCTGCTACCTTTGTCACATTCACAGTGAAATTCCAACTGTGCTCAACCAATTTAATTTTCTGAATGTCAGCTCCCTCATAGCTTGTAACACTTTTCATGTGTCGTGACTGTGGCTTGGAATGCTTTCCTACTGTATTCATCCCCAAAGAATCAAGATTTAATGCAAGCATCAACTCCTTGGGGACATCTATTCAGATCTCCAGAAGTTAGATACTTTTCCTCTATGATTTCACAGTACCCTCTTTTGGTCAGTAGTTTAGAAATTTCCATTGTGTGATGCATGGTGGTTTACATCTGCTTGAGAGACGGATTATATTTCCTTCAATTTTGTACCCTCAGTATCTGCGCTATGTCTGGGAAATAATAGACACTTGTAAAATGTATGTAGAAAGAATTGACAAATATTTTTCCTTGAATCATATTCACTATAAGGCTCCATGGAGATAGGAGCATCATCTAGGAATACAGTATGCTGTTGGGAGCTTCAATCTGTGGACATATTTTCCAGGTGTCTACAATCTGTCTAGATTTCAGGTTAGGGTTAGGCTTTTTTTGGGTTCCTAAAAGTATACTCTGAACCTCTACAGGGAAATTCCCTACCGTCACTTTGATCCCTGGTGCTGTTTATTTCAACCAAGATGTGCCTTGAAGATGATCTGCTTGTCATATTCATAATCCCTACACAGAGGGCACCAGAAAAAGAGAAAAAGAACAGCAGCGCCAGTTTCGCAGGCTGTCCACATCCTTCCCAACCTTTACACCTTACTTACCTTTACTATCTCATCCTTTCCTTTTAAAGGCTCTTCTCTCTTCACCTCTATGTCACTCTGCTCTCTTGGCTCTTCTCCTGTTTCCCTGATTTCTCCTGCTTTAGATTGTCCTCATCTTAAAGCCCAAGTTTTAATTAATGTGTTTTTCAATATTCTGTCTTTAGCCATCAATTCTCTTTAATCTCTATTTAAGAATAATTTTAGCTATGTATGTGGTTTTATCTTTTATTTCTAGGCTACTATTTTTTTGCTAAGGAAGATTCACCGTGAGCTCACATCTGTTGCCAATCTTCCTCTTTGTTTTACTTGAGGAAGATTTGCCCTGAGTAACATCTATGCCAATCTTCCTCTATTTTGCATGTGGTTTGCTGCCACAGCATGGCTGCCAATGAATGGTGTAGGTCCATGCTGGGGAACCAAACCTGGCCTGCTGAAGTGGAGCGCTGTGAACTTAACCACTATGCCATGGGGCCAGCCCCTATTATCATTATTATTTTTTTTTTTACCAAATACATATTCTAGATATGATATCCCTCAGATTTTCCAGAACAATCTATTTAGTTGAACTTAATTTTAAAAATATGCTAATAGCACCTCCAACTAAATATGTACAAAAAAATTTGTCTTCTCCACAAATATGTCCCTACGTGTGTCTTTCCTAACATTGTTGTTGGAGACACTATCTTCCAAATAACTCTGGAAGAAAATTTCAGTGTAATTGATAATTTCTTTTATTTCTCACCCACGTAATCAATCAATAAATTACCATATTGTAAAGAACTGTGAAGGATCTGAGATTTTTATCATATTCACAAGCTAACAAGTTAGCCTGCTGTAATTTCATGGATGCTGGCAGAAGACACAGGACTCCAGGGTCAGAGGCAAAGGAATTTATTACTCATGGCACAGCAGACAGCGTGAGCTACATGTTCACATTGGTTGCCTTTGACTCCTCAGTCCCATAGGTGTGGTGCAGAGAAAACCCAGCTAGATGCTTTGCTCACAGTAGGTTTGTTTCACAGCCGAGAGACACTGACCTTATGAAGCCCAAATATTTTACAAGGGATCTGCAAGAGAAACAACTAAAACTTTGCCCTGGAGGGAGACACTCTCTATCTTCCTAGAAGGTAGAAGATAAAAACATTCTTGAAAGCTAGTCAGGGACAAAAGGAGTAAGCTTCTCTGTTCCCCAAACATGCAGGAACATGAGAAATCCCTCAAGAATTGGTCTCCCAGTACCTAGCTCTCCTATCTATCTTCTATCTCTCATATCTCATTAGCTGTGTGAACTCGGACAAGTTACTTAACTTTTTTGTGCCACAATTTTCCCATGTGTCAATGGGAATAATACTACCTAAATCATAGTGTTATTGCAAAGTTTCAATGAGTTAACACATATGAGAGAGTAGCAAAGTCTAGCACATTATAAGTGCTCTTTAAGTTTAGGAATTATTATTATTATTGCTATCATTATCATATTTGCTGTTCCTTTTCTGTTTCCATTTTCACTGGTTCTTAGCTTCTCCCTTACTCTACTGGAGTGTAATCTTATTATGATTCTGCCTCCAGGCTCTCACCTTTCCTGTCTACTCTTTTCACTACTTCCAAAGCTTATTTCCCAAAATACATTATCAGTGATGTTCATTCCATTCTTTCAGAAATTTTTGATGGTCCCAGGCTGCACACAGAATCTGGTCCCCAGTATGGAACTCAGAGTCCCTTCTAACATGACTTGATGTGAACTCTCCAGACCCTTTTCCTGTTAGACTTCAGTAGTTTTGACTTTTTTGTTCTGTGAACAGGTTATGCACATTTAGGCCTCCCCGCCTTTGTTCTCACTGCTCCCTCAGCCTGAAATCCTTTGACTCTTTTATCTTTACCTCTGGAAATCCTTGCAATATTACAGTCAGTTCATGCCACTGCTTCCTGAAAGCATTTTTGCAAGCACATACTATGCTTTGTTCATTTTCAGTGTTCTCTTGGTTGTAAAATCATTTCTAGCTACATGATCCTCATACTCATAATCCACTCCCACCTTCATAGTCTTTCCACTTTCTACCCACCTAGTTACCTTGTCTTTGCTTGTCAATATATTCCAATAACTCTCTTCATCCATGTGAATTGATGTAGAAGGCTCACTTTCCTACAGCCTTAGAATCTACCTGGCTGGCTTCTTTTGAAAGGTGTGGTTTGGATTGATCCAGCAACAAACTCTGCCCTACACTTCTTTCCCTATCATATTGCTGAGTCCTGGCTCTAGGGCTGTGGCCCTACAAGTCTAGAAAGAAATCATCAATGCCTACCCTCTGCTGTTTTTGATCTAACACACATTTTTTTTACAGCAGGCTTTTCATCTTGATAGTCAAATGAAAAGCTAAGCATCAAAAGACCACTTGTAGGGCCGGCTCGGTGGTGCAAGCTGTTGGGAGTGTGCGCTCTGCTGCAGCAGCCCGGGGTTCACCAGTTAGGACCCCGGGCGCGCACTGAGGCACCACTTTGCAAGCCATGCTGTGGCGGTGTCCCATATAAAGTGGAGGAAAATAGGTACAGATGTTAGCTCAGATGGGCCAGTCTTCCTCAGCAAAAAAAGAGGAGGATTGGCAGATGTTAGCACAGGGCTGATCTTCCTCACAAAAAAAAAAAAAAGAAAAGAAAAGACCACTTGTAGTCAAAACCACAAATACCAAGGAAATGTTTTGATGAGTATAAAGAAAGAAGACACATAACCTTCTCAATATAGTTTATGTCAATTAAAAATGTGTAGGAGGAGAATTATTGCAATTAAATCACTTAAAATATTATATATAATCATAGCTAATTGACCAAAATGTACTAGGATTCAAGAGAAAAGAGCAAAGGAAAATCAGCATAAAATAAAATATATATCCTATGTGTCAATCTGAACTTATAAGGGAAGTTAAATCACAGCTCTAGATTCATTTAATTTTTTATCTCAATTGCACATCTATCGTTATGGAATATGTTCAATCTCAGAGTACAAGATCTGTTGAAAATCGTAAGGTTTAGGTTTCTTTGCATCCTTTAAAAAAACAAACTTATAAAAGGCAGTCAATGAATGGTGTTTGCTGCATTAAAAACAAAGAAACAAAAAACAACAACAATAAAAATCTATCAACTTGAAACGCTACTATTCATTAATACACAAAGCTAAATCCACAAAGGCAATGATTGAAAGATTAGTTAAGAATAATGTAAATTATTCTGCATATTAAAAAGCACTTGAAACAAAATTTATGTCAATCATCAAAATGAAATAAATAACATAAATGGTAATTAATACTAAGAAAGAGATTATTGAAAATCAAAACTAAGGTGCATATGATAAAAAGGAATATTTGCTATAGAAAGAAAATAGATAACACATGAAAGAAATAGTGAAAATAGTAAACTTGAATATTGCAGGTCATGAAGTATCTTTCTAAAATTTGCCTCATGCGTATTTAGTACAATAAACAAAAAGTGCAACATATGCCTTTGGAGTATATGAGATGGCATGCCCACCATGTCCTGGGCCTTTGTAACCAGAGCAATCACCCTTGTTCCTGCCAAGATACTAGGTGGTATGTCAGCATAAGATAAAGAGCAATGATAGTTTCCCCTGTACACTCTGGAGCTAGGAGTAAGTATGTTACTGTTTCTCGTGAAGGGTGTGATGTCAAACAGGCTTCTAACGGCTGTAGATTGTCTCAGATTGCCTGCTAGTCAACAGCTCATCTCATTTGCTAGTGACTGAAGTAGAATCTCTTTCACGTGTTTGGATGAACCAATAATAAAGTGGCCAGGGCCAATGTGAGTTTCTTCCTTCTCTCCCAGATCTCACCACTTATCCCCATCCTCTGGCACAGTTTTCCATAAATTATAATATTGGGCCACCCAAAGGAGCTGTTTGGAATCACTGGAAACACAAAAGAGATCTACTTGGCGTCATATCAACTGAGCACCTGGCTCTGATTTTCTCTTCTTGGCTACATTCACTTTAAGAATTACCTAGTCTCTTCCTACTCCAGTCAAAGTTGTTATCTTTCCCCTCTCCCTTACCCCCAAGCCTTTCCCATAATAATTCATTTCTTTTAAAATCCAGATCGTGATCCACTGGATTTCTTTAAAGTTACAGGCCCTGGTATTTTCTTAGCCCTGTGACATCCTGGCAGGAAATAGGCACATTTGTTCAAAGAAAATGACATATTCAAATTTTGATAAGAAAACAGTGCTTCAATTTACAAACAAAAAGTTTGACTTTTTTCCCTACACATTATTACTCTATTAATATTTATTTCTAATTATGTAAAATATACAGTAAGACAAACACAGAGTGAGAAAATTCAGTATTCCTACCCTACTCTCATTGGATAGAGAAGGTTGAATTTATTTCTAAATCAAGATAATCGGGTCTCGGAATAACAATGTGTTACTTAGCCTAGAAAAATTCACTTAAAGAAGGTCTTTAATGGAAACCCATTTTAGGCCTTTATTCTTTCTTCTTTGCAGAATTTCATTATGTACATTTAATTGGACATTTTTGATATTTTCCTGAGATTAATGCATGCCTGTGAAACTTTTTCTCTAGTTAAGCTTTACTTATTCATTATATTGATTATCTTTTAAAATCATTTTTACACTTGATTTGGAAAACTATTGGTATGCCCTGGTTGGAATATTTTGTTTTGAAATGCTAAATCAAACTGCTGATGTAATTGAATTACTGTCTATGTAGTAGCAGACCATTAATAAATTGATGAATGAGTTGAAATAAACTAATCTTAACTCTATTCATGAATCTTTTCCCAAACCATTCTTTACATTCTTTGGAATAGAATTTAGATAGATTGCTCAATAGCTCTACAGATAGATGGATAGAGAGATAGTCCCTCATGCATTGTTCCAACATAAACTATCCAATGCCACTGATTAAATGTTCAATTTAAAAACAAAAAGTATATGAAGAGAACAACATTATTCTTGTGATTATGAAAGAAATTATGACAATATCCTGTTTTAATTACTGAAATTCAATTTAGCAGTTTAGAAAAAATGTTGACTTTCCTAGGAAATATATTAATATTTTAGATTACAGTGTGCCATCATTTTATTACTGATCTGAAGGGCTACATGGACTTCCCCAAGAAAGAAGTCATCTTTTTCACAGTATGCTTTTCTTATTGGAAGCCTTGATTTCAAATTATGGGTAGTGTAAGGCAGAGTTCCCAAACATTATAGCCAATCCAGACTTTTCCTAAACTCAAGGTTGTGACAGAAAAAAAAACAAAAAAAACAACTTGAAATTTGTCATTTGGCAGCCATCATTTCAGACAACCATTGTTAAGTGTTGATAACAATGTCTACTACGTTAAGTGTCTACTCTGTTTAAGGTTCCATAAGAAGAGAGAAGTCAAAGACATGGCTCCGAGGAACATGTATTCAATAATGATATATTGAACATCCCATGTACAGGCTCTATGCTTGACTATAGGGATACTTGACCATAGGGATACAGAAAAGAGTAAGCCGAACAATCCCTGTGCTCTCCTGAAGCCCACAATGCAGAGAATGAGATGAACCTTAAACAAATAATCATACAAATCGTTATTTAATGGCAATAGGGATAAGCATAGCATTCTGTGACAAAGTAACATGTGGATCCCACTCTGGTCTGCAGGTATTGAAGTCTTTACTGAAGAATGGACATTGGACCTGAGTTGGAGCTGAAGGAAGTGAAACTGACCAGGCAAAGTGGTCACCCAATCAGCTAGTATTAAATTGAGTGATTTTTATAGTATAGATCATGCATATATATATATATGTTTTGATGAGGAAGATTGGCCCTGAGCTAACATCTGTGCTAATCTTCCTCTATTTTGTATATGGGACGTTGCCACAGCATGGCTTGATGAGTGGTGTGAGGGCCGCCCCTGGGATTTGAACCCATGATCCCTTGGCTACCCAAGTGGAACGCACAAACCCGACCACTATGCCACCTGGCCGGCCCCCAGATCATGCATATATTTTTTTAAAACTTTACAAATTAGCTACCTCCAATCCTTTGAAAGTGTAGGATGGCATGACTATCTATGGACAAAGACCAGGTGGCAAAGCGGTTGAGTAACAAACACCGGAATAATCAGGACGAAAAGAACTTGAGCTGATTCTAAAGGATAAATAGGTTTGGGATAGAAATAAGGGAAACAGCCTGTCTCATTCCATTTACTCAATATCCCACCAACGTTTAGTATGTTCCAGCAACTGTGTTGCACGCTGGAAATGCAAAGGATGGTAAGCATCGATTCCCTGCACTTGAGGAGCTCATAGACTAGAAGGGTATATAGCTATATTTCAAAAAATGTCAATATCATATAAGTAACCTTGGTGGAGATGTGGTCACTGCCCTGAGAAGAGAGTGAAGAACTGTACAAGGGAGTTGGAGACAATTTGCAGAGGAGATGATGATAATAACTAATTATTAGGCTAAGTGCTTACTATGTTCCAGTAATTGCTCTAACTCAATTATTAACTTATTTAAACTTCACACCAACATTGTGGGTAGAGATTACCCTTGGGCCTCATTAAGAAATGAGAAAACTGTGGCACGCAGAAGTAAAGGAACTTGCCCAAGGTCATACAAACAGTAAATGGTGAAGACAGGATTCAATTAAAGGGAGTCTGACTCGAAAGTTTATGCTCTTAACCACTATTCCTACATAGTTAAAATCATCATTTTTGCAAGGGGAATGAAACAGAAAGCTATTGTGTGTGTGAGAACAGCTGGCATCCACCAAACCCCAGTGTGATGTGAGCAACTTTGAGATCAACAAGTTCCAGGATCTGTTTCTCGGCTTTCTAGACTTGGAAATTCAACGTCATTTGTCTGTACTGAGGACACTTTGGCATAAGGATTAAGTTATGCTGACCAGTTATGCTCTAATAAGTAGCCTGGAGCAGCCACACACATTGAAGAACAGTTTGATGTCAGACACAATGGTGGTTGAATCTTGGCTCTACCTCGTAGTAACTGCTTGTGCTTGACCAAGATAGCTCACATGTTAGGGCCTCCTTTTCCTCATCTGTAAAATGAGAATAATACTACCCTACTGGATTCTTGTGATTTAAGTGTGTGTGTTTGTGTGTGTGTGTGTGTGTGTGTGGTGTAAAGCAATTGCTACAGTGCGTGGAGTAGAGCAAGAAATCTGTAATCAGGATGGTAATGGTAATGATTGTAGATGTTGTAATTGAAATGTACCTCATGCAAGTGCTGATCATTGCAGATTTTCTTCTGGATGTTGGAGGCAGCACACTGCCACTGTTAACCCCTGTTTTTCCAGTTTCTATGGGGGAGATACCATCTTAGGCTCTATTTTCCAGATGGGAAAACTGAGGAATAGAGAAGTAAAGAAATTTCTAGTTCTTTCTTGATCAACGCCATTCCTGTCTGAATGACATTATTTCTTTAAATATGTAAATACATATGATGCAGTGACAGTTTGTTGGAACTGGGAGCTGGCCTGGTTCATTTATGTGATACTGCAAACATCTGCTTTGACCCATCATGGATTTGTTCATGGTTACTGACTACATGTGGAATGAAAGAGAAAGAGAGGAATTGAGAAAGACACAAAGGTTTTTATTTTTGGTGGTTGGTTCTATGATGATGCCAGTAACCTAGAAAACATAGGGTGGCGAGTAATATAGTAAATTAAGTTTTAGATATACCGACTTTAAAGCTGGCCTAATCGTTCCTACCTTTAGGCAACTGAATATGTAAAATTTCATATATTGTCTTTTGTAAATATAATTGCAAAAACACCTTATAAATTAATTCAATTCACAAGTATATAAAGTAAGATGTGTTCCATCTTCCCTTTCTAAATCTATTCTCCTCTTTAGATGGAAACATTGCTAAAAGTTGGGTAACTATGAGTCTGGAACTTAAGTGACCCCCAACACACATGTTAATGTATCAAACCAATCTTGGGTAACTATGCGTCTGGAACTTAAGTGACCCCCAACACACATGTTAATGTATCAGACCAATCTTATGTGCCACTATGGTCCTCTTAGCCTCATTTTCCCCTGGGCCATTGGCCACTGGTCTCCTGACTGAAACAGCTTACTGAAACAACCACTTTTGCATAGATCATCACCAATACCATGTAGACACAACCCAATAGCTCTTGTCTCCTGCCCACTCCAACCAACCCTCTCACCTTCTGTCTCTGGGCTTCCTTGGTAGGCCTCCACTGAAGAAGGTCTCTCTAGGTTCCCACACAAATATCTCAAGAGTGCAGAGAGATTGACACGCCTGTGGGGCCATATT
Organism: Ceratotherium simum simum; assembly: GCF_057802395.1. Taxonomy (NCBI): domain Eukaryota; kingdom Metazoa; phylum Chordata; class Mammalia; order Perissodactyla; family Rhinocerotidae; genus Ceratotherium; species Ceratotherium simum. The sequence continues at coordinate 14,003,762 of NC_141935.1, read as the reverse complement.
TTGAGATGAGGGTTTATGGATGAAATCTGCCTTTCTCCCTAGGATGAACTGTTTTGTTCTAAGAAGTAGTTGTTTCTTTGGTAGTAATGTCCCAGTCACTGGGGACTAACACCAAATGGTACCCTGCATCCTGCAGTTGGCCCTTACTCCTTCCCACTCAATCCTGTTCCATGGGATTACACTCTTTAAAATCATTGTGGCATATAGCCTTTGCTTAAGAATTTATTTTCCATGGATATCACGGCAAGACAATTTAATTCTATGTATGGAAATTATTTTACATCCTTTTGTAGAAAGATCTCTCTCTCTCTCTTTATTTTTTATAACTGGCTATATATCATTTATGTAGCCATTTTCTTTTTGATCAACTTTTAGATTTTTTTCTACTTCATTGAAATTACAAGTGACATATTTCCTTTTAGGCTTATTTTTTTAGCATTTTATGTTTAGCATATTATTAATGGACATTTTTCCCAGTATATTTTTTAATTGTAATACCTAACATTTCCATGAAAATGTATTGTAGACGCATGTACTGTTGCTTTAAGGTAGATTCTGGATGTGAAATTCTGAGTTCAAAAGGTGTGCAAATTTTAGTTTTCATCATCTAATTATAGTCCTGTAAAAGCATGCATTGTAAACTACATAAAACTGATATCAATATTAGTAAACAATTATTACTTTGTGTCAATCAATAAAAGGTGGATGCTAGATATGTTACTGTGACTTTAATTTGATTTCCCTGATCACCAGTAAGATGGAGCATCTTTGTGAATATTCATTGACCATTTCCACTGGATTTTTGTTGTTATTGTTGCTGTTTTTCAGTTGAATTGCCTACTCACATCTTTTGCACTTTATTCTACTGGTTTAACGTTTGCTTTTATTTTTCATGGTGGTTTGTAGAAGGTCTTTATATAATATAAAATGTGTTCTTATATGTACCTCATAGATATTTGTCACATATTTTAACTTTATTTGTGGTATCTTCATCAATCCAAATTTTAAATTTGCTTATGCAAATGTTTTCCTTTATTCTTTTGAATTTTATTCCTTTCTTCAAAAGACTTTTCCCAGTCACATTTTAGTAAAAATAAAATTTTTCTACTAATTAAATGTGGTTTTGCCATTACAGTCAACACTGTAATCCACATCCATTTTTTTTTTTTTTTTGTGAGGAAGATCAGCCCTGAGCTAACATCCATGCCAATCCTCCCCTTTTTGCTGAGGAAGACTTGCCCTGGGCTAACATCTGTTCCCATCTTCACCACTTTATATGAGACGCTGCCACAGCATGGCCTGACAAGTGGAGCATTGGTGAGCGCCCGGGATCCATACCTGGGCCACCGGCAGCGGAGTGCGCGCACTTAACCGCTACGCCACCGGGCCGGCCCCTAATGTTTTTATATATAGTGTGAGGTAGGAATTAACCTTACTTTTTTCCTCTCAAATTAATAGACAGTTGTTAAACATTATGTATTAAATATTCCATTACTTTCTCATTGATTTGAAATTCCACATTTATCCTAAGGTTATTCAATGTCCCTCTCTCTCTCTTTTCTCTTTTCTGGACCGTCTATTTTGAATTCACTTGTATCTACATTGTCATGTCAATATCACAGTCTCTAGATTAGTAAAGAATTATTGTATATTTTTACAACTAGCAAGAGACATCCTATCTATTCTTTTTTTTTTTTTTTTTTTTTTTTTAGTGAGGAAGATTGGCCCTGAGCTAACATCTGTTGCCAATCCTCTTTTTACTTGAGGAAGATTGTTGCTGAGCTAACATTATATGTGGGATGCTGCCACAGCATGGCTTGATGAGCAATGTGTATGTCCACGCCCAGGATCTGAACTCGTGGACCCTTGGCTGCAAAAGCAGTGCGTGAACATAACCACTATGCCACTGGGCCAGCCCCTATTCTATTTTTTTCAAAAGAATGTTGGCTATTCTGTTGTTTTTATCTTCCAATATAAAATTTTAGGTTCATTTTGTTCTTATATTTTAAAAAATCAGATAGGATTTTGATTGTGGTTTCATTTAATTTATAGCTTAATTTGGGGAGGGCTGACAGTCACTGTATTGAGTATTCCAATCCATAAATGTAATGTATTTGTATAGAACTACTCAGGTATTATTTTATGTGATTAAGTAAAATTGAAAAATAATATTAATGTTAGTATTTCCATTTTTTTTTAGATTGTTCTTTATCATTTCACTGTTTTTATTGTTTTGATGGGAACTGTCCAATACTTTTTTGGGATATGAGAGTTCGTAACATCTGTATGTTGGTCTTGAATTTGGTAATTTACTGATTTCTCTTGGTTTTTCTAGCTTTTCAATTGTCTCGTTTGAATTTTGACTCTTCACACTCAGTTTGTGCAATTTTTCTTTTTCTTTTGGAAATGTTTAGGATCTGTTAGGGGTACTTAAAATTAACAATAATGGTGCATATCTTTGTTTTGTTCCTAATTTTAATAGAAATTTTCTCTTTCTCCATTAAGTGTGATATTTCCTATAGGACTAACTTTTATACAGTAGAAGAAATTTTCTTATATTTCTATTTGATAAGTTACATTTCTTTTTTAAAAAATCAGGAATGACATGTTCACTTTAAGATGACTGCAACATATCCAGGTGGTAATGTTAAATACTGGTTGTAAAAACATATTTACAGGTCACGTGTTCTGAGCCCAAGATTAAAAAGTTAGCAAGCTTCATGAAATGAATGGATATTGAAGATGTGTAAGTAAATGAAAGCATGAAGAGAAACTAGAAAATCACGAAGGAAGCAGAGATTGATTCTTTTTTGCTCTCATTGACCATTGCACATAAGTACCATGCATACGAAGTGCCTTTCTAGCACTTATACCATTATACCGTGATTAGCTATAGTTAGATTTTCTCTTAAACTCTGAAACAGTTGGGACCATTCTCTCTCTATTTTTCTTTGGTGTCTAGTACAATGACTGATAGAGTAGCCATGTAATAAATGTTTTTTTAAATGAATGGAAAGAGAAGAAATAGCCCAAGGTATCCAGGAAATCTAGGAGAAGATTCTGGCTGAATGGTGGTATTACAAAGATTAGGCTGGAAACCCAAGAAAGGCCCTTGGATTTACAAAATTGGAGAACTTCAGTGACTTCAGCAAGATCACCTTCAATGAAGTGATCGATACGGGAGCTAAAACACAATGGGATGAGAAATGAATGAGAAGGGATGAATGGAAATAAGGTAGAATATAGTACTGTTTCAAAAAATCTGAGAGTGACACCAAAAACAAAGAAGGAGGTTTAGCTTGTGAGAGAGGCTGTTTTAATGCTATAGTTTCAAGAATGAGAGAAATGTTATGTTTTGGGTTATAGAGAAGTGCTCTTAAAGGAGTTTAAACTTGATTTTTATCCTGTTTGAAGTAAGGATAATGGAGTTCTACATAATGTATAAATTCTGATTTTTTAAAAGATCTCTTACTAGCACTTTAAATGGATCCGTTAGTTTACTTTTCTCATTTATGGAGAAAAAATATTTTGCCATCTTATTTTAGGGTAGTCGTAGAAATATAGACATGGTATAATAATTAATAAATACGTTTGTAGACTTGGTTTCTTGGGAAGAAAAGCCTAGAAAAGTAATGAAAAGTCATTTTCCTTTTACTGATCTTGGCAGATTTCAGGGCTGGGTCATCCAAAACAATTTGCTACATCTGGGGAAGAACATTTCAATCTCCTTTTGCATAATGTCTGAAGTAAGCTTTTGTACATGATGAAATGTGAGTCTATACAAAAGTTATTATTCGAAACTGCCTTCCTTGCAGAATGTGTCATCTGGATGTTTACATAGAGATTCAAAATTTGTATTTTATTTTCTTCATTTTGGGGTTCAGCGTGAGCTGATGAAAGAACCACCAGGTCAGCAGTTTTGTCACCAAAGAACTGTAAAAAGAGCATTCAAATTGTATTTAGCCCCCTCCTTGATTGTATTTGAGGGTTGTAAAGAAGACGCTTTTCACTTAAAAATTTGGTGCAATTAACCAGCTTTGGATTTGCTCACATCAGCAAATCTTATATTCCAGCGATCTAAATGATTGCTGACACAAACTCCCAGCTAAGAATGAAGAGCTTATCTCAGTGTATAAAAAGGTACATATGATTGCTGTTTGAATTAGAGAGACTAACTTATGTTACAATAGCTCCCAGTAAATTATTAAGTTGGTTGTATGTCTCTAAGAAATAGCTGTAAGCTCGTCAAGATAATCACATCAGAGAGGAGGACTAATGAAACAGTTTCCTTCAATCTTCCAGAATTGTTTTAATTCCTTGAAAATGTGTATCAATGCCTTTGGTACATATAGTTTGCCTGTGTAACCCATCGTTTCACTCATTGTATTTTCAATTTACAGGATAAATTCACTCCCTTTGAGATGATTGCACTTCTGTAGATGTGCATCGCCTTGACTATAGTTTGTGTACTGACACAGTGGCACGGTAGAAACAGAATCCACTCCAGAGCTGTGTGAATATGGATATAAATACCCACTGCACCAATTACTTGCAGCATGTTGTTGACACAGTTGCTGATTTTTCTGAGCCTCAATTTCTACATCAGTACCATAGAAATAGGCTAATCACTGTGTGGCATTGTTGAATTGAATAGAAGATCTGTATTTACCAGCACATGGTGATAATTAGAGATAACCATCCTGGAGTGCTTACTGCCCCCTCAGTGTTTTTCTTGTCCCATTTCACCCAGTGCTCACAATAACCATGGGAGGAGGGAGATCTCATTATCTAGTGAAGAAGTGACTTATTTAAAGATCTGCGATTGCCTTATTCCTCTCAAAATTATAATTTACTTCTTCAAGTTTTTCCTGTATTTCCAAATTATTTTTTTAAAAATTGTTTTTCATGTCGGTAAATTACATGTTGGGGAAACTTAATAGGGGCTGAGAAGAAACATATCCTCCATAATTTCATCCTAATGGAATTAGTTTAATTACACATGAATATAGACAAAGTGTCATTTCTGATTTATGCACTGAACTTATTCATTCACATAGTGTGCTTTATTGTATGCTCGGTGTGTTACTCTGTCCTGTTGGGGATACAACAAGAAACAAGGCAGTTGTGATCTCTGCTCTCATGGAGCTTACATTCTAGTGGGGAAGACATAAATCATAGGAATCATAAATAGGCAGACAATTACAGACAAATGCAATAAATGTGTAGGAGACCAGAAGAAGGAAGACTAGGAAAAACTAAAAAGATCACGAAGAAGCACAGAGTCCAAAAGGAATCAGGCACAACAAATTAGGTGACAGTCGCTTTGGATGTTATAATTATTGTATTTGAGGGTTGTAAAGAAGATGCTTTGTTATAATTATCTCCAGCAAATTTCAATAGCTTGGATGTAGACATTATCAGAAAGTAAATGGCAAGATTGATACCACTCTATCAGATAGAAAGCTTCTGGCTAAATGTTGCAGAAGATCTAAAACAAAGTGGCTTATCCATGGGGATGTTTATCATACCACCTGTCATGGGACCGAGAAAGGAAGGGAATCCAGTGTTGATTAATTAAATGACCTAATGTTGTCATTCAGGTTTCAGGTTCCTTTCATCCTTTTGGTCTATGCTCCTGGGCTGTTGGCCCAAACCAATTCCCCTCTTGTTTGTAAAAGTTCCACAGCAGTTCCAAGCTCTGAATTCATATATAACAGATTAGATAAGATATTTATACCAATGCAAGCCAAGTGTAAGTGCATTTAAGTACCAATAACTGAATGCAATGGCCATGAGAATCCCACATTAGAGAGAGAAGAGGGCTGGTATGGCGTGTATATGTTTAGTCTTATTATACACCACACAGTCGTTTTATCCTCTCAGCAACCCTGTGCAGTGGAAAGTTTATTATCTCCCTTGTTGAGATGAGGAAAATGAGGCACCAAGAGATTGAATACTTTGCCTCTTGCCCCTCAATTGACAAGTTGTGGGGCCAGGATGAATCCCATAGGCCCCTGGCTCTTGAGCATTATGCTAGCATCAGGGGGGCTCTTGTGTTTTAGTTATTCTGTAAATCGAAGTATAGTATTCATTCATCCATTTTTTTGTACAATTATTCATTTAACATTACTTCTTTATTTCATTAGTTTAAAATATTTATTCAGCACCTACTCTGTGCGAGGCATTGTACTTATCTCTCCAGTTGCAGTGATGTACAAACATCCGTCCTAGCCCCTCAAGGAGGAAAGAGAGTCATTAAATGAACAATCACACATATATAAAATTATACAGTGGTATAAGTGCTATGGAGTTCAGTAAACTACAAAAACATGTGGTATGGGATCTAATCCAGTCTGGCTATCAGGGAAGGATTTCTTGAGAAAGTGTCACTTGAACTGAAGTCTGAAGGATAAGTGAGTTAATTAGGTAAACTATGGGTGAAAGGCTGTTCCGGGAGAGGGCAACTGCATGTCCTCTCTTGTTAGCAAGTTCCAACTGAAGTGATCAACATATCCCGCCAACAGAAAAAGCATCTGTATCAGCGGCGGACCCAGGCATAGGACAAGCTTCATGCCAAAATGATGAAAGGATTTCTGCAGACAATGCTGAAAGAAGCCTTTAAATGTTGGTGTTCATCTCTATTTCACAGCATGTCAAAGAGCTAGGTAGGACTAAATCAAGAGCATTAGAATCCCCCACAAATGTGGGGCAGTCCTCAGATTTATTCTAGAAACAAATATTCACACCATCCAGAGACTTAGACAAGGCAGAGAGAGGCTTTCTCCCAGGGATGGCATCTAAATCAAGCACATGAACCTTCCACTTGTGCTCTGTTTTTACCCCCACTTCTCGGGATGTTCTGGATCTCCAAAGGGATAATACATTGTATGTTGTTGTCATTGCTTAATGTTGCTTATTTTTTAATTTATGAAATATGGGCCTATTACTATGTAAAGTATTTGACAGTGACTCATGTCGTTCATTCAAAAAATCCAGTTCAAAAATCTTCCTTGATCAACAAATGGTGCTGAAACAACTAGATAACAACATGCGAAAAATGAATCTAGACACAGACCTTAAACCCTCCACAATATTAACTCAAAATGGATCACAGACCTAAATGTAACATGCAAAACTCCTAGAAGATAACATAGGAGAAAACCAAGATGACTTTGGGTGTGGCAGTGAATTTTTAGATACAACATCAAAGGTACGATCCATGAAAGAAATAAGCAATAAGATTTATTAAGCTTCATAATTTATAAGACTTTATTAAAATTAAAAAACTTCTGCTCTGTGAAAGACAATGTCAAGAGAATAAGAAAAGACACAGACTGGGAAAAAATATTTGCTAAAGACACATCTGATAAATGACTGTTATCCAAAATATAAAAGAACACTTAAAACTCAACAACAAGAAAACAAATGACCCAGTTAAAAAATAGGCCAAGGACCCATTAACAGACACCTTACAAGAAAAGATATACAAATGGCAAATAAGCATATGAGAAGATGCTCCACAGCATATGTCATCAGGCAAATGCAAGTTAGAACAATAATTCGGTGCCCCTACACACCTATTAGAATGGCCAAAAATCAGAACCCTTATACCACCAAATGCTGGTGAGGATGGAGAAACAGGAACTCTCATTCGTTGCTGATGGGAACACAAAATGGTGCAGCCACTTTGAAGACAGTTTGGTAGTTTCTCACAAAACTAAACATACCGTTACCATAAAATTCAGCAATCATACTCCTTTGTATTTACCTAAAAGAGTTGAAAACTTATGTCCATGTAAAACCTGCAGACAGATGTTTATAGGAGCTTTATTCATAATTGCCAAAACTTGGAAGCCACCAAGATACCCTTCAGTAGGTGAATGGGTAAATAAACTGTGGTACATCCAGACATTGGAATATTATTCAGCACTAAAAAGAAATGAGCTATTGAGCCGTGAAAAGACATGGAGGAACCTTAAATGCACATTGCAAAGTGAAAGAAGCCAATCTGAAAAGTCTACATACTGTATGATTCCAACTATATGACATTCTGGAAAAGGCAAAACTATAGAGACAGTAAGAAGATTAACTGTTGCCAGGGGTTGGGCTGTGCAGAGGGATGAATAGGCAGAGCATACAGAATTTTTAGGGCAGTGAAACTACTCTGTATGATCCTATAATGGTGGAAACATTTGTCCCAACCCATAGAATGTACAATACCAAGAGTGAACCGTAATGTCAACTATGAACTTTGGGCGAATATGATGTGTCAATGTAGTTTCATCAATTATAACAAATATACCGCTCTGGTGGGGGATGTTGATAATGGGGAAGGCCATGATAATGCGGGGCGGAAGTAACTGGAAATCTCTGTACCTTCTCTCAATTTTGCTGTAAGCCTAAAACTGCTCTTAAGAAATAGTCAGTTAAAAAAAAATCCTCCTTGAACATAACTAATAGCATAGAAATCTCTTTATACTGAATTATACTGAAACACATCACCAGGCTTATCATATTATAATAACTACCATTTATTAACTTGAACTATACACCAATTGAGGGGTTAGCCACTTTATAAATTATCTCTTACTCTTTACAACAACCTTGTGAGTTTGGTATCATGCTATCCCTTTCATATATGAGGAAACTGAGGCTCAGATAAGTAACATGCACAAAATCAAGCATCTCGTAAGTGAGCGAGTTGGGAACCAGCCTCAAACCCATCTTGCTTTGAAGTCCATGCTCTGTCCACTACCCCAACCAGCCTTCCAGTTTAAAAGAAAGTACTATTCTGAAGACAAGAGGAGAGGTCTTGATCTGAAATAAATGGTAGGTTTAACAATCATGGATTGTTCTGCCCACTTGGGATGCAAATATTCTCAGGTCTCTCTTTTTCTTTTTCCCTCCAAGTCATCACTTAGGCACCCACTTACTGTATTGATAGAGAGCCTCGTATTCTGTCTTAGAGCTGCCCCTCCTGCATGAGCTGTTGTGGTAGGATCCTAGGAAGCAGATCTGACTTCCTAATCTCAGTGGTTAGAGTATTGGACTGTGACGAATCTGTGGAGCTCTGCTCCAGGCTTCTCTCAGTGCTGCTGTCGAAAAGTTGCCCTAGGAGTCGACAGACAGTACTGGTTCCTTGAAATTTCGTATTCTATTCTGGCCGCCTTGGTTCTATAAGGGAGGATGCTCTTGCACTCTTGGGAGTGAGGCAAAAGAATTGGCATAAAGTGCCTGTGCTTGGGAAAAAGAGATTGTTTCTTCCATTGTATCTTTCTAAAAAGGGAGGAAACCTTCCTCAGAAGCCTCCTAGTAGACACTCTCACATTTCAGTGGCCAGAACTGCATCCTATACTAAACCCAAACCAATCATTGGCAGTGGAGGTGGGATTGTCAATGATTGACTGAGGTCAATCCGAACCAAAATGCTGGGCCTATGATTGCGGCCCACCTACCCTGTACGTAGTCATGCAGAAAATAGCAATACCTGAATGAAACAGGGGTTTTGTTAGTAAAAAGAAAGTGTGGAAAATCGTTTTGGGTGGGCAAACAAAAATGTCTGCTATCAACTTTAGAGTTTATCTGATTAGGATGAAGGAAGAATAAGATGGCAAGAGAATGGAATCTACAGGTTTTCTGACATGTCATGCCAGTAGTAATTATTCTACTTATTATTTCCAACTACATTTTAATATTTAAATAGTCAAAGTAGCCATTTGGCTTGGGGAATGCATACTTCAAGACTGAAAATTCTACTCTACCAAAACAAAAGTAATATTACTTCTATTATTTTTATTTTTTTAATAGGACATGATGGCTTTTACTGCGAGAGTCACTACTTTTATATTATTATAACAAAACCTCTGGCACATTTGAATATGGCATAAAGAAATTACAAAATAGAGACTGCTTTGGCTATAAAATTGGGCCATGTCAATATTCAATATCCTTCTGGAAAGATGCCTCAGAGTAACAGAAGGAAAGCTATTGACTAATCATTTAATGTTAAAGGTACCACTTGAAAATAAGTAAAATATTTGTGAAATAAGTCATTCTTTATTCTCATAGGTGACCATAATTTGGTCTCACAGCTTAGAAATTATTTATCTCAGATTTCTTATTTTGGAAAATTACCTTTACTCTTAATTAGTAAAAAAAATCACTTAATTCATAATTTTCTCACTGGTAAAATCAGAAAATTCTAGGTTTGAGCACATGTTGCACAATTTTTAATTTATTGAACATTCGTATCCTTTTATAGCAGATACATGGATCACTTGTATAATTGCGTCATTAAGACTAACTAGACATTTTTAGGGGAAAGACCTGTTTAGTTTAAGAATAATATAAATATAGAACATAAAGATTAGCCCCAAAGGCATACTACAAGAGGACCTACACTTTATCAACTCATTTATCCTTCTTCTTTCTAGCCCATTTCATTAAGTCAACATTAAAATTTAACATAAATTAACACAAATTTCATTTACCATATTATATTTGTGTATTTGCAAGTTCATGAAATGTGCTTAAAATATTTTGAGAAAAAAAGGAAATGATGAAAATGTACAAATGTAAAAGTAAAAACTTTAAAATACGGAAATACATAGGAGTAAGCTTATATATGGCTGAATTTTCAAACTCTTTATAGTCCTTTAATTTAATTAATATATAGAGTGCTATTGGATATATAGAGAGAGGGTCAGCTGTGGAAAATCTCTGAAAAGGGATTTTCTCTGTTTTACCTAGTTTCTCTCTCAGGCCTATAGGGCAATTGTCTCTTCTTGTTTCCTATGACCATCGAGGTTGACAAGTCATCGTTGTCTTCTTTCCCAGAAGAACCTGATGTTAACTACAATATCCAATGCCCTCACCTTACTATCTAAAGATTCATATTGATTAACACATTGATTTGTTTATTCATTCGGACCATTTTGGGCTCTATAATTATTACTGTCTTCTCTGCTCTCAGTACTCTAAGGAACAAGTGCAAAGCAGATAAATAGTAGGCACCAGTCCAAGTAGGATAGAAAAAAGCATTTATTTTCTAAATATGCCTCTGTTGTTGTACTTTTACATGTATAGGATTTAGAAATAACCCAAGGGCATTAAGATTTGAAAAAAAATAAAAGCATATGGTGTTCACCCATACAACTTTTTAATCCTCTGTTTAATCACCTTAATTCTTTTAAACTATTTTCTGTTAGGTTTATTGACTGACTGATGGGTGGCTAGCGCCACTAATTATGGTGCATGATCTTTATTCTTTTTATTAATATGCCCTTTCCTCCTTATATCACCTTTTGAGTCTTCATGAGAGGATTATGGCGTGACAAGTAATTCTACTGGAATGTGACCTTCCAGGTGAATCAAAATGGTATATAGTAGAATGTTAAACAATTAACATCCAATACTCCCTTCTGTCATTGATTTTCTTTGCTCATTAATCTGAACTGTATTGATTTTAAAAGACCATAATGATCTACATGTTGCTAGCCCACAGCTGTTAGTATATTGCATCTAGATCCAGGAAGCATTCATTGAGTACCTGCGTTACAGTTGTTGCCCATACTTTGATGAGCAGCTCACTGGTAGGGGCGGGGGTGTTAAAATCCAGATTCTGATCCAGTACCTCTGGGATTGAGCTGTGAGTCTGCATTTCGGAAAAGTTCCTAAGTGATGCTGATGTTATCAGCCCTTGGATCACACTTGGAGTAGCAAGATGCTGTGATTCTATTAAAGGCCTCGTATTAGGTGCTTTCATGTTTATACCATTTTCTTCATTTAACAGAATAAGCATTAAGTGCATTAAGTGACTATTACCTGCCAGGCACTGTTCTAGGTCCTGGAGATACAACGGTGAATGAAACAGATAAAATGTTCTCACAGAGCTTTCATTTTAGTGGGGTGGAGGATAGACAATAAATAAATAAATGCATTATATTTGATGGTGATAAGTTATTCAGAGATGAATAAATCAGGGTGTGGGGCTAAGTCACCAGTGCCAGGTGGGGATGGGTATTACAATTTTAAATAAGGTGGCTAGTGATGACCTTGAAGAAGACATCATTTAAGAAATTACTTGGTGAGTAAGCCAGCCATGAAGATATCTGAAGAAGAAGAATATAGGCAGAGAGAAATAAAAGTTCAGAAGACATGTTTCAAGCTAAGAACCATTCTTTACATATTCGTTATAATATAAGCTACATCCATATTATAAATTAAATATCTTTCATGTAAAACTCAGATGCCCAGTAGAATTGTGTAACTGGTCCATTTGAAAAGAGGAAAAATAAGTGCACACATATGGCAACATCTGGTACTGGCTGACAGAAAACTTCAAAGGCAGATTTTTCAAAAGTAGAGTATTATGCGAGAATTGGTCCGAGGTTCCTCACCCAAAAGCCCCTAGATGTCCTTCCTACAAGCCTGACCTCTGAATGAGTATCAACGACCACACTAAGATGAGACATGTCTCGGGTCTCTTGGCTATAGAATACCAAATAGGCACCCAAACAAAACTACATCTGCAGGGTAACTCATAGCCAGCTCCAGTAACTTCGAGAGCGTGTCCTCCTCATTGTGTTCGGAGCCAAGTTTGTACCAAATCATTATCAAAAAAAGGATCTGGGTGGCCAAAAATATACTATCCATTCAAGACCTTGGCCTTCTATTCTGCTATCAGAGCCTTGGCTTGGGATGGCCAGCTTCCAATATGGCTGACTTCCTGCTGGTAGTTCTGATTTAAGGCGCCTAGATCAGAATGGCAGATGATTAGGGTCCTCATCTTCCTCTGATATGCCCTCACAGCTGTCTCCACCAGCTTCAGCCATCTCCAGCTCCACATTTAATGATGGCTTCCCTGCTTTCATTCTCTAATCTAGACAGCCCTGACTACATTCAACTGTGGAGTGTACTTGAACTTCTTAACTCTATATTGAAAAAAAAAAAAAAAGACTCCAATAGATGAGGCATTTGCTCAAGGTGATACAGATGATAAATTTAAATTGTAATCTAATGACTCAAAGTTCAGCATTCCATATACAACACTACTACTAAAGCCATGTCTAATTTCCACTGACATTATAAGGTCTAAATCTTTGCCAGTTATGTCTATTCATTCATTTCTCCAGACTTTCATTCTAGTCTTTTCTACAAATTCTGAACACATGGCACTGGTGGCACACAGTTGTTTTAAGGTCTCTGCTTTGGGGGAAATAGAATGAAATAAAGAAGTTAATATGATATACACATTTTGAAAAGCTAAACAAAAATAATTATAGTCCGGGCAGTCAATTTTATTTTATGGCAATCTAATAATAATAAATTCTATGACATGTCTTATAGTAGTAGTAGTATTAAATTTTAAAGATTTGGATAATAAGCATACCTAACAATGTACTTCAAATCCCAGGCAAATTTCTTTAAAATTTATTTACAGTCACTTTAATAAATGACTTCAAAAGTGTATTAATCAGGACAAATTAGCATATCAAAGATGTGAGGTTACCATTAATATTGAAAAGTGTCTTGAAAAAAATCAATCTTAAAAACATATAAAACCCTCTAGGAGAAAAGTAGGTCAGGGAGCAGCATTACTAGTGAAAGGAATTTGGGCATGTACTAAAGGGGAGTGATCCATATAAAAATTTTATTATTGAACCAAAGGGATCTTTGGAAAATTCACAAATTTGATACAAAAAAGAATCTTAGCAGATATTTACCTACTAGGAATTTTACAGTTTGTTAGAACAAGATCTTATTTAATTTTATTTTTTAAATTCTCCCTCTTTGTGTATTTTGATGCATATGAGGAGAGCTAAAGAGTGTTTAATATTCTGGAGATTGTGTGAAGGATATAAGATTAGTAAAACAAGGCCTTATCTATAAAATGCAATGGCAGTTCCCTGAAACTAACACAGTGTCAATAAACTACCTAAATAGAAGACAGTCAATTGGCTGTGCCACCTTTCTCTTTACCGGTAAGATTATGTGTCAACACCCTAACGGCTTTGAAGGATTTGTTTCTTTCTAGAGTTTAAATTACAACTCTAAATAGAGATGAAGCAATTCACTTCCCGATGAGGAAGGAATTTGAATTAGATATTAAAATAACAGATAACAGAATTGTGTTCTAAATATAAAGTTTTATTTTACCAGAGTGAATCACTGACAGCATTCAAAGGGCCGTAGGCAACGAGACTTATTTTGAAAAGCAATATAAGTCACAGGAACAAATAAATAAACAATATAAATGAATTACAAAAAAAAACAAAACCCTGAAGTATTGCACTTATGCTGAGCAGAACTAGTGAAGAGATATTATTTGAGTATAAGCACATCTATGTGTTCTAACTTTTGACTCATTAATGGAAGAGAGTAAACAAGCATTATTGAAACTAAAATTCATGGTGAGAAAATTTTTTCTAACCTGAATAATGGATGTGAAAGCAAAATTTTGCTTTCAATTTCCAACAATAAATGTAAACAATAGATAATAAAGTGGTGATCTCATGCAAGCCCAAGGCTGTAAATGTCATCTATAGTGCTGAAGATTCCCAATTTTATTTCTTCAGCCTAGTTCTCTTTTTCTCTTGAACTCCAGATTCATATGTTATGTTGCCTACTTTAAAATGTCAGTTGAATATATGATTAAAAATCATAGATTTAATATGTCCCAACAGAATTCCTGGTCATCTCCCTCCTATCCTTCTCACAGTCTTCCCTGTCTCAGCAGATGACACGTTCATTCTCCGTTCAGTGGCTGAGGGCAAAATCCTTGGAGTCATCTTGATTCTTCTCTTTGTCTCTCGTCCTACAGGGCTGGACCACTTTTCAGCACCTCCGTTGCTACTCTTCGGTTCCAAGCCACCATCATTTCTCAGATTGTTATAATAGCTTCCTAATGGATTCTACTTGGTCTGCTTCCAATCTTGCCTCCCACCTCCCAATACAGTCTCTCCTCAACCTCGTATCCGGATAGATTCTTTCACTACCTGAGTCAGATGGGAAGACTCATCTGCTGTAAGCCTCCAATGTCTCTCTCTTTCAGTATCTCTGTCTCTCTCTCTGCCTCTGTCTCTTTCTCACTCACTTTCTCTGTCTCTCTCTCACATATGCATGCACGCACACACACAAACAATAAAAGACAAAGACAACAGGCCCCCAGATACTCTGGCTTCTTTGTTATTTCTCTGATCTCATCTCCTGCTACTCACTCCTTTGCCTACTCCACTCAAGCCATACTTGCCTTTTTGCAAGCCTTCTTTGTCTTTTTCTTTCTTTCTTTTTTTTACATTATTTTATTGAGGCCATATTGGCTTATAACACTGTGTAAATTTCAGGTGTACCTTATTATATTTCAGCTTCTGTATAGACTGCATCATGTTCACCACCAATAGTCTAGTTTTTATCCATCACCCTACTCATGAGCCCCTTTACCCCTTTTGCCCTCCCCCCATCTCCTTCGCCTCTGGTAACCATGAATCCGTTCTCCTTATCTATGTGTTGTTTGTTTGTTTATCTTCCACGTATGAGTGAAATCATGTGGTATTTGTCTTTCTCTGTCTGACTTATTTCGCTTAGCATAATACCCTCAAGGTCCATCCATGTTGCCACAAATGGCACTATTCTGTCTTTTTTATGGCTGAGTAATATTCCATTGTATAAGAAAGCTTGACCTTGGGACCTTTGCAGTGGCTGTGCCTCTTTCCTGGAATGCTCATCCCCCACATATCCTCATGACTAATTCTCTGACGTCTTCCAAACTTTGCTCAAATATCACCTAATCAATGGCACATATCATGACCACTCCACTTAAAATTCATTTTCTGTGCTTGGAACATCATTAACAAATCAGAAAAAAAGAACAATGACATTTAGAAACTTAGTATTAGAGGATACAATAGTGAATAAAATAAATAAGATATTGTTTAGAAGATGGTAAATATTATGGGAATAAAAAAGAACATCCAGGACAAATCCTTGACAATAACCTCCATTTGACCATGTGATCCTCCAGTTCCATTCTTTCCCCACCCAAGGCAGCTGTCACCCAGATTTCTAGATTCATCATTCTCTTAATTTCTTTTATAGAATTGTATTGCATCTACCTGTCTGTCTGTCTATCTATCCATCATTCTATTATAGTTATTTTAGTTGTCTTTAACTTTATACAAAAACTATCATAGTGCATATAATTTTGGATCTATCTTATCACTTAATATTATATTGCTAAAACATTGTCCACCACTGTAGTTTATTTGTTCAATAATGGTTAATTGTGTTTATATCTCACACTTTAGACATCCATTCTCCTGGTGATGAGAATTTGACTTATTTTATGCTTTTGTTAATATGAATGATGCCATTCTTAAGTTTCCTTTTATATATGCTCTCTCTTGACAAAAGTCCAACACTTTGTTATCTTCGATTTTTAATCTAGATATTCTAAAATTAGTCTGAAATTTGATGCATTGAGCAATGTCAAGATAGTTGCCACAAGTGTCTCATCCCCCTACGTTGGGCACCTGACTTTCAGGAGGCTGCCTGCTCCCAGTGAGCTCATTCCAAAGGGGTCTTCACAAAGCTGCCAGAGAAGTTCTGATAATGGTGGTGTACCCCCCTCACATCTTTACTACAAAGCCCTAGTCTTCCCACCCAGAATCTGCCCCCACCACTTACCACATCCTTCTTTGGAGTGTAGCCACCAGACTTTGCTTTGGGGCTGAAGGTAGCAAGGGCAAAGAAGCAATTTTTGCTCCCTCTGGATTGCGTGGGAGGAAGTAGGTCTGTGGTTAGTGAGGACAGATTCGAGACTTATCTATTTAGAAATTGGAAGCTGTTTTCTACTAAAATTGTATAAAGTATATTTTAACTGCTTTTTAGTTCCTAAATATTGTTAGCACTATAAATCAGCTATGTTATTTCTTGGGAAAATGTATTCTGAGTTCAAAATAACCTATTTACAAATGACCTTTTGGAACACAACCTGTTTACAAGTTAGGGACTCTGGATAATGCATCCCAGAGCTAAATGCAAATAGTTTTTCATTATCTGTTGTTATGGATCATCTGCTTCATTGCTCGTCTTCATTAGCACAAATAATAGAGACCTAACTGAATTACTGCTTTCAAGCATATCCATTACTTTTGTTCTGTACTATACAAGTTTCCTTGGGTTCTTAACATCATTTCCAGCTTGATGTTTTAGCTCCTTGTTTCTGAATAGAAAACCCTTTAACATAACTAGTGACCTCTATAAAATGACAATAAACAGACAAGCTGAATAAGCTTTGTCTCTTTTATTGAACAGGCATTTTACTAAGAACCAACTCAGAGAGTTAATATGGTGTCAGGGACTGTAGGGTACATAGAAATAGAGCATGTTTTCAACAAGTTTATCAAATATTTATTGAAAACCTATTGTGTACTGGGCCTTCTTCTACTTGTTAGGGATGCCTACAAAGAACTAGACATGGTTCATGCACTAATGGAGTTTAAATTCAAGTGGGGGAAGATGACAATCAACATTTTAGAGACTAATACATACAAGGTAGTATATAAAACTGGTCAAGTGATAATGAGATAATGTAATGCATGAGGAGGGATTCTTTTAGGCGTGATGATCAGAAAAGTGCTCTGTGAGGAAGCGATATTTGAAATGAGATCTGAATAATGAGATGGAGCCAACCATGGAAAGAATAGTGTAAAAGTGCTCCAGACAGAGATCGAGTGTGGAGGCCCTGAATTAGAAACAAGTTTGGTGTGCTCAAATGACAGAAAGAGGTCAATCAGTTTCCAAAGTATAGGAATTCCATTAAAAAAAAAAAACAACTCCATGTTTTAACGGTTGATAAAGATAATATTATACTATTAACAAAAAAATCCAAATATGAAAAAGAAAGAGGTGATGGGCAAGACAGAAGATCTGATAACAGAAGCAATCTGTGCATGTAGAGAGGAATAGACTATGTGGATGAGAAGGTGCATTCCAAACTTTAAAGATAACACATCTTAGTTATTTTCATTACTAAGATAATAATAACTAACATTTATTGAGCTATTACTATGTGCCAAATACTCTTCAATCATCACAAGAAGTATCTTATTTAATCCTTACAGCTTCCCTATGGGAAGACCCTAAAAAAGTCTGTCTTCTAATATATGAGGGAATTTGGGCACAGAAAGGTTAAGGAACTTGTCCAAGTTCAGATAGATATACTTGACGACACTTGGCTGCAAATCCATGCAGTCGGACACCACTATTGTTAATAATCTAGAACCTGAGTTGCGGCCAATTGCAAAAATGGCACTAATTTTTTGCATCCCCATATGAGCCCCTTTTTGCAGTGATTTCAAGCTACTCCCAATCAAGAGGTGGAGTCTATTTCTTCACCCTATGAATCTGGGTTTGACCATGTGACTAGCTTTGGCCAATGAGATATTACCAAGCATGACATAGGAAGAGGCTTAAACAGTGCTTATACATTGACAATTGCCCTGAATGCTGCACTATGAGAGCCCTATGCCAACCATCATGTGAACAAGCCTGGGCTAGCCTGCTAGATGATCCTTGGGAGATGCCCACTTACCTCCCTTATCCCTGCTGACAGCCACCCCACCATAACCCCAGCAGATGGGTGAGGCTTTTCTACTTCTATTCAAGAATGTTCTGTCACAAATGTGCGAGTGAGCCTAGCCAACATAACTTGGAACAGAATTGAGCTATCTCAGTTGAGCTAAGCTGAATCATAGAATTGTAAGCAAATAAATAGTTGTCATATCAAACCACTAAGATCTGGGATAGTTTGTTACACAGCAAAAAATAGCTCTTGTACAGACCAAAGTAAAGTAATGGCTTTTGGGTATTAGAAGGTGTTGATCAATCATTCTGCTTTCTCTGTTATGTGTGAAGATGCTGTTATTCTGTCTTCAAGCAAAATAAATAGAGGCAACTAATCAAAGTGTGCTGTGCTCATGATTGTGGGGCCCATAATTTTGTCTTAACAAACCGTTATGTTCCAAAGACCATGACACTTGATAAAGCCTAGCATTGGTAGAAGTATACTTCTAGCCAATCCCATCTGCCATATTTCATGAAATTTAATTTCACCGTATAATCAAATAACACCATGATAATATTGATAACGAGTGGCACGATTGGTGTCAACATTAAAGCTGGGGTGATTTCATAAATTCTGTTTTAGAGTATTTGTATGTTAAAATTCATCATGGACATCTTTTGACCAAATAAAAATATGACATCAATAAAGTCCAAGAGAAGATGCTAGCCGGTGAAAATGTGCCAGCCAACTCTGACAGAAAAATAAAAGAAGAAATATCCAATATGTTGTTCATAGCACAGAGTAAGCAAGTTCTTTCCAACAGGATCGGCAGAATCAGATATTGCATTCCAGAAGATTTGCTTATCTGTTCAGATCTACCAACTCCAGTTTGGCCTGACAGGTTTATACCAACATTCACCTCACAGATTTAAGGGTGCAGAGTTAACACCCATGAAAGCTGATATCAATCAATATTCATTAGAATGAAGTTCAGATTTGTTACCATAGCACATCTCATTCCACAACATTCACACGACTATGTGGCATATTGCTAAGATTCAGGGAAAGACTACAGTTACTATGCTGCTGCATTTCCAGCAGGAATTGTGAACAGCGGTGAGGACAAGATAGCATAAGTGGGCTCCAAAGGGGACAATTTCATAAAATGTGAGCGAATGTTGAGGTTAACAAGGAACTTTTTTCAGACATCTGTAATGTCACAAAAAGCACAAGAGTAAAGAAAATGAAAATTACTGTTCACGACTGAAGTGGAACTGAAAAATAAAATTATCTCAAGATAGTCACATCTTAGCTTCTCCCCAACAACTCCCTGTGGAGGATAAGAAATTCAACCTGCATCTTTTATGAATGGGGTTGGGCAGAGAATAGGAGCCAAGCACATAATATTTTCGTTAATATGGAACACATTAGTGCCGCGTTTGCATTAATAATCCTTATACATGCCTGTGATTTAATATTTTTTCAGAAGATTCACTTATGCAAAAGTTGAATGCTCATGCTGTATTCTATTCAGTCACACAGACCTGAGTTGATATTGTTTCATTTTGGACTATGAATGTGCATTATGTCCCCCCCAATAAATAAGTTCCTTAGGCATGGCACAGTGGCAGCAGAAGAAAATTTTCAAAATGAAACTTTTTCTCATTTGCAGAAATAAGCATTCAGGGCAATATCAACAATAACAGCCACTACTTTTTCATCTCGTTTTTAAAACAACATGACTACATAAAATGTTTAACAGATTTCCCATATTTTCTTTAAGGAAACAGAGTAAGATTCCTTATATATATGGTTTTAGCCAGCAAACCATTTCACTCTAAAACCATCTATTCCTGCATAATTGCTTTTAATTTTTTTGTCATTCTCAAGGTACCCTGACACAAACATATTCACGAGTAATTGATATGGCAATGATACCCTCTACCTTTGTATGCACAAGACTTAGAAAATCTGTGTCAGGTGTAGAAAATGACTCTTGCCTATCTAGCATTTTCTTCCCATGCTACATTCTAAGGACTCATCAGAGTCACAAAAGGAGGGAAGCATTTTGGGTCGTTCACAACATTTTAAATACAATTATAAAAATAATACTTAAGCAAATTTACAGCAAGCTTTCATCAAATTTTCTGATTTGTTTATCTTGATAACACCCCTCTTTCACCCTCTAACACTAGTTTACTAGTGGGGAGACTGAGGAGACACAGAGAGCATCATATTTTTTGAATGGTAGAGAAAGGCCTAGAGCTTGCCTCTTCTGGTCTCACTAGGACAGAAGTAGTTTTCAACTCCCAGTTTCAAGGAGAAAGCGAAGTCGAGTGCGTGGAGTTCTGGGCTTTTTTCATTTAAAAAACTTCATTTTTGCATGTTTTATATATTAAAATTTTGTATAAGACTATATTCTACTGATAAATAATACCCTACTGAAAAAATATATAGAGATGACACCATCACCCTAAGCTACCATATAGGGTACAAGTGTTTTGTGTTTATAGGGTACAAGTGTTTTTTATTTTATTGTTTTATTGTTTATTGTATAGTTTATTTTTTATTAATAATAATAAAGAACATGTTAATGCAGGTAAAAGTGGGGAATAAGAAACAGGAATAGTTATGTTTAAAGTAGATCAGACTGAAATAAATCCCAATATGGTAAAATTACTCTTGCAGTCATATTTCACCTGGTGTGTCAAATAAATATTTTTTTGCTGATAGAATATAGATATTGACTTTATTGCTTGACTAACATTTTAAGGAAAAGTTGAAACTGATTGCTCAGTTCAAAAACCTTTTAAAGAAATTGAAAATAAGGGAAAAAACGAAATTTTAGTTTTGATTGTTATTCAAATGTAAACATTTTCCATCAATAGCTAATTTTCCATATGTGTGTATAGCATCTATGCCCTGTTTTTTTTTTTTGGTGAGGAAGATCGGCCCTGAGCTAACATCTGCCAACCCTCCTCTTTTTTTGCTGAGGAAGACTGGCCCTGGGCTAACATCCATGTCCATCTTCCTCCACTTTATATGGGACCCCGCCACAGCATGGCTTCACAAGCAGTGCGTCGGTGCGCACCCGGGATCCGAACCGGCAAATCCTGGGCCACCACAGCGGAGCGCGCGCACTTAACCACTTGTGCCACTGGGCCGGCCCCTATGCCCTCTTTTGATATTCTATTTTTATTACAGTAAAATAATTATGTATACATTTAATAACAATTTGAGATATGAAAGTCTAATAAAATGTTCATTTTACTCTGCATAATTTCAAGATAGTTAAGGACCATTTTCCGTTCAGAAGCTCTTCAGTTATTGTCTATTTCTGTCTCTGGTCTCGCCTGCCAAAACAGGGCTGACTGGGTGGCTTTGCATCTCTCTTGATCTGTAGCAGACGGAAAGTCAGGAATCTATGCACCTTAGTCTGACCGTGGAAGCCCAAATCCCAACTCTGTAGCTGCTAACGTGTAACGCTGTTAACATACAAACACTTCCTCTTGACCACCCCTTGTGTGCACTCCGCTGTGTTGATCAGTTGCATATGTTTTCACAGGAGGCCGAATCAGAGCAGCAACCATTTACCATATGTGACGATGCCATATATGACTCTATCCCTTTTGCCATTTCTTTCCTGCAAAATGAATCCATGAGAGGCATTTTACCCACACATTTTGTTTCAAGTATAATATTACCCATAGACGATTTCTAGGCTCTCCAAAATTTTAACCCTCGCCGGGGCTTTGGGCTTCTTGATGAGATGCTAACAAATTGTGAACAAAACCCCAACAGCTAGGTCATTATTCTATCGCTCACTGTTCACATTGTTCTTATCTTCAACTTAATGAGGTGTCAGGTTTCAGCGACCCAATCTGCATCCACTTTCAGCATGAAAATCTAAGATGATAAAATGGGAGTGTAAACTCCTCTTACTCTTGGAACATTTTCTGAAATCCAGCCCCAGATGATCTTCTAGTGTAACTAAATCTTGAGTCATAGAAGTGCTAATGAGCAAATTGTCTTTGCTGACACGTGTATGAATTAGTGCTTGAAGTAGGAAAAGGAAGAATGTTGCTACAATTTGAGGGTATTGGCTTGCTGACCTAAGAATGCCTGAAACATATGGTTCCAGTGCTCCAAATTCTACAAGTTCACTAAGGGAGCTGTAATAAATAAGGAATAAGGTGCTGCTTTCTTATTGACTATTTGCTAATACCCTTCAATCAAAGCTTTGGTAAATATTGGGTGGAAAACACAATTTTGCCTCTTTGTCTAAGTGGTGATAATGCATGATCTCAAATCTTGTTCTTGGAAGCTTGCCATTATTTGGCCAAATGAATAGGCAGACATCCAACCTTGTGATGAGTACACTAGGATGTGTGTGAAGAGAGGAACTGTGTACCACACACACACACACCCCTGACCTTTTAGTAATAAATGGTGTCCTTGAACGTTTATCCAATCTGTAAAGCACTCCAGTTTCTTCTGAAGAAACAAGAAGACATATGGCTGAAGAATTTCAACCAAATTTTCTTAGTATGAGGAGGGGGATAAGAGCTCTCCAACTCTCACGTTTATTTTCTTCTTCCTTTAACCCACTTAATTCCACAAAGGATTTGAAACTAGTTTTATTATCTATTTAATTTGCTTGCCTCTAAAGCAGTTTAAATACACTTGAACTTTTTTTTTTTTTTTTTGTGAGGAAGATCAGCCCTGAGCTAACATCCATGCCAATCCTCCTCTTTTTGCTGAGGAAGACCAGCTCTCAGCTAACATCTATTGCCGATCCTCCTCCTTTGTTTCCCCAAAGCCCCAGTAGATAGTTGTATGTCGTAGTTGCACATCCTTCTAGTTGCTGTATGTGGGACGCAGCCTCAGCATGGCAGGACAAGCGGTGCATCGGTGGGCGCCCGGGATCCCAACCCTGGGCCTCCAGTAGTGGAGCGCGTGCACTTAACCGCTAAGCCACGGGGCTGGCCCCTACACTTGAACTTTGAAGCCAGTTAATGTGCTTATACACCTAATATTTTGAGCATTTTATTAGTTTCTTTTTAAACATTGTTTAATTCGTATACTTCCTCTTGATCATTACAAAGGCTTTACTTGATTGCTAAGAGATACAATTCATATTCTTAATTTACTAACCATATAGTATTTTTTTTAGCAAATTAATTATTGCAATTGCTAGTCATGTACCAGCTACCAAGTTCAGTAGTGTAGACTTTAGTAAGTGCCTTTCTGAGTAATTGCTGTGTAGGTGCCAGGTATGGTCCCTTTTGTTCTTTTGTATATTGAAATCAAATACATTTCTCTTTGACTATCCTCTATTGTAATATTTCTTTGTAATTTCTCTCTCTAAAAAAAATTAGTGTTAAAAAAATTAGTAAAAATTAGTATTACTAATTTTTTCTACAATCCTAAATTTACATGGAGTTTAAATTAGCTTGCTGGTTTATAATTCTTTATCTCATAGAGATCAAATATAAACAAGTAACAAACTCTTTGTTCTGATTTATATAAGAAATATCACAAAATACTTCTTAAAAGATTAAAATATTATACTATACAACATATTTTCCATGTTCATTGACATCTCAGAAATAAACAGTATTTTATTTTATTAAGACATTGCTTTTTCTTAACAAACTATAAAATATCACCTTAGCCTTTCCCAACAAATAATTAAATCTTTCAACAAGCCTCCCCTCCTTCAAACTATATAGATAAAAACATCGCTCTATAAATCCCACTTCCTGAACTATAATAATAGTGCAATCAATGTCTTAGAAAAAAATGCATCTATCCAATGTCTCTTTATTAACCACAGAATAACAAAACCCACAGGGAAATATTTTCCCTATTCTCCACAAGATGTACTGCATCAAAATATTTTCATTAAAACTAATATGAAATGACAGAAAGTAGAGAAAAGGAGAATGCCCCTTGTGTATTTTACTTATTTTTGCCACATATCATATATTGATAAAGCAATTTTAAGAGACGTATCCATGACCTAATACAGTGAAATTGACTTTTCTTTTTCATAACCACATGCACACTTTTACATCTGCAGCAATATTCTTTTTGAATAGCTACCTGCAGTTAATTTCAGGGTCGCATTGATCTTCGGTGGCCTAGACAAGTTAAAGTGATGATAAAGCCGACAATCTGAATTATCAGCATACCAAATAGAATATGAAAACTTGGTCATGCACAGGCATCTGTCTCTGATAATGTATAGTGGCAGACACCAAATTTAAAAATATAGTGCTTGTTTTTCACACCAGAACAGACTATAATGTGAAAAAATACTGTTTGTTTCCTTCTTTTGTGAGGTTGAGCAGCATAAACATTTACTTAAAATAACTATGATCAAGGAAGCCATGAAAAAGAGCTCAAATAATCCTCGATATTTAAGCATAGCCAATAAAAATGTTTAGAGGATCTAAAATAAAATTGGCTTAACATTAAACTTACATCGACACTGCTGAAAACATTTTCTTGAGTCTCTCCACACTGAGCAGACATGTAGAGGGAAAATATTCTTATGTATAATTCAATGTGAATCCAAGATAGCAGTAAATTCTAGAGAATTTCTAAAAGAGATTTAGGCAAGGAACCATATGGATCAAACTGGGTCATCTTAGACAGGATGAATATTATGGCTTCTCTTCTGCCACAGAAAATAGGAAAACCATAGAGCTACATTCCTGAAGCTCTTTGAAAATTGGCAGCTACTTTTAGGTAGAAAAGACGTGGAAGTATTTCACTTTTTTTTTTTTCAAGGTTTTGCAATGGGAATTTTCTTCATAAATATTTTCTGTGATAAATCTAACTAAACATAACTAGAATCAATCTCAGGCCTTAGTCTCATATCTTTCCTAGTGATGCACTAGTTTATAGAGCTCTTATTGACAAGCAGTAAAGCGCCAACTTATAACTCTCTATTGCTAAACGGAAATAAAACCAAGAAAAGCTAGTGCATGAGAAAAAGCAATTTTAAAGTGAAAAGATTGTCCAAGTGAAAAGAAAAACCCCTAAGTAGTGGCAAGTCAGCAGCACACTAGAAATTAGAAGAGAAAAATTAATTTAAGCAAAGAATAGTAAGACACTCTTCACCTGTTTCAAGGTTAGAAAACCAGATAAAGAATTTAAGCCAATTGTTTTCTGCAATCCTCTTATATTGTATATTACATACTCCTCAGTGGATTTTTGGCAGTGTCGTTCTTGTCAATATCTCATCTCTCCTTGTAGATAGTATTCTTCCAAGGATGTGCTAGAGCCAGATCTTGTACCAGCTTTCCAGAATTGACTGTGCACAAGTCTCTGAAACTTGGCATTCAGTGAATATCAAATTGATCGCTTGACATTAATCATATTAAAAGTATTTATACCACAGAAAACTGCAAATACTTCAAAGGAGGACTTCTCTTCTCCCAGAAAGCCAATTGTGAAACATTTGTCTACACACCTCTGCCCTACTGCAGTCTATCAAGGCATAATGTTTAGTAGAGATTCAATAAATATATATATATTTATTTTTTGGTGAGGAGGATTGGCCCTGAACTAACATCGGTTGCCAATCTTCCCCTTTTTTGCTTGAGGAAGATTCACCCTGAGCTAACATCTGTTCCAATCTTCCTCTATTTTGTATATGGGACACCACCACAGCATGGCTTGATGAGCAGTGTGTATGTCC
Source organism: Ceratotherium simum simum (assembly GCF_057802395.1). NCBI lineage: Eukaryota > Metazoa > Chordata > Mammalia > Perissodactyla > Rhinocerotidae > Ceratotherium > Ceratotherium simum. Next base: position 13,977,489 of record NC_141935.1, on the reverse strand, counting down.
AAGCCTGGGATCCGAACCCATGAACCTTGTGCCCCCAAAGCGGAGTGCTCAAACTCAACCACTATGCCACCAGGCCATCCCCTCAATAAATATTTTTGAATGAGTAAATCAATAAATTAATGTTTAGTACTACATAATTATTTACATAAAGCAGAATTAGAAGACAGAATTTATTTAGTCTTTTCTTAAGTATTCATACTAATAATTTTTTTAAAAATTGTCTTGACAATAATTGATATGTTGTATGGTGTGACTTATGGGTTTGGGGACAGTGATCCAGATCTGCCACCAAGTGAAAACCTACTTGCGAGGTTTTTTTAGCCCTCACTTCTAGGGGCACTGTGAGAAAATGAAATAGTGCCACTTGGAGTATTTTCAAAATGTAAACTACTATATGAATATAGAGTGCATAATAATGTCATTTTTATTAGGAAGATGTCTAAAAATGGAAAGCAGGTGGAAGAGATAAAGGTATGTTCACATATCAGTACAGATCCGAACTTGAACTGTTTATATTCACATTCCAATTGCTACAGAAGCAGCAATGCACAAAAATATATCTAACCAATAAAACAATATTTTAAAAATACTAATATGGTAATCTAAAGTGAAAAAATTCTGCTAGAAGAACTATTGATGTCTGACTGAGTTGACAGAGGAGCAGAAGATAGATTTCCGTATCAGAACTTATTAGGTAACATAAGTAAAAGATGCTTTAACCTCCCAAAATTTTGCACTTACCTTTCCCTGGTCCACATGCCATATTTTGACCTAAGAACCAGAAAATAAAACTAGCCATGGACATTTAAATTCTCTTGGTCCTGATGAGGGAGACTAAAGGTTATTTGCCCAAGTAGTGAAGATAGTGAACAGGAAAAAACTGTTTTCCTTTACATACTCACACAGACACTCAGAACACTTCTGTACTCTCGTCACCAAATGTGTGGGAGTTTTTCCCACACCAAGCAATTCTCTGATTCTTCAGATGCCAACTGAGTGTTCTACAATTTAACTTAACTCAAAGACAGCATCAGATCCCACAGGTTAAGGGTTCGTTATCACAAGATTGCCTCCTCAACACTTCAGAGGCCAATCTCAAATCCAGCTTGTTACCTGTGCTTCTGAAGACCTGCTATAGTTTGGAGGTTCCCACAACTCCCCTTTGGCTTCGATTAATTTGCTAGAACAGCTTATAGAACTCAAGAAAACAGTTTACTTACTATATTACCAGCTTATTATGAAACAATGTAACTCAGAAACAGCCAGATGGAAGAGATGTGGAGGGCAAGACATGGGGGAAAGGATGTAGAACTTCCACACCCTCTGCAGCTGTATCACACACAGCACCTCCACATGTTCACCAACCCAGAAGCTCTATAAACTCTGTTCTTTCAAGCTTTTATGGAGTCTTTATTACACAGGCATGCTTGATTAAATCATTGGCTGTTGGAGTTTGAACTCAATCTCAAGCCCCTCTCCTGTCCCGGGAGGTCTGGGGAGTGGGGCTGAAATGTCCAACCATCTCATTACATGGTTGGTTCCAGGCCAGCCCACAACCACAGGGGCTTTCCAAAATCACCTCATTAACATAAACTCAGGTGGAATTGAAAGGGTCTTGTCATGAATAACAAGACACCCATTTCACCATTATGGCTCTGGAGCTATTTCAAGAACTGAGAACAAAACTAAGTATTATAACTAACAATGCCCGAATGGCTCTTATATAGGAAATTACAAAGGTTTTAGGAGCTATGTGTCACAAATCGTGGATGAAAACCAAATATTTATTTCTAATTATAAACACTATACCACAGATAGTATTAAAAATAAAGAAATCATATTTTAAAAACTTGGTTTTTGTGGGGAAAGAATAATAGATGGTACATATTAATAAAGTCTTTGTCCAAAGCAAAAACGTGTTTTAATTTTTCTCATATATTTTTAAATTGACTGCTAGAGTCAATAGAACGAGTGTCATACATTTAAGAAACTCATATAGGATCATGAATCTGAAAGCATGCTTTTGATACAGTGTTGGAAGGCTATATGCTGCTCTAGATGTTACTCTTGTTAAATTAGTTAAACAAGGGGACCATTAGATTGATGTGGTTCTAATGCCTTGACATCCTAGTAAGCAAGCCAATACATACAAAGCCTGTAAATGCCTCAAGGTTTAGAAATCAAAACCTAGGAGAACCAATCATAAACAACTAACTAGGTTTTCCCAAATAAGGCAAGAGCTTAAGCTATAGCCAATCAAATAAATTCCTTGCTTTGCTTTCATATCTTCTGCAGTAAAGTCTTGCCCCTAGCTCCTGTTGGTGTGTAACTGCGGACCTCCAGGACCAGTTCAACTGACGCCATCTTATCAACAGAGTGATTAAGAGTGGTTTTTCAGGAACTGAGACCCCCTTGTCCAGTTCAGGCCGGTTAAGACCACCAACCCCTCATCTAGGCCTGTGCACATGCCCAATAAGTGACCTTTTTCATGACAAAGAGCTAAAAACTCCACCCTCAGATCATGGTGATGCAACCATTTTATGAACATGAGTCCCACGAAGAGGCATGAATCTTGGCTACGCTTATACAGATCATCAATTACATCCCTTCTCTTTACCTCCAATCACTTATCTCCACACTTCAGACCGCCCAGCCCTTCATCCCAGAAATTGTTTCCCAAGCTATAGATCGGGGAGACAGATCAGAGAGCATACGCCCCTGTCTCATTGCAGATTGATCTTGCAAAATAAAGCTACATTTCTTCTCCCCAAAGTAGATGCCATAATAATTGGCTTTTTTTATGCACATTGGGTAGCAGAACCCATTTTGCTCCTTAACAGGTGGAGGCTCCTAACCACTTCCGGTTTGATGCTGCCTGATTCGAATCAATTTTGGCTTAGACCCTTAAAATTTTTAATATGCTTCAGTTTATCTTTTAACACTCTGTAGATGAACTTAGGGTGAAAAATTTCTTCATGATCTTTTTGGCCTGGAATTATAAACTTTAAGGCAGCAGTCTTTTTTTTTTTCTTTTCAGTTTTATTGAGATATAATTGACCTACAGCATTTTACAAGTTTAGAGTGCACAGCATAATGATTTGACTTAAATGTATCATGAAATGATTCCCTCAATAAGTTTGGTTATCATCCATCATCTCATATAGATACTATAGGTATATACATATGTATCTTTTATTTTATTTTTCCCCTTGTGAAAAGAACTCTTAGGATTTCCTTTCTTAACAGCAGGCAGCAGTCTGTATGTTTTGTGCTGTATCCTGCTCTGTCTCTAACAACCAGATCTGGACCTGCCACAAAAAAAGCGCCCCATGGATATTTGTTAAACAAATGTCGAATTGCTTACTGAAAAAACTGTTCATTACATACTTTATGTGCCTAATCATTTTAAGAATTATGTTTTATTACCTTTGACCCCTTTGTAACTCAAACCGTTCTTTCTTCTACAGACCTCAAGTCATTCTGTCATTTTCAGCACCTTATTAATTTTTTTTTGATGTTACCCAAGGAAACCAGAATATGTCACTCAAAAACATGCCTCTTTGACATAAAAATTATTTTGAGCTGAAGGCAATTAAGAAGCAGCAAATTCAGAAAAAAGCTCCCTCTTTTCTGCCTTAACACAGGAAATAGATTCTCCTTTTACTGGAGACAGACTCTTACCAGCCCAGAGACGGCACCAGAGGAAAGTGCAAACAAACTTTACTCCATTAGTTCCCTTCCATATATTTACCTTCCCATATTTTGCTACCCTTGGAAGCCGAAAACTACTTTCCCTTGTCTTGTCATTTCTCTACAAATTTATTGTTCTTTGTTGAAGATGCTATATAAGTTTGAATTCTAAGCCGCTATTTTGAGTTACTTTTGGTTTAGATTTCTCCTGCATGATATGTACTGCATGGGTTAATAAACTGTTTTTGTCTTGTTAATCTGTCTTTTCATTAAAGAGTCCCAGCTGAGGGGCCAGCCCAGTGGCGTTCTGGTTAAGTTCAGCCTGCTCTGCTTTGGTGGCCTGGGTTTGCAGGTTCGGATCCCGGATGCGGACGTACACCACTCATCGAGGCATGCTGTGGTGGTGACCCACATACAAAATAGGGGAAGACTGGCACAGATGTTAGCTCGGGGCCAATCTTCCTCAAGCAAAAAGAGGAGGATTGTCAACAGGTGTTAGCTCAGGGCTGATCTTCTGTATCAAAATAAAAAAAAAGAGTTCCAGCTGAAAACCTAAGACAGGTAGAGGTCAAGTTTTGCCTTTCCTATACTACCATATTAGTATTTGTCCATCATCAGGTAGGTTGTCAATATAAAGCATTTGCTCCAAGGTCATAGTTTTGCCCCTGTCATTCATCATAACTGAAGATATATTATTTTTCACATCTTTGCTGCTTTCAACTTGGTTCAAATTCTTATTATCTCTTGACTGGATTATTGCAATAATCTCCCAAAAAGTTTGCCAATTTCTACCCCACATGCCCCAGTACAGACTTTTTTCAATACAGCAGCAGGTATGATATTTATAAAACAGAGGTCAGAATATGTCACCCATCAATGCTGAACTTTCTAAAAGCTGTCACGGCATTCAAAGGCAAAGCTCAAACCACTACAACTATCCTACAAGACCTTACACTTTCTGATTCTTAATACCTTTCTGGGCTAATCTTCTGCTAATCCCTCCTACCTCCCCCCAGCCCCTGGGCTCCCTTAGGCCCAGCCACACTGGCCCCTCTTGCTGTTTCTTAAACACAACTGGCACACTATCTCCTTACAGATTTTGAACCAATTGTTCTCTCTGCCCAGAATGCTCTTCCCCAAGATGTCTACGTGACTAATCTCTTATCTCCTTCAAGTCTTGGCTTACAATGTTACCTTAGGAAGGCCTTGTCTGACATCTCTTTAAAATTGCCAATTGCCACCTCTCCTCCCCCCGAACTCCTTAGCTTGGTTCTCTGGTTTCATTTTACTAACAGCAAACATTTCCTTCAACTTCATAGCATTTATCTCCTTGTAATTCTAATGTAAGAGAAGGCAAGTTACGTAAAGGAAAGTATATATTCACAGCTGTGTCCCCAGCATCTAGAAGAGTGCCTGGCACATACTACACACTCAATAGATATTTCATAAGTGAATGCATGAATGAGTGAATGAATACAGCAGGAATATAAATCAAGAATACTGATCTTCAGAATTAAGCTCTTAATTCTGGTAGTCAACAGTCTGATTTCTAATCAAAGTTCCAACAATATTTGACTTTAGCAACTAAGAGCAAATATTCTTCAGAGGATTCATTTATTTGGAGAATGTGTTAACTTTCTCTTGATGCTCAAAATGCTACAGAACTATCTTCAAGAATCCTATAGATACTGGGCCTGCCTGGTGGCGTAGTGGTTGAGTTCACGTGTTCCGCTTAGGCGGCCCGGGGTTCATATGTTCAGATCCCGGGCGTCGACATATGCAGTGCTTAGCAAGCCGTGCTGTGGCAGGGTCACATATAAAGTAGAGGAAGATGGGCAAGGATGTTAGCCCAGGGCCAAGCTTCCTCAGCAAAAAAGAGGAGCATTGGCAAACAGATGTTAGCTAGGGGCTAATCTTCCTCATGAACAAAAAACAAAAAAGAACCCTATAGATCCTTAGGAGATTAGTTTGCAAATCCTTGGAATCCTTCCCACTTTTCTACTGTCAAAATCTGTCAATAATTAGTGCTTCATTCAAAGGATAGCTCCTTCATGAAGCAATCCCCAATTAAAGTGTTTTCCATCTCTCAGTCTTCCTTAGTATCATAATTTCCACATCATGCTTATCAAATTACTTTTGCTTTATATCTGTATTATACTTGACTTACTTTTAATTATTAGGTACTTGGGTCTTTAAATCTTGGGCATTAGTGTTGTGTACACTGACTTGACCATAATAGGCCTTGAAAAATATTTTTGATCAAATACAAAGAGACTCAATTCATTATTTGACTGAATTTTAATTTCTCATTTGTTTATCAAATTTCTTTACTTTGAAGTACAATTCAGAAAGATAGATGATATAGAATAAAAGAATACAACTGATAGATATTAAGTAAAATAGTTAAGATGCAACTCTAGAATTCTATATTGATTCAACTTGGGAAAGAAAACATACCAAAAGGCAGTTTTTCAAAGGTCATTTTATGTTTAGAGAGATAGTTTTAAGATACCAAATCAAGGAATATGTTCACTGAAATTTACATGAAAGTTAGACCTTTATAAGGAAACATGAAAGAGAGTAGACTCCAAAGAAAAGAAATAAAAGTGTCTCTTTCAATTTCTTGAAACTTCACGGCACTTATCTTTTTAAAGATAAATGATCTCACGTTTCACAGTTAAAATTAGAAGTTGTAAGACCCACAAATAGAAAACTCTATAGGACCCAATTTTAAATATATTCAAATATATTCAGATTTCCCCCTTCACTTACAAGACAGATGAAAAAATATAATATTAAGAACATAATATTAATGTTAAATGTCATTTGTTGAATGATGGAAGCATTGATGTTTATTTAAAATGTGTATACACTTTTACATGTATAAATATAAGCAGAATAAGTAAAAGTAGCTGTCTTTAGTAAAAAAATAATTTGATTGAATTATTGGGTACCCTATATTTCAGGTTATTTCTTGTCAACTCTGGTGCCTATGCCACATCCCATAATACTTATTTTCATTATTATTTTTGAAGTAATATTGAAGCCACATTCTTTGGCCTCCTGATTTCTCAAATGACTCCTATAGGATAGTTAGATAAAGAAAATGTGGAATAGAGTTAGACAAAGAAATGTGGAATATTGTGTTCTGAATCCATGTTCATTTTAGGCACAACGAAAAAGCAGGTTTTGGAAACACTATAGCTATATCTCACACCTACAGCTATGCCTACACCTACATCTATATCTATATCTATAACTATCTGTATCTACATTTATACCTATGTACCTTGAATATTAAGTTTCGTTGAGCTTATGAACAGTGACTATCTCAGGACAGAAAAAAGATGAGCCATTACACCCATGTTGTAGAACTTCACAAACTTAAATCAATTTTTTATATTCACGAATGGGAGCTTTGTAACAGCTCTTTAGAAAGTTGAGACCCTCCAATTACTCAGCTTCCGGAAACTTATTTCAATGCTTGAGCTGGCTATGTTTAAACCTAAAAAGATACAGGCAGAACTCTAAATGACAAGCACAGTGAGGGCTTTCATCTGCAATATCATGGAAAAATGAAACTAAAAGAATTATATATTTCTAAATACTCATGAGAGAGGATACAATCAGAAGAAGCTTATCTTTTTAAAAATTCTGAAAAATACTATTAAAATATATGTGCTTATGTTATACAATAATCTGGAAAATATTTTGGAAAGAAATAGAAGAGTATATTTTATAGCCCATTCATGTATAAAATTATTTCAAAATGAATGTATACTTGAGGGTGCAAAGATACACTCTAAAGAATTTGAGGAAATTGCAGCCTATTTAACTTACAGGAAGATAAAAATAAAGAGTGGCTTAGGGGATATTAGAAATGTTTCTCGAAAGAAATGAATGTAGAGGAACATATAGTCATCCAAGAAGAAGAAATCCGCTGAATGTAATAGAATCAAAGAATTTTCCTCATTCATAAAAAGAGAATCGAAACTAGTTTTTAAAAAGTCCAAAAAGTCACCAGCAGCAGCTAAATAGGAATGGTACAAACCACAGTGCTGATTGTCCAGAAGAAAATTATTGCAAGAAGGAAAGTTAAAAAAAAGACTGATTCTCGTTAACATATTCCAATGCGGAGAGAAGCAGCACAAGGTTTTGGGTAGAAAGCTGTGTGGGAGGATGAGAAAACCCTTTTTAGAGTATAAGCCCCTATAGAGGTATAAACACCACCACTGGTGAGGCAGGAGATGGGCCACGAGGACTTGCACAATCAACATCTGTGGAGGAATCATAAATCAATACACAACCCAATTGCAACAACCAAAAGATGGGACATAATTGATTTCATTGGACTATGTGACACTGGCATATTTTGTAGGTCAAATACATTGAATATCATCTGGAAGAAAGCATATTACTTGAATTCAATGAACACCACTTTAAGATATAAGTAATGAAATACATTGAGAGTATCATGGAGACAGCAGAGCTAAAGCAAAGAGAAACCAAACCATTACAAACCAATTAAAAATGAGACACAATGAGATGGAATAAATTGTGCTAAAATTGCAATAACTGGCTTAAGATAAGCCCAGCAATCACTGTAAAGGAAATAAACAAAAAGAAATTAAAGGAATTAGCAGGAAGATGATAGATGAAAAGGACAAATATATCATACTTAAGGATAATTGGTGTCCCTAAGTACTGAATCTTATCATTGAAAAAATATATATTCAGAAATATAATATAGGATGATATGCCTAAGATAATGCGAGAATTAAAATCCATACATCAAAAATTAACTGGACTATCTAGAAAGTTTGACACAGAATGATCAAGGTTGAGATACATCCTTGTTAAGCAATTAAACTTTGAGAATGAAGAAGAACAGGGAGAGCTATTCTTACATAGCCAGAAAACTCAATTCAGGCTGGTGTCAGACTTCATCAGAGCAGCAGTCAATGCAGAAGATGGTGCAGCAATGTCTACAATATTTTGATAAAGAGAAAGTGTGACTAGAATATTCTATATCCAGGCAAATTGTTGTTCTCATTTTAAGAAAACTGAGAGTTTTTCTCAAACATGAAATGACTATGGAGATATAGAATATCCTTAAACGTGTTCTAGAACAAAACACTTGGATTATTAAATCCACCTATCCCAGTCATTAATCAAAATAATTTGCTGAGAATGAGAAATATTTTGACATATAGACTGATGAGCAATGACACAATTTAAACGTATAAGGTAAACTGAAAACCTGAACAAAATGTGAATAGTATAAATTCTGAGAAAATAAAATCATTGTAAAGCAAAGAACTGAGAGATAAGAAAAAGGAAAAAGTGTAAGCAAGCTAATCAATTCCTCATTCATGGGAAAAATCAAATTATTCCGTAATGTCTAAGACTCAAACATGTAGTTAACAGATAACTTCCAACTCATAATGGTTTTCATGATATATTTTCCTCAACCTACAGATCTCTTTGAAGAATGAACTTATGGTAAAAAGAGTATTTTTTCTAAAATTAAATATTTTCTTCAGTTTTTATCTGTTAAATTCAAGAAAATTATAAGTAATGCTTTAATTTAAAGCATGCTATCTATAGTATTAATGATTAAAAAATTCATTCTGTCTATAGATGAACTCATCCACCCTTCTATTCATGTTTTTGCACAGAGAGATGTTACACTGCTTATTTCTAGATAGGTTTTTGAGTAATGTGTTGATTTTTACTTCTGAACTTTTTTGTTTTCCTTTAATTTATTAAATTATGAATGTAGATTTTTTTTAAATAATAAAGATACTACTTTGAAAATGTCTATGCATTGGTCTGTAATTTTTGAAATAAACTGTCATGAAATCAGCTGATTTTCACTTTATACATTTTTAATATTATTCATATGAGTTTTAAAAAATCACATTAAAAGCTATTTCAGAGCCTGTTTCTGGAACTTTCCTTGTGATTGAGCAACTGTCTATGGTTACATTTAAATTCAAATCTGTGGGTAATTTCATTGACGTTATGTTGATAAATTGTCTTAAAGTATCATTTTTAAAGAAATTAATCTCACTTGGAAGTTGCAGGTATATTGATTGTCTTAATGGTTTACTTTCAAATGTGCTGATTTTGCAAAAGAATTTCATAAGCCATCTCTACAGTCTCTACTTTCATGCAAAAATGAACAAATGATCAACAGTGTTTAATAAGGACCACGATGGGAATTTCCAGATGATTTTATCTTAATTGTAAGTCATTTGTAACCAAAAAAATATGAAAGTGAATGTAATTTTAAGTATGCACTTTAATTGAGTTCTAGAATCTTGTTTATTTGTCACATCCAATATGCTTAATTAGAAATAGTGTTTAATATTTTTCTCTTATACAGTTTAGTTGTGGAACAACTCAGAATTACATTCCTTTAAAACTACATATGACATGCCTATGGAAAAATTCCTTTCTAAGACTATAGAATAAAGGGTATTGCATGTATCTCTGCATGTTAAGAAGGACTTAGAATAGTTAATGAAATGTTAAAGAAAACAAAAAAATTGGAAGACTCATACCACAGAATTTTGACTTGCTAATAAAGCTACACTAATCAAGACACTGTGGTATTGGCAAAAGAATAGACAAATAGAACAATGGTACAGAATAGAGAGCCCAGAAATAGACTCACATACATATGGTTACTGACTTTTGACAATTGTGCAAAGGCAATTCGGTGGAGAAACATTTGTCTTCTCAACAAATGGTGCTGGAACAATTGGACACCCATATGCAAAAAGGTGAACCTACATACAGAACTTACATCTTATTTAAAAATTAATTCTAAATATAAACAATCTACATGACTTTGGTTTGGTAATGACTTTTGAGATAAAACACCAAAAGCATGATATATAAAAGAAGAAACTGATAACTTGAATTTTTGTTAAATTTAAAAACTTCTGCTCTGTGAAACATACTGTTAAGAAAATGAAAAGACAAGCCACAGACTGGGGGAATATATTTGCAAAACATATATTTGATAAATATTTGATATTTGTATCCAAAATATACAAAGTGCTCTTAAAATTAAATGACATGGAAACAAACTATCCAATTAAAATGGGCAAAGGATTTGTACAGACACCTCACCAAAGAAGATATACAGATGGCAAATAAGCATAAAAAAGATTCTCAACATCAAATTAAAGCACGCTATATTAGAAAGCAAAAATTTGTGGAGCAACCAAAAATTCTGAGAGAATATGTACATTATTACATTCTGATAGAAGGATTGGGTAGATTCTTATGATTTTAGTTAATGATCTATGAGATATTTTTCATTTGCCTTCCATATAACAGGACATAAAAGCACATGATGGAGTAAATTCCTACTGTTATATGCTTGAATAAAATTTATTTACAAGAGAAAAAAATAGACTGGTTTTCCCATTTGCTTAATGAATGAAACTTCAAAGATATTGCTAGATATGAATACCTTAAGAACGAGATTGCCATGTTTTATCTCATGGTTATGTATTACTTTTGCTTTAAACTGTTTCTAGGGAACAAACTGAAACATTCGTTATGTTCATTTTCTATTTTATAGCCTTTAAGATGGAAAATAAGCTGTCTCAGAAGAAGCCCAATTGGGAAGATTCCAGGCATTTCTCGTAACTTGTAGTACCACGCTGCCTAAAATGACAGTGATCTATTCTTTACTTAACTTTACAAACTTGTGGGTTTTATTATGAAAGAATACGAAGGAATTGAATAACACAGACTTGCAATAGAATAATGTTGCCCTGAATAATGTGAAAGCAATCGTTTTGTAAGGTAATTCATTTCTTTGTAGGACAATCAGAAAGTTGTTTTCCTGTCGGGATTGTTCTGAACATTTACTCCGGCTGGAATCATCATTGTTCTCATTCAGACAGTATGGCTATTCACGTGTGGAAAAAAAACAGACAGTCCGATTAATCTGGTAATTATTTTACGTTCAAGATTTCCTGACTGACTTTTGTTTCTGTTCTTTTAAAACTTTCTTTGCGTGACGTTGTCTTTTAGGTAAGAAAGGTTATCCCAAATGTGCTGTGAAGAAAGTTAAATGAGGCAAAATATCTTATCCTATCATATGCAATTCATGTAGACTGGCAATTCAATGCTACATGTGCAAAGCACCTGAATGAGGCATAAGGTAAACATGATGGAGAATACCTTTCTTCCTTCTGGAATGGCTTGACTGCTGTTTGACCTGATCTGTATACAGTCCTCTCTTATTCTCTCAGTACTGGCTTCTTTTGAGCACCAATCCCTCCTGCCTCTAGAATGAAGGCTTATGGCACATGGCTCAGGTTTTATCTATACCCAAATCTCTCTTGAAATATTTGTTTTCCATAGGAAACCAACCAGGGGCCTGTTGCCACCATTCATTTACTTCAGCTTTTCCAAATCGTTTACTGATTGATGTTACGTTGATAACATTTTTATTCAACGTAACTATGTGCCATCCACTAGTCTAGACGTTTAGGAGAGATTTGTGAACAAAGATTTCTGTCTCCTGGAGCCTCCACACTACTGAGAGGTGGCATGTTTAAGTAATACCTTAATAATTAAGTTAATAATATATGTTAGAGGTAAAAAGGGCTATGAAGAAAAAGTGGTGGATGAGACAGTTTGCAGAATAAAAGTGGTCACCAAGCATGATTTGGACAAAGACTTGAAAGAAGTGAAGGATTTTGCCAAACAAAGTGTGAGAAGTATGTTGCAGGAAAGAGAAGAGCCAATTGAAGGTGGACAGTGTGCCCACTGAGGTCGAGGAATAGCAACAAGGTGGAGAAAATGAAGCACAGAGAAGAGTAATAGAAGGTATGGTGAGAGGGAATATTATAAGGCCTTTACTCAGAGTGAAAGAGAGACGTATGCAGGGTGTTGAACAGAGGAGTGATGTGAGTTTACATCTTTAAAACGATTACTCCGGAATATAGGCTGAGGATAGACTCTAGGGAGGCAAGGTGGAAACAGAAAGATGAGTTATTCCAGGGCAGAGATGATGGTGGTGAAAAGTGGTTGGGGTCTAGATGTATTTTGAAGGAAGAGCTAACAGGATTCCTGACAAGTTGGGTGGGGCCATAATGGAAATCGAAGAATCAGGGATGACTCCAAGGGTTGTCTTGGGCAACTGGAAGGACAGAGTTGCCTTTACATAACATAAAGTTGATTATCTTCTGGATAATCCTGACCTATCTTTGAGATCCTAAACTCCAATATTCTGTTTTGAACATTTTTTCTAGCTCTTATACTTCCTTAATCTCCCTGCATCTCTCACTGTTCCAAATATTTTGTGCCTTGACCTCTTTTTTTTCCGCTTGATTTACTATTACTTCTGTCCCAGCTTGCTTTCCTTTCTTATTGTATTCACTATTCTAACATCAGTGTGCTTAACTCCATGCCCAACTGACCCTCCTCTCAATCATCTTGAAAATAAAACTTCAAACTCTAGAGATGGTGCAATAGTTCATCCTCAGAATCTGTTACATAAACTGCTGTCGATTGCCGACAAAAGGCAGAACCATGCTGATTGGTACGACCGCAAATTCATATATTCCTACTTTATTGAGATCATTGCCAAATTGTTTTTTCTTGCCCCTCGAGAAAATTCATACTCCCCTCAACTTTTAAATTGTCATTACATGCTTTTCCTCCACTGTGTAAGGGTGATAGAGGCTATCAGAAATTAATGTCTCATCTCCATGCACGTCCACATTGGCACAAATAAATTTGCATCCAAGAAAACTGTTGTTTCTCCTATTCAAGGTTGACTTCTGCACATGTGCCTCAGAGCACCTTCCCTCAATTTTGCTCCATCAGATATCCACATGCTTTTCTAGCTCCCAGATCTCCCTTAACAAAGACTTTTCATCTCAATCTATGAACACATCCCAGTTTTTCCTCCAAAAAAGAGTAAACTTCCTCCTCAAGATATTACCCAAGCTCTCTCTTTGCCTTCAAGACCAACTTTATTTATAGGACAGTTTATATTTGTGCTCTCTCCTTCCTAAACTTCAGGTCCCACCTAAATTCATTACAATTTAAGTTTGGTCCCACCACTTGGCAGAACTTGGCAGTGCTTAGTAACGTCATGGGTAACCTCCTAAGATATCACCTTTTTTTGAAATGCTAGAATGTGACACTACTGACCCTCTCTTCTTTCTGACGCTCTTGCTTTAATTTATTTCCTTAATATCTGAGTGTATGCACCATGTCTATTATTTTCTGTATTCTGATGCTTTGACATCTGGGCCTTGCTGATTCTCCCAGGGTCAGCAAATTCCTAGAGAGGCTTGCCACTCAAATCGAAACCAACCCATCCAGAGCCCACATCCCCGCCACTTCCTCTGTTTCTCTTACTATGGGCCTCTATCTATCTACCCTAATCCCCCAGGGCCAGGCATCAGACAGCTAGGGACAGCCTTCATGCCCTAGAGCCTGCTGAAATTATTCACACCAGCCAATCCTAATCCCACTTACCCTCATTCGCCTGTTCCTTCCTATGGAAACCACAGTAAAAACTCTCCCCCACAGCTACCCCCATCCTTCTGTCTTCTGACCTATGACCCCAGGGCCTCCCCAGGTGACCACCCCATGGTAAGACATGCTCCCTCTTCTTGGGATCTGTGAGTATAACGAACTATCTTTTCAATGGCAGTTGTCTCTTGACCTATTGGCCTTGCCACACCTAGATAATTACAAAACCCGCATTTTGAAACACTGACTTTCTTGGTTCTTCTCCCCTTTGACCATTTTCCTCAACTTTCTTTGAACTCCTCTTCTGCTACGCCCTTAAAATTTAGTATAAACAATTTAAGGGGGGGTGATTCCATAATCCCTATCCACAAGGTACTCCTGTTTTCCATGATTTTATGTTGGATGATATACAAAACCCCTAGTCCAGTGTGCCTACCACAGTGTAGCTGACCCCCATGCCTGGCAATTAGTCATTACTCAATAAATTTTGGTTGATTGCTTTTATCTAATGCTTCCTCTCCTCTCAAAATACCCCATGTGAACATCCCAAAAGCTTTTAACATGCTAAAACAGAATTTATTGTTTCTATACTGAAATTTGATCTGCTCCATGGAATGCCTATACATGGTAATCATTGTATAAGTGCTTGCTAAATTTAAAAAAAAAAAGTAAAATTTCCCTATGTTAGTTGTGTCATTATACAACGAATCACCAGTGTGTAAAATTAATGATCATGATTGATTTTTTTCCCCTCCTTCTTCTCATCCATCATATTTCCTTCCATTTTAATGCCCTGCTTGGCTATTTGATAGCTTCCTAACTGATTCCCTCCTCCCTACCTTCCCATCCCCACTCTGGTTAAACCTCTCCAAATCTGTCCTCCATACTGCCACACCAAAGTAGACATTCTAAAAGTAAATCTGATTACTCAAGTCTCAATGTTAACACACATTAAGACTTCTTATTTTCAGAGGAAGTTCTGAACTCCTTGGCATGATACGATCTAGCCAATGGTTCTCAAATTCATCCAAGCTACAGAATCCACAGTGCAGGTTTTTATTTTGAAATAGAAGTCTAGGGGAGAAGAGGGCTGTGAAACTGTATTTTTAAAATGACGTCCAAGATAATTCAGATGCTCTTTCAAGTTTGAAAATGATGTAAGCCTTATATTTCTTTCAATTCATTTTTCGAGGATTCTCCACCCTCAGGCTCCAGATTATTAAAATACTTGAAGTTATCTGAGAGCTTCTCAAGCCACCAAAGGTTGTGCACAGTCCATTCTCTCCCTCTGCTCCTCAGAGGCTCCCCTCTCAACCCTTCGAGATACAGCATCATTGTGCCTTTCTATAAAAAGAGCTGACAGCTCTCCCACATTACCCGATCTGACAGTGTTCAATGTTACTTTCTTCTGTGAACCCAAAGTTCCTTATAATTAATTCCATTTTAATTCTAAACACAACGATATTTTAAAAAATAATTGTCTTTTTCATTGTGATAAAATATACATATCATAAAATGTAACATTTTAAGCATTTTTAAGTGTTATGTACATTAGCACTATTGTGCAACCAATCCTCAGAAATCTTTTCATCTTACAGAACTGAATGTACCCATTCAACAATAACTCCCTATTCTCCCTGTGTCCCCACCATGCCCAGCCCCTGGCAACATCATTCTACTTTTTCGTCTCTGTGAATTTGATTACTCTAGGTACTTTATATAAATGGAATCAGGCAGTATTTGTCCTTTTGTGGCTGGCTTATTTCACTTAGGATAATGTCTTCAAGATTCATCCATGTTGTAGCATATGTCAGAATTTCCTTCCTTTTTAAGACTGAATAATATTCTACTGTATGTGTGTACCACATTTTGTTTATCCACTTCATCCATCAACGGCCACTTGGATTTCTTCCACTTTTTAGCTATTGTGTATAATGTTGCTATGAACACGCATGTACAAATATCTGTTCGAGTCCCTGCCTTCACTTCTTTTTGGTATAAATCTAGAAGAGGAATTGCTAAATTATATAACAATTCCATATTTAACTTTTTGAGGAATTGCTATACCGTTTTCCACAGTGAGTGCACAATTTTACATTCCCACCAGCAATGCACAAGGGTATCGATTTTTCCACATTATCAGGCTATTAGTCGGTTCTGAGAAGCAGAACTGATAGAATACACATCTACATATGTAATATATATATATGTTTTGTCCACACATATATGTGTGTGTGTGAAAGATTTATTTTAAGGAATTGTCTCATGCAATTGTGGAGGCTGGCAAGTCCAAAATCTGCAAGGTAGACCAGCAAACTGAAGACCCCGGGAAGAGTCAATGCTGCAGTTTGAGTCCAGAGGCAGTCTGTTGGTAGAATTCACTGTGCCTTGAGGGAGCTCAGTCTCTTTTCTATTAAGGTTTTCAACTCACGGGATAAAGTCCACTCACATTATGGATGGTAATATGCTTTACTCAAAGTCTGTTGATTTAAATGTTGACCTCTCCTAAAAAATACCTTTTGTGAAACGTCTAGAATAATGTTTTACCAAATATTTGGGTACCATGGCCTAGCCAAGTTGACACATAAAATTAACCATCATAATTAATAACATTTGTTATTTTTTAATTTTTTATTTATTTTTTGATAACAGCCATCCTTAAAGGTGTGAAGTGGTATCTCATTGTGGTTGCCCTTCTCCATTTTAGCAGAGTTTACAACTGATAGCAACTAACTGACAAGACTAGACTGAAATTGTTTATGACTTTTTTATCATCCTTTCTCATCCTAATTTTTGTGTCTATAGATATTTATTTCTCTTGTTGGAATTTCAGAGATCTATCTTTGCTTCTTTTTAAATTGAATTTTGTTGTTTGTTGTTGTAAAGGAGCTCTTTATACATTTAGGAAATGACCCCTTTATCAGATATATGATTTGCAGATATTTTCTTTCATTCTTTGGGTTGCATTTTCACTCTGTGAGTTCTGTCCTTTGATGTACAAAAGTTTTTAACTTTGACGTAGTCCAATTTATCTTTTTTTTCTTTTGATGCCTGTGCTTTTGGTATAATATCCAAGAAATCATTACCAAATCCAATGTCACAAAGATTTTCTCCTATGTTTTCTTCTAAGAGTTTTATAATTTTAACTCATACATTTAGGTCTTTGATACAAGCTTTGGTACAAGATACGTTTAGGTCTATTTTGATTATTTATTTATAAATCTATTTTCTACTCTACACTCTTGGTGACAACAGCAAAGGGGGATACTCTTTGTTTACATATTCTCCAAGCATGAAACACTATGCCTGATACTTTCTAAGTTCTTAATAAATGTTTGATGCTTGAAAAATAAATGAATGATTCAGGGCCGGCCCCGTGGTGTAGTGGTTAACTGTGCGCTCTGCTGCTGGCGGTCTGGGTTTGGATCCCAGGAGCACACTGATGCACTGCTTGTCAGGCCATGCTGTGGCAGCATCCCATATAAAGTGGAGGAAGATGGGCACAGATGTTAGCCCAGGGCCAGTCTTCCTCAGCAAAAAAAAAAAAAAGAGGAGGATTGGCATGGATGTTAGCTCAGGGCTGATCTTCCTCACACACACACACAAAAAGATTAAAAAAAATAAAAAATAAAAAATAAATGAATGATTAATAATCAAAATGAAAATCACAACATCTTCCTATCTCAGGTACAAATCTCAGCATTTTGCTTATTTAATTCTCACAAAACACCTATTAATGAAGAAACTAAAGCACTGAGATGTTAAATTACTTGACCAAAATTACAGCGATAGTGGGTGACAAACCTTGGACTTCATGTACATATATATTAAATGTTGAAGCAATTTAGAAAAGTATGATCTTCTAGACGGCAAACAGGGTGTAGCTAGGTGTACAAATTAGGCTTAGCATCAGAATTACTTGGAAGAGCTGTTCAAAATACAGAGTCTTGGACTACACTCCAGATCTACTGAGATACTGAGAACTGGTATTTTAAAAATCATCTTGGGTTATTTTTATGCAGTCTGCCTGACATCTGCCTAAGCAAAATGGTTCGTGAATCACTAAACACTAAACATTTTCATTTATGCTGGCACACAAAATGAGCACAAAGCACTTGGAAATATATCCTTGCTGCTGTTATCTGCTGTTCAAGCTATCTACTCCCAATGAGTATTGTAATTATTTGACCAGAGAAGGAATACTTTGAGGACTTGTAGGGCTTGGTTTTCTGGACTGGGGAGCACTATTACCATTAGGAGAGAAAAGGAAGTTATTAAAGAAATGCAGAGCGCAAATCTGTATGGTAAGACCTGAAGTCGTTGAGTGTGTAAATTAATCTGTGTAAATCATATAGAAAGAAAATGTAAAGAAGAGAGCTTGCAGACACTCTACTCCAAGTCACTCATTTATAAATATACAACCTATAAATAGCAGGCAAACTCTTTTTCGAATGATCAAAACAATTTGAGTGACTCAATTAATGACTAAATAAAGAATGAATGAATCAACTCTACAGATGTGTAATGTCTCAACAGGCAATACGGTGACAGAAAGGGAATTCCAACTTAAACTCCCAATTATCTTTTGTGCTCCTTACCAGATGCCGATCCGCCCTACAGAGCCTAGAAAACATTTCAAAATGTTAGAGAATGTGGAGCCTCATTTCCATTTATGTGAGAAGCCATGTGTAACTACGACAGTAAAACCTCCCCTATCTCTAGAACCTGAACGTGAAATGGGCCTCTAAGAACTGGACCTTGTGTTATTAGAAATAATTGCATGTACAGCCTAAGCAGTAGCCACCTATGTCCCAACAATGTGCCTCATTTTTATTTCTGATAGATTCTAAAGTGCCTCACTTGAAAGCCAGGAATAGAGAGTGAACTACCAATACCCAGGTAATAATGTGAACCACCATATCTATTGTTTTGATTCTTTGAAGTATGTCGTAGTCAGTAAACAGTTTCCTTACTTCCTCATGTGGGTTTGGATTTCACTGCTTCTGAAAATGAATGTTTTTCATTGAGCAAGTGCAGTATGTGTATAAGAGAGAGAAAAAACTCAACAATTCCAATCTGGGCAATGTGTGTGTGCATGCACACGCATAGCAGAGAGAAAGACTCAAGGATCAAAAATTCCAATCAAGGGTATCTGGAGGATGTGAAAACAAAGATACTTAAAACCACACCAGAGAAGAGCTCTGAAAGAAAGGCTGCCCTGGAATGTGCTGCAGGCTTTAGAATGCCAAGAGGGATCATTAATGGTTCTACTAAAACATACTCTTCTTTCCTAGCTGTTAGATTTACTTATTTTTTTCAATTTTTAAAATCCCTCTATTTTTATTTATTTATTTATATTTTTATGTTTTTTAATTTTTTGTTTATTGCAGTAACATTGGTTTATAACATTGTATAAATTTCAGGTGTACATCATTATACTTCTATTTCTGCTTAGATTTAAAGAGTATATTTTAGGAGGAAAATACTTGATATGGGTGTGAGATGAAGGACTATTTTTTATAAAAGGTGAGCGAAGCATTGACTATTAGAAGAAAAATTCACGTTGGAGAGGGGAGAAGATCAGAGGATAAAAAGTCAGATTCAAACAGAAGTGAACTCACAGAAGACCCACTGTGAAAACTTTAACCTTTTTTTACTTCTCTCCTTTTTTATGGGAAAAGCCATATTATTGTGCATCGTTAAGTTTTTTTGCCTCCTGTGTTGTGATTTATTTCATTGTATTTTATTTTGTCTTGTATAAACACAGTATGTAATCCAATGAAACATTTTGACTGGATCATCCTAACAACTTTGGTTCATAAACAAGACAAAATTTCTAACATAGTTATTTTGAGTTCTGATCTCAAAACCCATTGAAGACACGTAAGCAAATCTCCAAAATTGTGTATCTTTTTATAGTCCACAGAATTCCCATATGCTATCATATTGAAATTGCTATGTTTACAAGAACAAATGTAGTATATTTTTCTTTCAATGAGTTCATAATATAAAGATGGCATTGATATATTACACAGAGGATTGTTTCCTTTTCACTTTTATAATAACAGGATATTTTATCATTCTCAAATATTGATGCAAGGATGCTAAGTATACAAAAAGTCTCCTTATCTTGCGAACATTCCACTATTGCTTTACATTTGACTTATAAAAAAGGAGAAGGTGTACACCGAGAAGATTCTATAATTTACCCACTTACTTTCCTCTTTCTCTTACGATTCACCTTTAAATTTTATAATTTTAGTCTGTTTCTGAGAAGATAAAGATGTAAACTCTGCATTAAAAACAGATATTAATGAGACAATAATCCAGCCAAACTGATTTGCCTTGGCATATTTCATCTGTCTTAGAACCTAATATGCATCTGTTGTCATTTCCATGAAAATGCTTTTGATTACTAATCAACTGTTTTTATTAATAATAAGTTAATTCCTCTCCTAATGATTTTACATTTTAATGAAAATGTAAATGCTAGATGTAATCCTAGACATATGAATTTGTGTGCCTACTACAGGTACTAAGTTTGCTTAAGTGAACTATTGAAAATGGTAGAACTTCAGACACAATATTATTCCATTTGATTTTCTTAAGGAAACTACTAATTCTCTATTTCTGTTTAACTCTGCATTTTCCAGTTCTAAGTGGGATGTTCCATTTGACTGGTAATAGACTTTCACCGGACAGGATGAAGCGTTGTCTTTGAGTTGGGCCAGAAGTCAAGGGACATGTTTCAATCCTCATCATTAAGGAGCTCTGAGCACTGTTTGACACTATTAACCACGTTATCCTAACACTTCACTTGGCTTCTTCTAGTTTTTACTTCTAGTTCTCTAGTCACCCTTCATTTACCAATACGGCCTCATCCTTCTCCATCGTTAATTACCCGTTAAAAGCTAGGTCTCTGTGAGGCTTGGTTCTAGGCTATCTTCTCCATTCTGTTCTCCCTTTCCATTGGTCATTCTATTCAAACCAGTGATTCACTTACCCTCAACATACCAGTAATCATCAAACTTGTATCTTTTGTCAAAACCTTTCTTTAAGCTCAGAATCGTATCAACATTTCTATCTAGATGTCTCAAAAATTCCTTAATCTCAGCATGTCCAAAACTGTTCTCATAATATCCATCCTCTCCTCTCCTACCCCAAACCTGGTCATTTTCCAGTGGGTCATGTGTTAAAGAATGGAATCACCAAACTTCTAGCTACATAAGCCAGAGACCTTGTTGTTTTCCATTCCCTTAAATCTTACATAGTGACCCAATGCCAAATCTTTTCCTTATTACCATCTTAACATCTCTTCAATTCTAACATTAATAATGCATCACCACATGTCTTGTGCAAGTGAACATCTTTGGAATAGCCATCTAATCAGTTTGCCTTTACCCAAAATATTCTTTTCCCAATGTAGTTCTATATGTTATATCCACAGTAATCTTTTCAAAATAAGAAACTTACCATGTCATTCAATGCCCCCACACAACTACCTGTCCAACTTTACCCAATTTAAAACATTCAATGATTATCTTATTGTTTTCTTTTTATAAACACTTTATTCTTTGAGAGCAGTTTTAGGTCCACAGTAAAATTGAGGGGAAGGTACAGAGATTTCTCATATACTCCCTGCCCCCACACATGCAAAGCCTCCCCCATTATTAACATCTCCCACCAGAGTGGTACATTTGTTACAATTGAGGGACCTAAATTGACACATAATAATGACATACAGTCCAGAGTTTACATTAGAGCTCACTCTTGGTGTTGTACATTCCATGGATTTGGACAAATGTATAAGGGCATGTATCCATTATTATAGTGCCATACAGAGTATTTTAACTGCCCTAAAAAGCCCCTGTGCTCTGCTTTTTCATCCCCCCATCCCCAACTCCTGTCAACCACTGATTGTTTTTACTGTCTCAATAGTTTTGCTTTTTCTAGAATGTTATATAATTGGAATCATATGGTATGCAGCCTTTTCAGATTGACTTCTTTCACTTCATAATATGCATTTAAGGTTCCTCTGTGTCTTTTCATGGCTCGATAGCTCATTTCCTTTTAGCACTGAATAATATTCCGTTGTCTGGATGTACCACAGTTTATTTATCCATTCACCTACTGAAGGACACATTGCTTCCAAGATTTGGCACTTATAAATAAAACTATCGTAAACATCCACGTGCAGGTTTTTGTGTGGATGTAAGTTTTCAATTCTTTTGGATAAATACCAAGGAGTGCGATTGCTGGACTGTATGGTAAGGGTATGTTTAGCTTTTTAAGAAACTGCCAAACTTTCTTCCAATGTGGCTGTATCATTTTGCATTCCCACTAGCAATGAACAAGAATTCCTGTTGCTCCACATCTTTGCTAACATTTGGTGTTGTCCCCATTCCAGATTTTGGCCATTCTAGTAGATGTATAGTGTTATCTCATTGTTTTAATTTGCATTTCCCCAATGACATATGCTGTGGAGCATCTTCTCATATGCTTATTTGCCATCTGTCTATCTTCTTTGGTGAGCTGTCTGTTAAGGTCTTTGGCCTATTTTTTAACTGGGCTCTTTGTTTTCTTATTGTTGACTTCAATATTTCTTTGTATATTTTTGATAACAGTCCTTTATTAGATAAGTCATTGGAAAAGATTTTCTTCCAGTCTGTGGCTTGTCTTCTCATTCACTTGACATTGTCTTTTACAGAGCAGAAGTTTTTTATTTTAATCAAGTCCAACTTATCAGTTACATTTTTTCATGGATCACGCCTTTGGTGTTGTTTCTGAAAAGTCCTGACCATACCCACAGTAATCTGGATTTTCTCCTATTTTATCTTCTAAGAGTTTTATAGTTTTGCATATTACATTAGATCTATGGTCCATTTTGAGTTAATTTTTGTGAAGACTGTAAGGTCTGTGTCTAGATTCATTTTTTTGCGTGTGAATGCCCAGTTATTCTGGCACCATTTGTTGAAAAGACTATCTTCACTCTATTTTATTGCCTTTGCTTCTTTGTCCAAGGTCAGTTGATTACATTTAGAGGGGTCTTTTTCTGGGCTTTCTATTCTGTTCCATTGGTCTATTTGTCTGTTCTTTCACTGATATCATACTGCTTTAATTACTGTAGCTTTATAGTAAGTCTTAAAGTTGGGTAGTGTCAGTCCTCTGACTTTGTTCTGATCCTTCAGTATTGTGTATGCTATTCTTGGTCTTTTTTCCTCCCCATACAAACAGAATTTCTGATTCTATAGAAACTTGTTCCATAGAATCAGTTTGTCAATATCCACAAAATAGCTTGCTGAAGTTTTGATTGGGATTGTATTGAATCTATAGATCAAGTTAAGAAGAACCGACATCTTGGCAATATTGCTATCCATTTATTTAGTTCTTTGATTTTGTTCATCAGAGTTTTATAGTTTTCCTCATATAGGTCTTGTACATATTTTATTAGATATATACCTATGTATTTCATTTTTGGGGGTGCTAATGTAAATAGTATTATGTATTTAATTTCAAATTCCACTTGTTCATTGCTGGCATATAGGAAAGCAATTGACTTTTGTATATATCAACCTTGTGTCTTGCAACGTTGCTAAAATTGCTTATTTTTTCCAGGAGTTTTTTGTTGTTTTTTCAGATTTTCTACATATATGATCATATCATTTGTAAACAAAGACAATATTATTTCTTCCTTCCCAATATGCATTCTTTTATATCCTTTTCTTGTCTTACTGCATTAGCTAGTACTTCCAGTGTGATGTTGAAAGAGTGGTAGAAGGGGCATCCTTGTTCCTGATCTTAATGGGAAAGTTTCAAATTTCTCTCCATTAAGCAAGACATTAGCTATAGGTTTTTTGTAGATATTCTTTATCAGATTGAGGAGGTTCCACTCTATTCCTAGTTGACTGAGTTTTTATCATGAAAGGGCATTGTATCTTGTCAAAAGCTTTTTCTCCATCTATTGAAATGATCATGTGATTTTTCTTTTTTAGCCTGTTGACATGACAGATTACATTAATAGATTTTTGAATGCTAAACTAGCATTGCATACCAGGGATACATCCCATTTCATCATGGTGTATAATTCTTTTTGTACTTTTTTATATTTGACTTGCTAAGGATTTGTTGAGGATTTTTCATCTGCTTCACAAGACATATTGGTCTGTGGTTTCCTTTTCTTTTAATATCTTTGTCTGATTTTGGTACTAGGGTAATGCTGGCCTCACATAAATAGTTAGAAAATATTCCCTCTGCTTCTATCCTCTAAAATAGGTTGTAGAGACTTGGTATAGTTTCTTCCTTAAAAGTTTCATAGAACTCATCAGTGATCTGAGCCTGATGCTTTTTCTTTTGGAAGTTGATTAATTATTGATTCAAGTTCTGTATAGATATAGGCCTATTCAGATTGTCTATTTCTTCTTGTGCAAGTTTTGGCAGCTTGTGTCTTTCAAGGAATTGATCCGTATCATCTAAGTTATCAAATTTGTGGTTATAGAATTTGTCACGGAGTATTTAATTATCCTTTTAATATGCATGGGATCTGTAATGATGTCCCCTCTTTCATTGCTGATATTAGTAATTTGTGTCCTCTCTCTTTTCTTCTTAGTTAGTCTGGCTAGAGGCTTATCTATTTTATTGATCTTTTCAAAGAACCAACTTTTGGTTTTATGGGTTTTTTCTCTATTAATTTCTCATTTCAATTTCATTGATTTCTCTTCTAATTCTTATTTCTTTCTTCTGCTTACTTTGGACTCATTTTGTTCCTCTTTTTCTAGTTTCCTAAGGTAAAAACTTAGATTATTGAATTTAGATCTTTTGTTTCTTCTAATAAATGCATTCAATGCTAGAAATTTCTAAGACTGCTTTTGCTAATTCTCACAAATTTTAATATTATATTTTCATTTTCACTTAGTTCAAATTATTGTTTAATTTATTTTGATATTTCTTCTTTTACCCTTGTGTTATTTAAAAGTATGTTGTTTAATCTCCATGCATTTTGAGATTTTTGTTATCTTTCCGTTATTGATTTCTAGTTTAATTGCATTGTAGTCTGACAGCAGACATTGTATGATTTCTATTCTTTCAAATTTGTTGAAGTGTGTTTTATGACCCAGGATGTGGTCTATCTTGGTGAATGTTCCATGTAAGCTTGAGAAGAATGTATATTCTGCTATTGTTGAATGAATTAGTTTATGGATATGAATTATCTATATCCATCAATCCAGTTGTTTGATGGTATTGTTGAGTTCACCTATGTCCTTACAGGTTTTCTGCCTGCTGGATCTGTCCATATCTGATGGAAGAGTGTCGAAGTTTCTAAGATAATAGCAGATTCATCTGTTTCTCCTTGCAGTTCTCTTAGTGTTTGCCTCATATAGTTAGACACTCTGCTGTTAGGCACATGCATGTTGAGAATTGTTATGTCTTCTTGGAGAACTGATACTGTTACTGCATACATACCCAGGTTCTTTACCTGCCACACAAGAGGGGCCAAATAAAACTAGAACGCCAGGCTTATGGCAAGGAAAGAGTTTTTATTTTGGGTGACGTCAGCCAGGAGACAAGAGCTCTCAAATTTGTCCCGTCTTCCTGCAAGATGGGAGGCAAGGGGTTTTAAAGGTTGTGAGGGAGAGCAAGTGCTGGGGTTTTAGGTAAGGGAGGGGGAGCATGTGGACGTGCTGGCTGGCACCTTCCCACCAGCTTGCATTTGACATTGAAGACTGAATTTCTTTTCCTTGACTGTCTGGACTTCTCATCTTTAGCCTGCGTTTGGCCTTGTGAGGCTGAATCTTGATGTCTGGACCTTGATTTCCTGGGAAAGACAGCTCACTCTTATACTAAGGAGGGACAGAAAGACCTGGTTAGTTTTAAACAACAGTTGATTATGCTGAGTATGCACAGCTGCAGTTAGCAAAGCTTATCTCAAAGTTTTTGTTCTCTTCTTCTAGCCCAGGGAAGATTCTTTAACCTTTTCTTGCTCGGTATCAATACCTTTATCATTATGTAATTCTTTTCTTCATCCCTGATAATTATTCTTTCTTTGAAGTCTCTATCTGAAATTAACATAACTACTCCTGCTTTCTTTTGGTTAGTGTTAGTGTGATATATTTTTCACCATCCATTTACTTCTATTCTATATGTGCCTTCATATTTAAAGTGGGTTTCTTATAGACAACCTGTGGGATAATAGACAAATATATATATATATATATATATATATTCGTTTCTGTTCCCAGGTCCTGGTACAGAGCTCCCAAAATGCTTGTAATTTCCTAAGTGATAAGAACTCCAGGAGCATCTCCTGTTCTAATATTTGTCTTTGACCCGATCTCTGACACAGGGATCCTAAACCCTTATAAATTCCTAAATAACCAGAGCACTGAGAATATCTTTTGTTCTAATGAGGTGACTCTGGGTGGGCTCCTGAATGGATCCTAGATGGGGGCTGGTCACCACAAAGACCACACTATGATTAGAAGCTCGGAATTTTCAGCCCTACCCCTCATCTCCCAGAGAGGAGGGAGGGGCTAGAAATGGAGTTAATAATTGATCATGTCTATATGAGGAAGTCTCCATTAAATGCCAATAGTACGGGATTTGGAGAGCTTCCAGGATAGTGAACACATCCACACCAGGAGAGTGATGCACCCAACTCCATGGGGACAGAAGTTTTTGAGCTTGGGGCCCTCCCGGACTTTGTACTATGTATCTCTTCACCTAGCTATTCATCTGTATTCCTTATATCCTTTAATAAACTGATAAACATAAGTAAGTGTTTCCCTGAGTTCTGTGAGCCATTCTAGTAAGTTAATCAAGCCTAAGGAGAGGTTCATGGGAACCTCTGATTTGTAGCCAGTTGGTCAGAAGCACAGGTGAAAACCTGGGCTTGTGGCTGATGTCTGAAATGTCTTTGTGTGTGTATGGTGGGGAGCAGTCTTGTGGGACTGAGCCCTTAACCTGTGGGATCTGATGCTATCTCCGGGTAGAGTATGTCAGCATCGAGTTAAATTGTAGGACGCCCTGCTGGTGTCCCAGAGAACTGCTTGTTGTGGGTAAAAATCTCCACTCATTTGGTGATCGGAAGTGTCAGAAGCAAAGTATTCTTTGTGACTAGTAAAGGAGACGCACAGCAGAGAAACACGGTAGGGAAGAACTGGGTTTTTCCCTACATAAGAAACAAAAAAAACCCTGAGTTTTTTATATACACAACATATATTTGAATTTTTTTCTGATCTCTGACATTTCTATCTTTTAATTAGTGCATTAAGACCATTGACATTCAGAGTGATTATTGATATATTTAGATTAATATCTATCATATTTGTTACTGTTTTCTAATTTTTGTTCTTGTTTTTTGTTCCTACTTTTGTCTTTCACCCTTTTTCTTCCTTTGTGGTTTGCACTGAGCATTTTGTTTGATTTGGTTTTTTCTTATGTCTTAGCATATCAGTTATACTTCTTTTTTCACTTTTTTTAGCGGTTGCCCTAGAGTTTGCAATGCACACTTACAACTAATCCAAGTCCACTTTCAGATAACATGATACCACATCACTGGTAGTGTGAATGTCTTCTAGTAACAAAATAATCCTACCTTTATGTACATCTGAGTGTCTGACCTATACCATTTACATTCTCTCTAAAGAACTTCTTTTAACACTTCTTGCAAGGTGGGCCTACTGGCAACAAATTCCCTCAATTTTTGTCTGAAAGTCTTTATTTCTCCTTCACTTTTGAAAGATAATGTTGTGGAATACAGAATTCTAGGTTGGTGAGATTTTTCTCTCAACACTTTACATATTTTACTCCACTCTCTTCTTGCTTGCATAGTTTCCAATTAGAGGTTGAATTTAATTCTTATTTTTGTTCCTCTGTAGGTAAGGCATTTTTTCCCTCTGACTTCTTTCAGGACTTTATCTTTCATTTTCTGTCATTTGAAAATGATATGCTTAGGTGTAGTTTTGTTGGGTTTTGTTCTGTTTTGCCATTTATCCTGCTTGGTGTTCTCTGAGCTTTCTAGATCTGTTGCTTTTTTTGGTAGCATTAATTTGGGGACATTCTCAGTCATTGTTTCAAATATTTCTTCTGTTCTTTTCCTTCTTTGTTCTCCTTCTGGTATTCCCATTATGTATGTAACATTCCCAAAGGGTATGTTACAGCTTTTGTAGTTTTCACATAGGCCTTGGATATTCTGTTTTGTTTTTTTAATTCTTTGTTCTCTTTGCTTTTCAGTTTTCAAAGTTTTTATTGAGATCTCTTCAAGCTCACAGATTTTTTTCCTCAGCCGTGCCCAGTCTACTAAATAGTCCACCAAAGGCATTCTTCATTTCTGTTAGTGTTTTTATCTCTAGCATTTCGTTTTGGTTCTTTCTTAGAATTTCCATCTCTCTGCTTACATTGCTCATCTCCTCTTGCATGGTGTCTACTTTATCCATTAGAGCCCTTAGCAAATTATTCATAGTTGTTTTAAATTCTCAGTCTGAGAAGTCCAACATCCCTGACATATCTGTTTCTGATACTCGCTGTGTCTCTTCAAATTGTATTTTTTGTCTTTTGATATACCCTTTAACTTTTTTCTTAATAGTGGTGCACGGTGTACAGGGTCAAAGGAACTGCTATAAATAGGCCTTTAGTCATGTGGTGGTGAGGTGCTGGGGAAGGGAAGACTTTTATAATCCTATGATTAGGTCTCAGTATTTTGCTGCACCTGTGCCTTTGGACTGTGAACTATACAACTGTTTCTCAGTTTTTTGTTTCCCCCTTAGGTGAGACAGGATGACTACAGTGGGCTGGAGTTGGGTATTTCCTTTCTCCTAGGTAAGTTAGGCTCTGATAATACCCCACCTGGTTAGGATCTGGTTAACTTTTCTCCTGAGGGCAGGCCTTAATAAGAACAGAATGCTCTACTGTATTTCAAAATGGTTTCTCTTTCCCTCTCCCTACTGGCAACAGGAGTGGATTTTTCTCTGATATTAGATACTGTGAGAACCTGGTTGATCTTCTGAAGGTAAATATCACAAAATTGTGGGGTCCTCTTTATGACTGGGTCCCCATGGAGTTTTTTTTCTTTTTTTTTTTGGTGAGGAAGAACAGCCCTGAGCTAACATCCATGCTAATCCTCCTCTTTTTGCTGAGGAAGACCGGCTCTGAGCTAACATCTATTGCCAATCTTCCTCCTTTTACTCCCCAAAGCCCCAGTAGATGGTTGTATGTCATAGTTGCACATCCTTCTAGTTGCTGTATGTGGGAGGCCACCTCAGCATTGCCGGAGAAACGGTGTGTCTGTGCATGCCCGGGATCCAAACCCGGGCCACCAGTAGCGGAGCGCACGCACCCAATAGCTAAGCCCGTGGAGTTTTTAACTCTCAGATTTGTCCACACTGAGCCTGCAGCAATTCACCAATTACAGTTTGGGTTCTCCTACCCGAACACTGATTCCTGCGTGGTATCCGCTCATGAGTCTCTGTTTAGGTAAGCTGTAATGACCTGGATTCTCCTGTCTGTCTCTCCAATCTTGGGGACAGCAGTTTGCCTTGTATCCTCCTCTCTCTTATGGATCCAAGAAGAGTTGATGATTTTTCCATCTGTTGAGCTTTCTACTTGTTGTTAATTGGCGTGGTGGCTTCCAAGCTCCTTACATGTGGAACTGGAAACCAGAAGTCTATCCTATTGCTTTTAAATTAAAAATCAAACCACTTCATAAGGACCATTTGTTTCCATGTCTTGGTACCTGTCCTCTCTTTCAGCTTCTTTCACCACCTGTGCTCTTGGAGCCTCAATCACACAGGCCTCCCTACCTTTCCTCGGACTGGCCATGTTTTCTCCCATCACAGAGCTCTGAACATGGATAACTTCGCCCTGAAATGCTCTCCAACTTCATCATCTATCTTTGCCCAGTTAAGCCCTACTCATCAGACACAGCTCAATGGTTGACTAGAACTTTCGAGATGTTCTGACTAAGACAGATGCCTACATTATTAGACCTCATAAAATCATGTTCTTTTCCTTTAAGATAGCTTAGTACATAATTACACCTTTTCTGTCCTTCCACCTATATTTCATTCCTGTTGTGACGTCATTCTCAAACAGGCCTGCATTGGCCAAGGCCTGATGTTAGTCTTTACTCACAGAAGCACGTTTAAATACATGCATATAATATGATATTTGGTATGCATATAATTTTTTGTTTATCTCTTCCCCTCCCCACTTGTTCTATTATTTGTTTTGCTTTGGTGTACTTTTTTTTTTTCCTAGGTTTTCTTGATTCATTTTGTCGTGTAGAAAGTCTTACCTCACCTTTGTAACCTCGATCTCAGGGAAAGGTTAATATTCACTTCAGGTTTATTTCAAAACATTGGTCTATTTTAAATTTTATTTTATCTTCCTACAAACTTCTAAATAAAGTAATCATGTTTTATTAGTACCATTTTTACAGAAAAGAAAACTATGATTCAAAGAAATCCAGTTACTGCCTATGACTCAGTGGTAGTCTGGGTAGTAAACATGGTTGCCTACTGTAGGGACACCACGTATAGCCCTGCTGGCTTTGAACTTGATGAAAACGGTGCTTCCTGGGGTTTTGCAGCCTACAGCCTTCACCACCATCCAGTGGCCTAGCAATACAGTACCCACTGCAACAACGCAATTTCTAATTTAGTATTTTTTCCCCAGGACCACTTTGCTTTTCTACCAATAGGCATACAAACACACACACGCACACATATTCCTATGCACACATAAACGCACACTGTACTGCATTCATTGTACTTATAGCCTCCAAATTAAATCATTACTAGTGCTAGAAATGGGAAGATATTTTCTGGAATCGACCTTTATGCTAAGGATGAATGATGGTAATTGTTCCGTAATATTGCAGGGTGAAATATGCAGAAAAACATTTTCCTATGAATATACACACAGGGCACATACTTATACTTAAATACTCACTCCTCTCTAATCTGTATATTATCATAGTTTAACAAAGCAGAATTTTTGAATAATACTTTTAAGTTAAAATATTCTAAAATTACCTGGCAATCAGTTCCTATATTTCAAGTCTGAGGTTTAAACAATAATCTATTTTATAGTTTCTGTCGAGATATTCTAAGTTCTAAGAAAATTTAAACATAGATGCATGCTATAAATAGTTTAACTTAATGTATGTGGTTTATTTGCATGTGGGTACCAAGTAGACAGGAAGCAACACATAAAACATTTGATTTTTTAAAAATAAATTTAAAAAAAGATTATAACGTAGAAATATTGCTTAAATATTACTAATTGATTTCAAATATTTACTTAATTCCAAGAAGAAGGGAAATTAACCAATAACAACATATTTGTCCATTTTGAGGAGTAGAGTTTTTTGCAAGCTACATTAAAAATCTCTAGTATAAATTATTTCTGAAACAGAAAAATTTTAAATAACCTAAATTAACTTGACACAGATTACCTAAAATTAAAATGCAACTGTCATTTCTGCCACTAAATAAGTAAAAAATCTTTCTTAAGAGACCTAAATATATCATCTGTCCCTAATGTGGGGAAATGAGAGCTGTACCTAGGGGAGTTTTTCTGTTGCTATCGTCATTTTTCTAGGTGGTGTGGTCATTCTTTCCACACATATTATTTTTTTTGGCTGTGACATTTGTGAGGTTTGCTAGAGCTGCTGAGAATACTATAGTGAACAAAAA
Organism: Ceratotherium simum simum; assembly: GCF_057802395.1. NCBI lineage: Eukaryota > Metazoa > Chordata > Mammalia > Perissodactyla > Rhinocerotidae > Ceratotherium > Ceratotherium simum. The sequence goes on along the minus strand of NC_141935.1, from coordinate 13,945,594 downwards.
TGTATAAAAAAAAAAATAATAAACACCAAAAATTAAACCTCAGGTCCTTATGGAATTTAAATTTTTGTGAGATAATTAAACAATGATTAATACACCAATGAATAAGTCATATAATTTAAACACTAATAAATATTATCTAAAAAATAAGAATGAATGGAGACAGATGGGAGTGTCGGCTGACTAAACATAGTCAGAGTGGGCATCCCTGAGAATGTGACAGAGCAGAGACCCAAAGAGGGAGAGCTATGTGGACATTTATGAGCTGAACAGTCCAGACTGAGGCAATTGAAAATGCAAAGACTGGGAGATAGGAGCATGGCTGGGGTGTTCGAGAAATACAAAGGATACTAGTATGGCTTGAGCAGAGGCGGCCAATGGAAGAGTAATAGGAAATATAGTTAGAGACGTCGCCCGTGGTTACAGCATGCAGAGAACACTAACAACTTTAGGTTTTATTTTGATTATTATGAGAAACTAGTGCAAAAGAATGACTAGGGAAACGACATGATTTGTGAATATGTATTTTGAAGAAATGCCGTGAACTATTGTAGTCACTGTTGGGTAAGAGAGAAAGCAGAGTGAGACTAAGAAGCTGTTGCAGTGATCTGTAGGGAGACCAGTTTGGCTTGCGTTAGGGTGGAAGAAAAAGAGGTGCTGGATATCCCTCATGTTAGAGATGGGAAGAGAAAATCCTAAGGGCTGCCTCATCACCTCAACATTAGAAGTCCTGAGACAGGCAGTGGAACATCCTCTGCACTCTGAGCTGGAGGAAGTAGTTGTCATCGTTGACCATGTTGCCCTTCAACACACTTGCCTTTCCTCAGGATTGGTGTAGTGGGATCTGAGAAGTCTGAGGGGAAAATGGGAGCAAAACAGGCTGGTCAACGTGAGTTCTAGGCTATATCCATTATAATTTCACTTGCCAGAGCCTCATTCATTAGAAATCAGCAGTGGGCTTGGAAACAAACTTTTATAAATAATACCTTCCCCTGTCTTCATTTATCTGCTATGGTTGCTCGTGCGCACGTGCACCTGAGGAACTATTTCTGGAGTGGTGGCTGTTGAACCACAGATGCTTGGGTGCAGCTATAAGCCCTGGTCAAAGAACATCCTAATATAATTCCATTAACATACAACTCTCTTTAACAGAACTTTTGGCCACAAACTTTATACTTATAACCTCCAGCTATGGATTTCGCTAATGCTTGAGAGAAGAAACTCCCAAAGTGATGGAATTATCAGTCAGTTGGTGAGTAACTAATGCTGTCTCCATATAAAGTATGAAATGTTGAAGGGCATCTCACTTCAGAAAAAAGAAACGGAAATAGGAAGTTAGCAAAGAAATTCAAGAAGTACCATTTAAATATAGGATTTACAAATAGACCAATATAATGTGTAACAATCATATATGACAATTGAAGTGGTTACTGCATGTCTGAGATACATAAAAATATGACTCTGAATTTTGCTGATTTCTTCAATAATTACGATTAGTTTCTAATGCCAGGAATTGCCTAGGAGCTGAGGTTACAGCAGTTAAAATTTGATCACAGAAGTACCTGGAAACTTGGGAGAAACTAGATATTTCTATCCTTAAGCCTGGATATTCTGCTACTGGTTGTAACACAAGAATCCAAATTTTAAATGCTCCTAATGTACAGCTTTACTTAGTAACCTCTAGTATGAAATATGGTTCTTAGTATATGATTGACAGCCAATCATCAAAATCATTTTCAAATTCTGAGAACAGCTATTGAGTTTATATTAATAAATATCATGGAAAGTTATAAGACATAAGCTATATTTCTTACCTTCCTTTGATCTTCACTGCTCATAGCATTAATATTATAACTATCCTTATTCTCCAAAGAATTATCTCTTTCAAGACATTCATCACCACCTCTGCCACATTACTTATGCATGTTTTATTACTTAAGAAAAAAAGAAATTAAATATCCAGAATGAAATTTGTATCATTTTAAGGATTTAATTCTTTAAAACAAGGACATTCAGAACAAGGGCTGAGTTTATAGTCACTATTTTCTACTGTGTCTAGGCATTGTCCAGAAGTTCAATCATGAAATGTGCGATATTCTAGCTAACTTTACAACTAGTAGAGTTGTGATCATGTGATGCAGTGTCAGGGAAGTGTTCCCGTAATAGATTATTTCCTGTATCACTTATCCACCATGACAGGGCATAGAGCCTGTAGTGACTTTTTTGAAATGCTGCCCTTCATCTCCCATCACTACAGCTCTTCTCATGCTCCTTTCCTAGACTCTCAGGACTTTTCATCTTAGTTCTGGACTGTGAACTTTTTTTTATAACTGAACTCAAGTTAACTTTTTTTTGAGGAAGATTTGCCCTGCGCTAACATCTGTTGCCAATCTTCCTCTTTTTCCCTTTTCTCCCCAAAGCCCCAGTACATAGTTGTGTATCATAGCTATAGCGTTGTAGCTCTTCTATGTGGGATGCCATCTCAGTATGGCATGATGAGCAGTGAATAGGTCTGCACCCAGGATCCGAACCAGCAAACCCCAGGCCGCTGAAGTGGAAAGCGCAAACTTAACCGCTACGCCACCAGACCGGCCTCTAGACTATGAACTTGAGGAATCTTCTCCTTCTACCATTCTCCCTTTCCCCTCAATTTGGCATCACAAAATCATAAAAGAATAGGTATTGGTAGAAAAAATAAGTAAACAACCATGACAAAGGTAGTTATAACAAGCTTATTGCATAATTCTAAACTAGGAATATTAGTTGAGTATATTTTGAATCTCTGAAGGAAATTCTGTAGATAAAGCATTAAAGGAAGCTTGAAGTTGAATAATAGAGTAAGCCGCTAGGGTATAGAGAGAGTTCAGAGATTTCATCCCATTCTCCCTATACCAGTACCACAGTTACATGAGAGCAGGCAGTGCAGGGTGGGGATTGAGAATCCATCCCTATAATTTACAACACATAGTACATTTACAACAATATGTATAAGGTGGCCATTACCATTGCTCTCTCGATGTTATACGTTATTAACACATATGCTAGGAATATATAAGGTCTACAATTTCCAATAATATAGCATATTTTGAGTAGAAATGTACTAGCTACAGTACAGTATATCCTATGATAGAAATTTGTAGTATGAAAGGATTCACCATAAGGGTTATGGGATCAAGAGACTCTGAGAGTTACTGTTGCTGAGTGAGGAGCATTATAACCTGCTTATAATAATCTAGATTAAATTATCTTCATAGACAGAGCATCAACTAGTAAAATGAGAGAATCTTTCTTCAATTCAATAATGGTAACACTAGCTAAATAAAAGATATCAACATCAATCATTCGACAAAGTCTGCAATTCAACTAGCCCTGTAATTTATAATTTAAGAAGAAGAGTCTAAGAGGAAAAAATTTAAGAGGAAGAAAACTTTCTTAGGGTTTAGCTCAACCAGCTAGACAGTGAGATATTACCAAAAAAGATACAACAATCTTTTATTGTGGACATATTATCTTCTTCTTCTTCAAGACTAAATAAGCTGGAAAAAAATAGGACACAGGAAAAATAAGCAAAAAAATATGACTTAGGAAAGATGCCTCAACCTAAGCTAAAAAAAGTCTACTCCAGATTTACCAGAAAATCCTATTTACAAAATATAGGAAAAGACAAATTTTAGAAAGTATATTTTATTTTTAGTAAAATTCAATATAATATGGATGGGCACTGTTAAATACATGAACAAAATTATATCATGAAGACTGAAATGGAAAGGTCCTCAGAATGTGGAAGGAGATAACAAGAGAGCTGAATGGAGTAAAAAAAAGTATAAATGAAAACCAAAAAACAATTGTACACACAATTTTTATTAGAAATAGTAATATGCAAAAGGGACTCTGAAACAAACTCTGAATCTTGATATCAATTCTAATGTGTGTGTGCATTGAGTCCAGAAATCAGAGAAAATAGCCAATAAATAGGAAGTATTGGAGTGACATCAGCATCATGGCAGCATAAGGTGTCCCTTGTTTTTGTCTCCCACCTTAACAACAAAAATTCAGCATCCATTGACAGACAAAAGTGCTTTGAAGGAACTCTGGGATCCAGCGCCAGATGCCAAGGGACCTGGGATGAGTCTTGCCCACCTGTGCCTTGAGTAATAGACAGACCTCAGACCTGGCTGGGGACCCTGCAGAGGCCCGTGAACTGGCTCCAGCCCCTCTTGGCTGCAGTCCAGGAGTCCTTGGAGAAAACTGACTTAGACAATCACTCACAGACCAGAGAGAATTTGTGGAAATCCAGGTTTCCAGAGGGGAAATTCCAGCACCCTGTTGGAGTAAAAAAAATACAAGTTTGGATGCATTAAATGGGCAGCTAGTAAAGACTGGAGGAGGTGACTGCTACTTCAAATGCAAAGATAGCAAGTCAAAACTCCAAGGAACACAAAAAATCAAGGAACTATGACACCACCAAAGGATCATGATGATCTTCCCTTAACAGATCCCAAACACATGGAGATCTCCAATTTAACAGATAAAGAACTCAAAATAGCTATTTTACGGAAACTCAATGAGCTACAAGAAAACACAGAAAGACAATTCAACAAAATCAGGAAAACACTACACAAATGAAACTAGACATTTAATGAAGAGATAGAAATCATTAAAAAAGAATCAGACAGAAATTCCAGAGCTGAAAAATGTAATGAATGAAACAAAAAATGCAACAGAGAACAACAATAGCAGACTTGATCAGGCAAAATAAAAGAATTGGTGATATTGAAGATAGAAATTTTGAAATTATCCCATCAGAGAAGAACACGGAAAAAAGAATTAAAAAAAGTAAAGAAACACTATGTGGCCTATGGGATAATATAAAAAGGACCTTTGTAAATCATTGGAATTCCAGAAGGAAAAGAGAGAGAGAAAGGGGTAGAAAGCTTATTTAAAGAAATAATGGCTGAGAACTTTTCAAATCTGGGGAGAGATTTGTACATACAAGTTCATGAAGCTTATGGGTCACCAAATAGAATAAAACTTTCAAAATTCAAAGACAAAAAGAGAATCTTAAAAGCAGCAAGAGGATAAAAGTTTATAACTTACAAGGAACCTGCATAAGGCTATCAGCATATTTCTTAGCAGAAACCTTACAAGCCAGGAGAGAGTGGGCTGAGGTATTCAAAATGTTGAAAGAAAAAAACTACCAACCAAGAAAACTTTACCAGGCAAAGCATCCTTCAGAAATGAAAAAGAAACTTTCCCAGACAAACAAAACCTGAGAGAATTCATCACCACTTGACCTGCCTTACAAGAAATGATGAAAGGAGTTCTTCAAGTTGAAATGAAAAGATGCTAATTAGTAGCATGAAAATATACAACACATTGATATATAGTCAAATTCAGAATACTCTAATACTGTAATATGGTGGAGAGTTAACCACTTAACTCTAGTATAAAGGATAGAGAACAATAGTATTGAAAATAACCATAGCTACAATAAGAGTTTGGTGTCCTTGGAAGTAATATTTGATGGAAGGAATAGTAAAATCTCAAGACAAGTCATGGAGAACATTGGATATTAGTTTTAGGAACTTGGTGATTTAACACCACTGAAAACCATTAAGTGGTCATAGCTGTGTACTAGAGATCCATCTGGAAGACATGTGCATAGTGTATTTGATGGGTTAGTCTGTGATGATTTCTTCATCATAAGCCAAGTGTTTGATAGATAACTCAATATGAAATGAAGAGGCAGCCGCCCAGCCCTGGTGTTTACTATCAGGAAATGCTTGCCATCCTTATTCCTGCGTGGGTGATGGCCAAACAACTTTTTCAGCCCAATAGCTGGTTATGAATATCTAATTGTTTAAATATAATTTCCTGAAAGACGACTCTGGAAGATCTTGTGCACCAATAGGAAAGCTGGGGAAAAAAATTATCATCTGAATAGACACAATCCACCACTAAAGGCTGACTTTTCATTTCTTCCTGGCAGTATGGGATGTTTTCATGCCCATCTCTCTTACTTTCTTTTTGCCCTGTTTCCCCTGAGATTTTCAGTTCTTAAATAATTGTCAAACAAGAGGTAAATTTGGCGGAAGAGAAGTTATAGGTGAAAAAAGGTACATTGTTACCTCAAAGGGAACACCCAAACAAGTGTATGTATGCCATTTAGTTTTCAGTCTTCAAACCCTGGTGTGTGGATAATGGGGCAGACTTTGGCTGAGGGATAGAGGCTCTGCTAAACTTTTTCTATACAGATAGTTTTATTCTAATTCAGAATGTATATCTTGTATTGCTCACCATATTTGATTTTTTGTTAAGTTCAATTAATCTTATACTTAAATGAAAATTCTCTGCAGATGCTCATTGTGTTTTTCCCCCATGTTAACATATATTTCAGTTGAAAATTGTGAAAGATTGGATCTACGACTGTAAAGCAAGCTACATTTACACAAAATACCCTATTTTTGCTTGATAAAATATGGTAATAAATTGTATGGTTGGTAAATATTTAACTCTGAAGAATTAATCGAGAAGAGAATTTTCAGTATGCTATTATTATTTGTTGATCTTTTTTATGTGAATATTCAGAAGGGATAGGAGATTTTTCAGTCTCTTTTCCTGAGAGTCCATGTATCTTGGAAATACATAATAATTCAAAGAATGAATTGTTAGGTATGGGGCAGATTTAAAAATATAAGTGAACTTTTCCCATCTGCTTGTATACTATTGTGATGTAACTTGCTTTATCAAATGTGATGCAGGCAGACACTTGGAGACACTTGCACACTGGAGTTTGCTGTACTTGGAACCCTGTGTCTACCATGTAAATTAATCTAAGCTAGCCTTCTGGAAGATGGGCACCATGTAGAGAAGAAGGGGTACACCCAGCTGACAGCCAGTGGTCAAACATATGAGATGTGAGGAGGCTGTTCTGGATCATCCACGCTGCATCTGACCTAACGGTCAGCCTGATGGCTGCCTACACATGGATAGAAAAGCCCAGCATAAGTCAAGCTGTGCTGGCCGGGACCAGAAGAACTGAATGTACTAAGAAGAACAGGTGTGCTAACTCATAACTAAAACAATTTTTCTGTATATAAATTATAACATTTTAATTGAATATATGCATGTAAATGAGCTATAATTCTGCTCCTGGCTTTATTACTAATGGAAATTCATGGTAAACCAACATGTAAAATATCAGCTTGAACCAACTCTGTTATGACCTCTATTTATATACAATTTTATTTTAAAGTTTAGCTATTTCAGTGGAGTATCAGATATTGTATTAGATGCCAGAGTTAATTCCAAAACAATTTTAAATCTTTGCCATATGATGTATGCAAGAGTCATCCTAAAAATTCTATCCATGCTTACTCACTAACTCTGTGCCACAGATGCTGATTGCAATATTTACGAAGTGAAACCTCAAATTTGGAAAACACTTAACCATGATTGCCAAGGTACTTTGTTCCCACTTAGTAAATAATGATTAGCTTGTGTCATTCACTGGAAGGGTTACACTTGATAAAGCATTCTAGCAGTCTACTGAATTTAACAAATAGAAATGATCATATAGTGTTTGCATCAAATAACTGATACTGAATTCCCTTAATACCTTATAGATGTGATCATCTGGTTATTCTCCTTCCTCTCTTTTCCCAAATTCCCCAAACTATGAAACTAATGTACTCTTAATTTAAAATCATTCAGGCTATATTTATACCATGCTATTGATAATTTAAACAAGTTTCTAAAATCAATTACATTCTACTCTATATAAGTGTAACCTCACATTACCACTAAAGATGCAGAAAATGAAATTTGATTGCCTGCTCAGGTTATCTGTCATGAGTACCTAATGGAAACTTGCCAAGCAAGCTTTCTGACCAGACTGTCTACACACCATATCAAATGTACTCACCAATGTTTTATGACACTTACTGTTCAGTAACCACAGTTATCATTCTAGGTCTCACAGTGTGAGTTTGTCCTATTGAAGAAAATGAAGCATTATCAAATATTGAACCTCTCATATTTCTTGATAACACTCAGAGGAACTATTCAGTTGTTATTCATCATTTCTGCATCTTAAAATTCTGCACACTATCTACAACGAGATATCTAGAGTTCTGGCAAGCAGAATCTTAATGCTCTAGATATTTAGCATGAATGTCAAAGTCTGTGATTTCCCCCATAATAAATTTCTGTTGACTGTGTCATTTACTGGAAAGGTTACATGTGATTGAATTTATGACCATTTGCTGCTGAACTCAGCTTATAAATTGCTAATGATTCTGGCAGATGATTCAGTTTCTTATGCCAGTGAAATATTTGAGGTTAATTAAATAGCCTCCATCACCTCTTCTCACCAAAATGCCAATGAACTGCTGAGAAGTTAAATAAATGTACTACTTGGTACCCAGTGATGCCAAATAAACCACCCTAAGTACGTACGTTACTGAGCCTATTATAACGATCTGCTAAAACAGAGCATGAAGTATTGGATCCTTAAACATTGCTAAATGAAGAAATTATTTGAAATGCAAATATTTTTTCCAGCACCGTTAGACAAACTTCCATCAGATCAAAGTAAGAGTAAAGTAAATTTAATAATATAGTTATTTAAAAAAATCAGTTTTAAATATACAATAATCAATAAATATAAGATCATAAATAAAATTTTTGCAGACACAATTTTTTACTTCACATAGATGTTTTAAAATCATTTAAGATTATTGCACAAGTAAACAATTCAATGTTTAAAATAATTTACATTTAACATCAAAATTATGCTAAATTGCAGTAATTCAGATAATAATTATTTAAAATAAAACATTCAATGGATTTTCTTTAAGAAGCAGTATCTTTCAGCTATCATGATCTGAGGAAATATTTCAATTTTGCCACAGGTATGATGTTACATATAAATACTTCTAAAGTGGCATTGTTCAAAATCATTAGGACTTATATGCGCGAGATTATTTTCCTGTGCTGTATATATTCCACTCTTCTTAGTTTTTAATGGAACCCTAATTTTTGGATTTTTTTTCAAAGTGGCCACATTCCTAGCTGGAGGGCTACATTTCCCAGTATTCCTTGTAGTTCAGGAGTCAACACTGAAATGTAAGAAGTTATTGGGTAGAGTTTCAAGTAATCTCCTTAAGACTTTGTCTGGGTGATAAGTCTATTTACTCTTCTTTCTGTCCTTTTTCTTTTAGGAATTCTCAAGTTCTGACATCCAACCTGCATCCTAGGTAACCTTGAAGATAATGGAGCAGAAAGATGGAATGAGGGTGCCTAATGACCTTGGAGCCACCTACAGATTTATCTTACATAAGAAAGAAAAAAAAAGTGCTACATTATTTAGGTCCTTTATTTGGTCACTTAGTAACTGAACTTTATCCTAACTTATACAGCTAGCAAATAGCTCATTAATAAATCAAGTGGTATGATAAAATGTTTTAATAAAAATATTAGCCTTTAGTTAATTGAGCAATAATTTGAAAGATGAATGGTCAACAAATTTTATGGAAATTTTTGAGCCATTCCAAATAACAGTTTCCGTATATTTACTTATCAGGATAAAATAGAATGAAGTGTTATTTTAGTAAATATTTATTGATATATATGCAATTTAACCCTATCAGCTCTTAATTATTCTGATCAAAGAGTAGTGCCACAATGATCCTCAGCCCTCTGTATTCATTTGACATTGCATTATCTACCTAGACTATCTCACCCAATCACAGTATTTTAGCTATTGTAGGGATAGCTCTAAAATCATAATCTCCAACCCTGATTTTTCTTCAGAGCTCCAAAATAATTTGAGTCCCTGCATGTGGCTGGTCCTGTGCTCAGGAGTACATGTATGCGAATAAAACAGATTCAGTATCTGCATTCACAAGAGTTAGCAGACTAGTGTGCATGACTGACATTAAACAAACAAATTAGAAATCAGTATATATTTGTAAATTTTGTGAAATGCTATAAATAACAGCTCAGGATTGTGGAAAGAAAGTGACAGGATGGAAAATAGTTAGATTTGTTAGTCGGGGAAAAGATAATTATGAAGAGTCTAGAAAAAAGAGAGGGAGTCATCTAGGAAAAGGGGAAGGAAACAGCATATGAAAAGTCCCTAAAATCAGGGTAGACAACTTTTTACCAAAAGGATGATCCATAAAGGAAAGTCAGTTGGAACTCTTTGAAGTGCTTAAAGCAGGTAAATGAAGGGACATGACTTATTCCATTGAAAAGATCACTCTTGCTGCTCTCCTGAGAAAACATAATAGACTGGATTGGAATACGCTCAGTAAATTTGTTAAACTAAGTCAATAGAAAGCTAGTAAACATGGATGTTTATGTGAAAGCCAGTAAAATCAACTGATGGAAAAAAGTTAAAAATGTTTAAATTAAATTGTCATTGTTTTATTACAGAGGATTACTTATTCATGATGTCAAAATGCGCTTAAGAATGAAAATATCGTATATTATAGGATGATGCACGTGGCAATGCTTTACACATTGTTGTTGATAAGCATACAATGACTTTTTGAGTATTCCTATGTTGTGTTTTATTTTTACTCTATAAAATAGAAGAGGTAATACTGAACTATTATTAAGCTATAGATAAGACATAATTTGTTATATAAACATTATTTTAAAACATTTCTTAACATTCAATTTGATTTTATTGCATGAGTATGCATGTATTTTTAGCAGAGAAAAGAGACTCAAATTTGATCATGAAAGTTTCAGGATGAATTATTTGATAGAAGTTCACTTGTTCCAAATATTGATGTAAAACATGTGATAACTGAGAAAATTATATTGTTCAAGAGATAGATATGATGAAATAATAGGGGGCCGGCCCCATGGCTTAGCAGTTAAGTGCGTGAGCTCTGCTGCTGGCGGCCCAGGTTCAGATCCTGGGCGCGCACCGATGCACCACTTGTCCCATCATGCTGGGGCGGCATCCCACATACAGCAACTAGAAGGATGTGCAACTACGACATACAACTGTCTACTGGGGCTTTGGGGAAAAAAAGGAGGAGGATTGGCAATAGATGTTAGCTCAGAGCCAGTCTTCCTCAGTAAAAAACGGAGGATTAGCATGGATGTTAGCTCAGGGCTGATCTTCCTCACAAAAAAAAAAAAAAAAAGACATAATAGGACAAGCATAGGAAAAAAGGAAATCAAATGATTTAAGGGTTTAACATTACAGTGTCTTAACATCTCCAGAGTAACAGCCAAAGAATAGTAAAATAAATGTATAGCTAACAACCTAATTGGTAGGAAAACAGGAATAACGAAAGTGCTTGATTAATTCAAAAGAAAAAAATAATGAGAGAAAAGGGAAATAAAAATAGTTGAAAATAAAAACCAGAGCAGGGGCTGGCCTGGTGGCTGAGTGGTTAAATGCGGACACTCCACTTAGGCGGCCTGAGGGTTTGCAGTTTCCGAACCCCGGGCGAACACCAACGCACCACTTGTCAAGCCATGCTGTGGCAGCATCCCATATAAAGTAGAGGAAGATGGGCATGGATGTTAGCCCAGGGCCAATCTTCCTCTGCAAAAAGAGGACAATTGGCATCGGATGTTAGCTCAGAGCTAATCTTCATCTTAAAAAAAAGAAAAGAAAAGAGCAAAATGTAGATATAAACCTAAATATATCAGTGATTACATTAAATGTTAATAGAAAAATAATCTAGTTAACGTTGGATAAATTAAACCAAAGTATATGCTGCTTGCAAGAAAAATCATTTTAAATATAAGGATACACACAGACTGAAATTAAAAGGATGGAAAAAATATGCCATGTAAAATGAACAAAAGCAAAAAAAGCTAATGTACATCAGATAAAGTAGACTCTTTGCAAGAGCATTCTTTTCGGTAATAGGTAGAGGGAAATATTTCTACTGGAAGAGATAAAAATTCTAAATTCATATGTACCTAGTAATATAGTTTCAGTATATATAAAGCAAAAACAGAATGAAAAGGAAACTAGACAAACTCACAATCAAGATGAGAGATGTTTAACCCACCTTTCTCAGTAACTGATAAAAGAAACAGAAAAATCATTTTACGAAAAACCTGAACTATACAATTAAGAAACCTGACTGAATTGACATGTATCGAACACCACACCCAACAATGACAGAATACACTTTCTTTTCAAGGGCCCATGTAATGTTTACTCAAACTGAACATTTGCTGGACCATAAAACAAGACTCAAGAAATTTCAAATGATGGAAATCATTCGGTATATTCTCTGACTACAGAAGAATCGATTTAGAAATTGATTATGAAAAGATAACTAGAAAATAAATGTAAAGAGCCACAACCAGCTGACGTGCTTGCTGATGGCAAAGGGAACACGGAATTGGTAGTGGAAGGAGGTTGCTATAAGTTACAACCACATGACGAGTTAAAATAACAAGGACTGTAATCGTCATGAGTATTTTTTCCTTATTTTCTTATAAATATGAGTGTGTGCATTAAGCAAGTGTCTTTGTTTCCCACTCTTATCCTCTTACTATATAACATAAGATGTACTGACTTCTTATTGTAGTATTTAAGTATTATTAACTTTACATCATAATATTTAAGTCATAAGATATCGAAATGAAGATTGAACATCACCTAAAGACTTTCCGTTTACTTCTAGGGAAAGGGTTAGTATGTTTGGTTATACGCAGGATAACTGTATCACATTAGGCAGAAGTACGACCTTGCTATTGTCTTTATTTGGAGATTAAGCATAGTTTAAGGAGATGTGTATGGGTGCCAAGTTGACAAAGAGTGAACTTGTGATGCTTAATTTTGTGTCTCTACTTGGCAGGGATATAGCACCAAACATTGGTCAAACATTGGTCTGGATGTTTCCGTGAAGGTATTTTTTAGATGACATTAACATTTAAATCAATAGATTTATGAGTAAAGCAGATAACCCTCCATAATGTGGATGAGCCTCATCCAATCAGTTGAAGACCTTAGGAGAAGAAATACTAGCCTCTCCTGAGGAAAGGGAACTGTGCCAGCAGACTGTCTTTGGATTCAAGCTGCAACAACAGCTCTTCTCTGGATCTCCAGTTTGCCATTGGACTTGGACTTGCTGATCTTCTCAGTTCAGTTAGTGTGTGTGAGCTAATTCCCTAAAATCTCTCTCTATATATGTAGATATATATATATACATCCTGTTGGTTCTGTTTCTCTGGGAACGATGAACAATAAAAGTGATAGTGATCTATGACTTCACAGAAAACCTAATAATAAATTCCCAGCAAGATTTTTGTGGCAATTTACAAGATTATTTTAAAATTTGTATGTAAACGCAAAGGACCAAGAATAGTTAAGGTAATCTTGAGGAAGAACAAAGCTGGAGGATGGACACTATCAGATATCAAGAGTTAATACAAAGCTACCACAATTAAAACAGTGAGGTATTGATGCAAGAATGGATAAACATTTTAATTGAAGAGACTGGAGACTCTAGAAACCTGCCCACTCATAAGATCAATTGATTTCTATTTCAGATGTATATTGTACAGTGGAAAATGATGAACTTCCCCATAAATTGTTCTTAGTTAATTGGATGTTCATATAAAAAGAAAATAAATCTCTACCTTTACCACATCATATACAAAATGCAACTTCAGATGAATTGTGGATTTCATGTAAAGGTAAAATAATAAAACTTCTAGAAGAAATTATGGGATTATACTTTTATGACCTGGGAGTTCTCAGAGATTTCTTAAGCAGGGCACAAAGTACCCATAAAGGAAAAATTGATCAGTTAAGGTTCATTAAAATTAAGAAATTCTCATAAAATCAGACAAAAATAACTATCCTATTAGAAGTTGGGATAGTAAGCAGGTAGAGTCTGGGGTTCGTGACTGGAAGGAGGCAGAAGGGAGCCTTCTAATGTGTTGACCATTTTTGATTTCTCAATCAGGGTGATTGTTACATGTGTGTGTTCATTTTGTGAAAATATATTGACCTTGATTTTTAGGATAGTGCCCTTTTCTACACTTACCTTATACTTGAATTCAATGTTAAGAAAGAAAAACAAAAACAAAGCTTCTCTTCTTCAGTGGACATCGTTAAGAGAGAAAAATGGCAAACCATAAAGTGGAGAAGATATTTGTAATACATATATCCAACAAACTACGTATATTTAAAGAATTCCTACAAGTCTAGAAAAGATAATCAAATAGAAAAAAATAGTGAAAGACTTGAATAAACACTTCATATGGTGCCTATGAAAGCCAGATGGTTGGTAACTATCTTAAAAGTCATTTTTAATAACTTTTAGTAACTAATACTAATCAAGAATCAGGGAAATGCAAATTAAAATCATAGTGGTTACTACACATATCTACAAGAATGATGAACCCAACAAGACTTATAATCTCAAATGGAGCAATTAGAACTTTAATATATTGATAATTGCAATGTGAACAGACGCATCCAATTTTGAAAACTGGCAGTTTCTTCTAAAAGTCAGCGCTTGTGTACCTTTTGAAGCTACAATTCCACTACTAGGTGTATAGCCAATAGAAATCCTAACATATATAACCAAAAGTGATGTACAAGAATATTCATAACACCACTATTTATAACAGACAAAGATGGAAATACTCCACATGGCCATCGGGCTAGAATGCATAAATAATCTGCAGTACATTTATACAATATAATATTATGCAACAATGAAAATTAAGATATTAAAGCATAGACAGAAAACATAGATAAATCTCATAAACATAATACTAAGAGAAAGTAGCTAGATGTGAAATAGGTCCTTCTGCATGATTCCAATAGGTCATTTTGCATGATTCCATTTATGTAAATTTCAAAAACAGATAAAACATATTAATGGTGATATACAAGTAAAGTTAATTTTTATCTTTAGAAAGGAGTTAGTGGCTGAAAGTAGATATGACGAAGCTTCCTATCTGCTGATAATATGCTGTTTTTCAAAATTTCTTGCTTTGTAAATTTTACATTGTAGTGTTGAACACTTGGGATTCTGTGACTTTTTATCTTTATGCTATTTTTCAATAAAATTTTACTGGAATATTTAATATTTTATTCTACAAAAAAGAGAATAGGGAAACTTGTAGTGAATATGACTGCGATGTGTCATATTTTATTTGTACTTCTTCTATGAGACATAAGTTTTTTATTAACCAAAATTACAGATGAGATAAAATAAAAGAAGAAATCTTATAGAATACTTTAATTTCTTCTGAATGGAAGAAAAGGCACATTCTGTGTGCCTAAGAGGATAAAACTGATTGAGATGAAATTCAGTCACACAAAAAGAGAAATTTATGATTGTATTTTATATTATTCAAACAGCAACTTTCTCTTTCATTCTATTAAACAACAAGATATTAATGTGGAAATTTAGTACTAGAACTCATTTTATTTTGTACTTCTTCTATAAAACATGCAATAATATATTTTTAAGCAATAAGACTTTTTTGCCAAGGAGGAATTTACTTAGGCATAAATAATTATTCATTACATATAACTTTACAATTATACTTACAATTTTTGAGGCACTTGCTAATAGAATTTCATGCACAGACTAAAGATTACATATACAAAGATATATCCAGTTCTCTATTTCCAAAACTGAGATTTTTCTCTACTTGGTCCAGCTTGTCTAGTTTTTATGGCTTGCTTATATTGAACAAATAGTGTACAATGCAGATAAATAAGTAAATATATAAATCTGTAATTATAAATTGTGATAAGTCAAATATAAGCAATAAACTTAATTGCAATGTTACAGAAAACAGAACATAACAGGGAGTAAATATGCTTTTGAGAGAAAGCTCATGGGTGACCTTTTTGAGAAGATTATGTTTAAGTTGCTACCTGAAGAATGGAAAGAAGCAGCTAGGAGAGAATCCAGAGGGATGGCCAGGGCCAAGTTCTTGAGAGGAAGAGCTTGTTCACATTGCAAAAGGCAATGCCAATGTGAATGGAGCTCAGTCATTAGGAAAGTCAGTGTAAGAGTAAAAAGAAGGTGGTAAATCAAAGCCATATCTTGCAGAACATTGTAGGCTTTTAAGGAAGTTCAGAATTCATTCAAAATGTATTGGGATGTTAATAAAGATTTTTAAGCAGGTGAGTAACATGTTGCAATTTAGTTTTGCTGATGTTTTTAAAAATTGATGTAAATTTTATTTGTTCATGGAGTAGATCTTAGGTGGTCAAGGGTGAATGGGGCTGGCTCCACCCAGCTGTGCTCCCAAGAGAGCTGACAATAGCCTCATAGGCTGGAGGCCTGCAGCAATTGTGAACCTCTGAGATAGCAACAAGCCACACTGGGGACCTGGCTCACTTACCAGCAAAACAGCAGCAGGTGTGTGCTATTAGACCTTGCAGCCAGTTGTATTGGGGCCCCCTTCACCCAATAAAGTGACTAAAGTGACCAGAGTAGCCACACACAGCTGAGCCTCACAACCAGCTGGCCTTGGGGCCAGCCTAGCCTATCCATGCACCTGAAGGGAGAGAAACCCTGCCACAACAGAAGGGCACACATAGCCCACACAGGGACCTCCTGGAACATTTGAAACTGGTGATGAGAGGGAAGCACATTGCTGGGCTCTATATGGCATCTTTTACATAACACCACATTTCCAAGATTGGGAGATGTAGCTGACCTACTCAATACATAGATATGAGCACAGAGAAGTAGACAAAATGAGGAGACAAAGGAATATGTTCAAAATAAGGAAACAGGACAAATCCTCAGAAAAAGAACTAAACAAAATGGAGAAAAACAATCTACCTGATAAAGAGTACAAAGTAATAGTCATAAGGATGTTCACTCATCTTGGGAGAAGAATAGATGAACTCAGTGAGAACTTTAACAAAGAATTAGAAAATATAAAAAAGAACCAATCAGAACTGAAGAACACAATAATGGAATGAAAAATTCACTAGAGGGACTCAACAGCAGAGTAGGTAACACAGAAGAATGGATCAGTGAGCTAGATGAAAGAGCACAGGAAATCACCCAAGCTGAACAGAAAAAAGAAAAAAGAATTAAAAAGAATGAGGACAGTCTAAGGGACCTCATCAAGTGTACTAACATCATATTATAGGTGTCTCAGAGAGAGACAAAGGGGCAGAGAACCAATTTATAGAAATAATAGCTGAAAACTTTCCTAACCTAAGGAAGGAAACAGACATCCACGTGCAGTAAGCACAGAGAGTCCCAAACAAGATGAACCCAAAGAAGCCCACACCAAGATGCGCTATAATTAAAATTTCAAGAATTAAAGATAAAGAGAGAACTCTAAAAGCTGCAAGAGAAAAGCAACAAGTTACATACAAAGGAAACCCCATAAGGCTATCAGCTGACTTCTCATATCAGTGTTTGTGATTTACTCCACACAAAGGAAAGCAAATAGATTGCATAATACTTTTCTGAATTGCCTGATCTAAATATACAGCAAAGGTAGCAGATCAACCAACTATAAAGCTAATATGAAGGTCAAAAGACAAAAGTACTAAAATTATCTATTTCCGTGATAAGAGTTTAAGGGATACACACACACACACACACACACACACACGGTTGAATATGATATCAAAAACATAAAATGTGGGCAGAGGGGAGTAAAAGTATAGGCCATTTAGTAAGAGGTCAAACTTTAGAGACTATCAACTTAATATAGATTGCTATTTACATAGGTTATCATATATGAACCTCATGGTAATCACAAACCAGAAACCTATAATAAGTACACAAAAATTAAGAGAAAGAAACCCAAACATATTTCTAAAGAAAGCCATCAAATCACAAGGGAAGAGAGCAAGAGAAGAAGAAAGGAATGGAGAAGAACTACTAAAACACCCAGAAAAAAAGTAACAAAATATCAATAAGTACATACTTGTCAATAGCTACTTTAAATGTCAATGGACTAAATGCTCCAATCAAAAGACAGGGTGGCTGACTGGATAAAAAATCAAGACCCATCTATATGCTGCATACAAGAGACACACTTCAGACCTAAAGACACTCACAAACTGAAAGTGAAGGGATGGAAAAAGATACTCCATGGAAATGGCAATGAAAAAAAGCTGGGGTAGCAATACTTATACCAGAAAAAATAGACTTTAAAGCAAAAACTATAACAAGAGACAAAGAAGGGCACTATATAATGATGAAGGGAACAATCCACCAAGAGGATATAACACTTGTAAATATCTATGCACACAACATAGGAGAACCTAAATGTATAAAGCAATTATTAACAGACATAAAAGGAGAAATAGACAATAACACAATAATAGTAGGGGACTTTAACACTCTACTTACACTGATGGATAGGTCATCCAAACAGACGATCAAAAAGGAAACATCAGCCTTAAATGACACATTAGACCAGATGGACTTAGTAGATATATACAGAGCATTCCATCCAAAAACTGCAAAATGCACATTCTTTTCAAATTCTCCTGGAACATTTTCCAGGATAGATCATATATTAGGCCACAAAACAAGTCTCAGTAAATTTAAGAAGATTGAAATAATACCAACCATCTTTTCTGACCACAATGGTATGAAATGAGAAATCAACTACAAAAAGAAAACTGGAAAAGCCACAGATATGTGGTATTTATGTGAACAACTATTGGGTCAATGAAGAAATCAAGGAAGAAATAAAAAAATATTGGGAGACAAACGAAAATGAAAACATGACATGCCAAAAGTTATGGGCTACAGCAAAAGCAGTACTAAGAGGGAAGTTTATAGCAATAAACACAAGGAACAAGAAACATATCAAATAAACAATCTAACAGTGCACTTAAAGGAACTAGAAAAAGCCCAAATTAAACAATCAAAAGCCCAAAATCAGAAGGAAGAAAATAATAAAAATCAGGGTGGAAATAAATGAAATAGAAACTCAAGGTAAAATCTTGGATGCCAGTAAAGGTGATATTGCACTAGTCCAAGTAAAACCCGATAGGGATTTGGATTAATGTGATGAGTGTAGAGATGGAGAAATGTTAGCATATTAGAGAAACATTTAGAGGGTAGAATCAAAGTGACTTCATGATATATTAAATATGGAAAGAAGTCAGGAAGACTGGGGAATAAAAATTAGTGTTATTTATGGGAAGATACACAAGTTTAAAGTAACAAAAGGAGTTCAAGTTGTATTTTGAACTCTTTAAATTTGATATAAGCATGAGGCATTCAAATGGAGATGTTTTTAAAAAGTGGCAGTTGGATATATGGGTAAAGGGCAGGGAGAAAAGTTAGAACGCGAGATAAAAATTTGGGAGTCATAAGCATATTCAT
Organism: Ceratotherium simum simum; assembly: GCF_057802395.1. Taxonomy (NCBI): domain Eukaryota; kingdom Metazoa; phylum Chordata; class Mammalia; order Perissodactyla; family Rhinocerotidae; genus Ceratotherium; species Ceratotherium simum. Next base: position 13,926,266 of record NC_141935.1, on the reverse strand, counting down.
GTTTCAATCATTGGAATAAATGGAAAAAAAATTTAATAAAAGGAGACCACTGAAATATAAGACCTTTTCATCAGCCTCATGTAGGCATTAGAAATAAAGTAATGAAGGACAGTAATTTAAATGTATTTTAAAATTAAAATGATCCAAACATCAACTTCAACAGAAAAAAAAAAATTGACTCTATTTTTTTTAACTTCAAATTTTATATGTATCTGCTTAATGTATCTGGATTCTTTGCATAGAAGAATCTGAAGGTATATGTAAATGGATATTAGAAATTTAACTTTATTAGAAAACTCCACTTCAGATGAGCAGGACTGATACTTCAGGTGGCATAGATTTAACAGATTGAATTCTACTCTCCTGAGTGCACTGACCCCATCATGGTCCTATGTTGATGCCCATACTCAGTCTGAAAACAAAAGCTTAGAATTTCACATCTTTATTAAAGATTATGTTTTATGTAATTTTCTCTTATAATATATTACTAACCATTATATTCTCAGACCAAAACTATTTTTAATAATCTCTTTTCTTCATAAATAGAACCCCTGCAAATGTTAGACTTGTACTGCAAACTTATGCTGAGAATTAGATACGGTAAACTTGAAAAAAACATCTTTTGATTGAACTGACAAAGGATGATAAAGGCGCTCCTTCTGAAATCTCTATCTCTGCCTTCTTAGCTCTGTTTGCTCCTGACGAGGGCTTTTGACCACAGATTTATTTACTCAACCTATAGTTTATATCTTTTCCCCTGTGTTGAACTCCTAGCATTTTTGTTGTTGTTGTTCTCTTAAACTCTGTGGGAAGTTGAACACATTTAAGTGACTTAGAATTATGAAAATATAAAACCCTGCACTTTATTGCTTTAAAAAGTGATGTCTTTTGAACATAAAAACAGTGGCATTAATCTGCATCACATTAATGAAATGTCAAGGAAAATATAACAATGTCAGAGGTTACTGACAACACCAGAGTCATGCATTCATATGAGCAAAACAATGAATGAGTTCATCCAGTTTATTTAGATCAGGCAATTCAGAAAAGGATTATGCAATCTATTTGCTTACCTTTGTACGGAGTAAATCACAAACACTGATATTTTTATTATGCCAAAGGTCGTAATGAACACGCCGATTTCACTTTTTGCATGAATCCTAAATCAAATATAAATAAGAACAGTTCAGCAGTACATTAAAAAAATAATCCAAGATAACGTGTGTTTTGTTCTAGAAATGTTGCAATTATTCAATATTTGGAAACCTATTAATATGTTAATAGACCAAAGGAAAAAAATCTGATAATGGTTAAAAAACAACATTCATTCTGGATAACTCCTCCTATACTAGGAATAGGAGACTATTTCCTTAACATGATAGCGAGATTTATCTTAAAACAACATCCAAGTGTAACAATATGTGCTCCTAAAGCATTCCCATTAAAATCGGGCAAGTTAAGCAAGATTGCTATCCTCACTATCACTTAGTAGTGGTGTTGGGTGTTCTAATCATTATAGTAAGAGAAGAAATAGAAATAAAAGAGGAAATTAGCAAATAAAATTATTATTTTTTTGCAGGATCTATGATTTCCTTGAGAAACTAGAAAACCCAAGTAAATCAGCAGACTAAAGCTATAACTATTAAGAGTAACAGAAGTGTTACATCAATGAATGGCCTTCATATACTGGGACCAAGCATTGGTTTGCATTTTCCACAATAGAATGGGTTCATAGATGGTTTTCACATTAGATAATAACGTATTTCTATGACAAAATAAACAAAACATTGAAGTGTGTCTTGGAAGCAAATGTTAAGAGATATCTCAGCACATTTGTGATGCACCTGTAAGGTACTGGTAAGCATATGTAAGAATGTGAATGATTTAGCATAAGTGGGTTACCATCACATATTTCCCCCTTAAAGCACTTTTTGTTTTTTGCCAATTCTCCTTCACCCCCTCGATCCTCCACCACTCCAATTTCTCTCCTCCCCTCTACTCCTATCTGTAAGGTGACCATTATTAACAACATGTGTGTATTTTTTTTTTTTACATTCCTTTTTCTCCAGTTTCATAGTACATACAAAATACACACATGCACACACACACCTGTGCATACATAGTTCTTTGCCACTGTTTGCTTAATCAAAAAGGAAAGATCACATTAAATAGGCCTGTACAGCTTTCTTTTCTCACTCAACAGTACATCATCAAAATCTCTCTAAATCAACTCTTATAACTCGACCTCATTCAGTATAGTAGCTTTATATTTCTTGATGTAATGTTCTATAATTTATGTAAACTTTTTTAATACAGACATTCACTAGGATCCTAGTATTTCAGTTACCATCACAATGTTGAGTAAACATTCCTATACATACTTATTTACATGCAGCATTTTTGTTTCTAGCTCTCCTACTTACAATCCTAGAGAGCCCCAGGGAATTTATTTTCTGCAAGGACTCCACATCTTAGTTCACAGAGCTGGAGCCACTGAACAGAACTTGTCTCAGTTTCCAAACACCACGTACACAAATGTGCCTGCTTATGTGTTATCTTTACTCGTTCCATCCTGGTAACATGAAGCAGATGTTCACTCTCCTGTTTCAGGCAAATCCCTCCCCCATTGATTTGAATCCCATCCCCTATTACATTTATCAAAAGCTTCATTACATATCTCATCCTTTCTATCCCAAATATTCAATCTTTTTTTAATTTTTACTTGACATTTCCCATCAACATTTAAGTATGTATGTTTCCTTCTATCGTAAAAAACAAAACAGGTAACATAACCTCATCTTCTCTTGACTCTACATTCTCCTCTGGTTACCACCTGTTTCTCTCCTCTCTTTTCCTGACAAACTTCTTGAGCTGTCAGTGCTGACTATCTCCATTTGATTGGCCTCCTGATCAACTCTAAACTCCTCAAATCCAGCTTTTGTATTCACAGTGCCAAGAACCACAATATCTTTCTGATAAAAACAAGACAGCATTGATCTTTCATCAGCTTTTGACTCAACTAGTGACTAAGATTAACTGCTATGATGGCTAATTCTATGTGCCAGCTTGACTGGGCCATGGGGTGCCCAGATATTTGGTCTAAATTTATTATGAGTGCTTCTGTGAGGGTGTTTTTGGATGAGATTAACATCCGAATCAGTAAACTGAGTCAAGCAGATTGCCTTCTCTATTGTGGGTGGGCCTCATCGAATCAGTTGAAGGCCTGAGTAGAACAAAAAGACTGACAGTCCCATGAGCAAAGGCTGACTGCTTTGAGCTGGGACATGGGTCTTTTCTGATCTTCGGACTCAAACCGAATTATTGGCTCTTCTTGAGTCTCAAGCCTGCTGATTTTCAGACTGGAACTTACATCATCAGCTCTCCTGGTTCTCAGGCCTTCAGACTCAGACTGGAACTACACATCGATTCTCTTCAATCTCCAGCTTGCCAACTGCAGATCTTGGAACTCCTCAGCCTCCATAATTGCATGAGCCAATTCCTTTTAATAAATCTATCTATCTAATCTCTTAAATTGTTATTAATAGCTATATCTGAGATATGAAATTGCATGCAATTTTCATTTTAATTGTTGGTATCTGTGTTTTTCTAAAATGAGCATGATTCATATTTATTAGAATGAAAAAACAATGGTGGTTGTTTTTCTTTTTTATTAATGTATCTCAAGGAATACCATATGTTATTGACTGAATGTTTGTGTCTGCCCAAAATTCATAAGTCGAAGACCTAACCTCCAATGTGATGTCTTTGGAAGTGGAGCCACTGGGAGGTAGTTATGTTTAGATGAGGTCCTGAGGATGGACGATCCGTGATGTGATTAGTGTGTTTCTAAGAAGAGGAAGAGAATGGAGCTTTCTCTCTCTCTTTGTCACGTGCAGAGAAAAGGCAGCCATCTACAACTAGGAAGAGGGACCTCTCCAGAACCCCACCATGCTGGCACCCTGGTCTTGGACTTTCAGCCTCCAGAACGCTGAGAAATAAACGTGTGTCATTAGGCCACCCAGTCTATTGTATTTTGTTATGGCAACCCGAACTAAGACAGCATCATGTTTAAAAAGGAACATTTCAGGTAAACAAATTCAGTTAAATTTTAAAGCAAAAGGTGGAATAGAACAGCATGGTGGAAAGTGTATGAGATTTGGAGTGTGATGAACTTGGTTTTACTACCAGTTCTGCCAATGGACTTTGGATCAGTTACTTAGCCTCTGAGGGCCAAGGAGCCTTATCCCAAGAATACCTGTCTCAAAGTTTTGAGAGAAATTGTGACATATTGAATTTAATGTACTCACCTCATAGTAAATGATCAGTCAATAGAAGTTATTATATTTAGGTTGTTCAAATATATTACATCAAACAGAATTCTATTTGTTTGCGATGCGTTTCTCCCATTATAACAAAAGCACAATGATGGCAGACACTGTGTTTGTTTTCTTCATATCTGTTTGTTCATATTTGTTTTGTTCATATTTGCCCAGAGAAATACTTGGCACATGAAAGGCATTCAATAAATGTTTTTGAACACATGAATGAATAAATGAAAATTAGGTAGGAAAAAAAAATTCATCTTTATCTTTATATCTTAGTCAAAATAGTGTTGAATAACGGCCATTAAAAGATTATTACATTGGGGCCGGCCCCGTGGCTTAGTGGTTAAGTGCGTGCGCTCCGCTGCCGGTGGCCCGGGTTCGGATCCCGGGTGCGCACCGAGGCACCGCTCCTCCGGCCATGCTGAGGCCGCGTCCCACATACAGCAACTAGAAGGATGTGCAGCTATGACAGACAGCTATGTACTGGGGCTTTGGGGAAAAATAAATAAAATCTTTAAAAAAAAAAAAAAGAAATGTTCTTATAAAAAAAAAAAAAAGATTATTACATTGGGGTATCAATATTTTAATTAAAATACATCCCTAAAACAGTATTAAAATATTTTAAGGAACTAAGAAGATTGGCTATTATTTAACCTATTAAGAAGCAGTCAGACTTGTTCTTTCATTAACAAATCAAAGCTTTAAAAAGGGAAAGGAAAAAGATGAGAACAAAATAGGAACTAATTAGTTAAAGTGATAAATTAATGCCAAAGAACCTTGTGAATACTGATTAATCTCCTGACATTCCAACTACCTTATTATTTATTATAATCCCCAAGTAAGATTTACTTAGCCCTTTCTAAAAGGTAAATGGTTCCAAAATTATGTCGAAGGACCTATTTCTCTTGTTACCCAGCGATTTTCTCCTTCTGGCTTATTTTGGAAAGAAAGAATATCATATATAAGTATATATGTGTATTGTGTGTATGTGTGTATGTGTTATATATGTTTGTATTTATCTACTCACAGTTACATATCTATCATTTTAATTATTGAGTTAGTTAAGAAGCTTTGATCACCTTAAAAATATATTTTTAAGCCATAAATTCATAGTTAAAGCATAGCTCAATTTCTTTGCCTGACAAATTTTCCTTGGAAGTTCAAGGGGTAACAGAAGAACATTTAACACTTGAAATTGTTTCCTTCTTTAAATTATAGATTTAGAGACACTCGGGAATGAAAAGAACTTCAAAGATCTTTTGTCCAATCACTAAAAATGAGTTTACTCTACATAAAGAACTACCTGTTCCAAACTGTTATTGAGATGCTACTTGAATATCTTTGATAGTGAAAGTTCCATGAGGGAATATTTTTCTTGGTGCTGCGTCATCAAAACCTAGAAAAGGGTTTTCACATAGTGAGGATTCAGTAAATATTTCTTGAATGAATGAATGAATGAACTAATTGCTTTCTGAGGCAAAATCAATTTTTATTCTTTTTTCAAGCTTCCTTAGTGATTTTCTGAAGAAAAAAAAAACGTGCAATGTCTACAGTAGAAGAAAATATGCAGAGGAAAATACTACAGGGAACAGTAAGTCATGGATATCTTTTCTTTCCAATAAATATAGATCAATTACATCATGTTTAATAGCTACAAGCGATTCCTTTTAACCTACATATCGTAATCTATCTTACCACTTCTCTTTTGCTGAATATTTACACTGTATCACATTTTTGTTATTAATAACACTGTGATAAATATCCTAGTCCTTACCTTGTTTCTTGTGTATGTGATTAAAAAAAGGACTTAATATAAATTAACTTGCTCTCTAAAAAGCTCAGATCAATTTATATTCCTGCTGAAAGTGCATTAGAATGCCAACACTGGGCATTATCTGTGTGTTTTAATCTTTGTAAAGCTGATAGGTGAAAAATGGTATTTCATTGTTTATGCTTACGCACGCGGCGTAACACAAGTGGTCAACAGCATGGACTTGGGAGTCAGGCTGCCTAGGCTGGAATTCCTGCTTTACCACTCCATAGATATGGAGCCTTAGTTAACTTCTCTGAGTCACAGCTTTTTCATCTAGAAAATAGGGATGAAAAGGGGGCCAGCCCGGTGGCGTAGCGGTTAAGTGCGCATGCTCCGCTTCGGTTGAACTGGGTTCTGCGTTGAACCTGCCCACGGTTTGCAGGCTCGGATCCCGGGCGTGGACCAAGGCGCTGCTTGTCAAGCCATGCTGTGGTGGTGTCCCATATAAAGTAGAGGAAGGTGGACACAGATGTTAGCTCAGGGATAATTTTCCTCACAAAAAAAAAAAAGGGCGGGGGATGAAAATAATACCTACTGGATAGGGATCTTGTGAGATTCAGGGAAGTAATGTGTGTTTTCAGCTTGGAACAGCGCCTGACACACAGTTAAGTTGTTGTGTTTATTTTATTATTACAACATAAATTATATTTTCTTCTCTTAGGAATAATATCCTTAGCTAACGTCGTTGTCTATCTCAATTTTCATTTTGTATATATGTGTGAGTATACCATCTCTCTATCTCTCCACCTCTCTTTCTCTATTTCTCTCCCTATCCATCCATCTATCTATGTAGCTATTTATCTATCTATCTAAAATATTGGGAATATACATGCTTTTTACACCATACTGAAATTTTTTTCCTTTGGTAATTATACTAGTTTGCTAGGGCTGCCATAACAAACTACCACAGACTGGGTGACTTAAAGCACGGAAATTTGTTTTTGTCAGTTCTGGAGGCTGGAAGTCTAAGATCAAGGTGTTGGCAGGTTTGGTTTCTCCTGAAGCCTCTCTCCTTGGCTCCACCACTTGCTGTGTCCTCACATGGTCTTTTCTCTGTGCATGCACATCCCTGAGATCTCTTCCTCTTCTTATAGGGACAACCGTCAGATTGGATTAGGACCCCATCCTTATGACCTCGTTTGACCTTAATTAGCTCTTTTTTTTTTTTAATATTATTTTCAGGGTTTTTTTGTGTGTGTGTGTGAGGAAGATCGGCCCTAAGCTAACATCTGCCAATCCTCCTCTTTTTGCCAGGAAGACTGGCCCTGGGCTAACATCCATGCCCATCTTCCTCCACTTTATACGGGACGCCGCCACAGCATGGCTTGACAAGCGGTGTGTCGGTGTGTCGGTGTGCGCCCGGGGTCCGAACCAGCGAACCCTGGGCGGCCGCAAACCCCAGGCCGCTGCAGCAGAGCGCACGCACTTAACCGCTTGCACCACCCGGCCGGCCACTTAATTACCTCTTTAAAGGCCCTATGTCCAAATAGTGTCCTGGGGTTAGAGCTTCAACATGTGGATTTGGGGGGACACAATTCAGTACATAACAGTGATTTTTACTAACCGTCTTATCTCGGTAATATTTTTGCCTTAAAGAAGTTTCTTTTAAACATTTTAATGGAAGTTTAACATACATAAATTACAGTCCACAAAACACAAATGTGCAGTTTAATAAATTATCAGAAAGTGAATGCACCTGTGTAACCAATACCCAGGTCAAGAAATAATATATGACCAGCACACGAGAAGCTTACCACTTCCCTTATGCCTCCTCCTAATGCCTCTCTTCTCCCCTGTTTTGAACTTTAAGTAAATGAATCAAATAAGTATGCACTTATTTGTGTCTGACTTCTTTTGGTCAACATTGTATTTATGAAATTTGTCCATGCTATTTCATGAAGTTATAGTTCATTCATTTTCATTGCTATGTAATATTTGTTTGAAAATTCTAAAACTCATTTATATGTATTACTATTAATGAACTTTTGTGTTATTTCTAGTTTGGAGCTATTAAAAATAATGCTACTATAACAATTCTTTGTACATCTTTTGGTGCACTCTTGCACACATCACTGTTGGGTATAAACTTCAAATGCAATACTTGGGTCAAAGGATATGAGTTTGATCAAATATATAGGATAATATCAAAGAGTTTTCCAAAGGAGCTGTACCAATTTACACCCTCACTGACATGTATGAGAGTTCTAATGGGTCTACATCTGCTACAATTATTGTCAGGCTTTTTTACGTGGGCCATTCTGGTGGGTGTGTAGTGGTATCTCATTTTTCATTTTAAGTTAATTTTTCCCTTATTAATTATGAGTTTGAATGATTTTTTGTATATGTGGCTATTTAAAAAAAACTAAATTTTAAATGTTTGTGCAGTTAAATGCATTTATTTACAATTCCTAATTTTTAAAACATCATAGAAAATTTTCCCAATCTAAAGATTTTTTTCTTTAAATTCATCAATGTTATCCTCTAGCATTTTTATATTATAATACTTTATATTTAAATATTTGATCCCCTTGGAATTAATTCTCATATAAGTTTGCTTACAGGTAGGAATCAGATTTTTGTTAGTCCAAGTACGCTCTATTGGTGGGGCTAATCTTGGTGGGTTACCCTTAGTTTTCTCATCCACTGACTGAGATTTTGACTTGTCATTGGTGCTGATTCTTTTTCCTGTATTATGAAGCATTTGCAGAAAATTGCCACGTCCGTGGGATACATACAAAGAACTTTTCTTTTATTCCTTGAAGTATTTTTCTTGTTAAACATGGACCATATTTTCAGCATTGTAGGTTCATGAGTCTTTTCAAGCTAATTCAACTTTTCAGTTTATTGGATCCCTCACTTAATATTTCAGAGAGAATCACAGGATGAGCAGGGTGTTCTGGAAATGAACTTGTCTAATGCCTCCCTATCACATATCAGACATCCAGCTGTCTCTGCAGCTCTTAAAAATAACTGTGTTATTTTTTGGTAACACATTTTTACCTTTCTCATTTCTGGTATCTACCTACAATTTCCTGTCTAACCTAAGTCTCTTGTATTAAATGTAATAAATTCAGGGCACTAGATTTTAAGTTTCTTTAAGTACAATATTCTATAACAAGTTTTATAAATTTATCTAATATTCTAGATCCCATAATCTGAATCAGAGAATGAAATATTTGTCTAATAGTCTCACCTAGGGAAAACAAAATATCTTTAATTATTTAGTTCTCATAATGTATACTAAAAGCCATTATAGTCTGAGTTAACGATGACTGAAACATAGTAGGGCTTCATAAATAATTTTGAATGAAAGAACAGACTCAGCTCGTAGTGAGAAATGCATTCATGATCCTTATCAAGAAAGCCATTAATCTAGTTCATAAATATTCAAATATTTGAGGTATTGTAGGAATTTGGACTGTGAAGGAAAAAAAAAAGGAACGGTGCTGAAAACGCATAGCTAAAGCCAAAACTGCAGTTAGGTTTTTTGGAATGGAGTCAATACTTTAAATATACTCTTAGAATAAAATAGGCAGTTAGCAACGTATGGACCAAAAAAAAAATCAATGTTATATGAGAATCTTATTTATGGATACTTCAACAGAGTCCTTTGGACACTCATTCCTGTGATCCGATTTTCAAGCACAAAGTATTAGTCTCAGCTCTGATACAATCTCCTCTTATATCTTCCTGGCGCCCTCTTCCTAATCCTCTTTCCCTCTCAAGCTAGGTCAGGTGTCCCTCCTCTCCCCCACATCATCTTGTGCCTGTCTCTGCAGTTAAAATTACGACAATATTTTCAGTAAACAGTATATGTTTTTGTGTCTTTTTTCCGCAGAAGTCTGTGTGGTCAGGGACTATTCTATTTATCTTTGTGTTCTCAGCACATTACATAATACTTGACACATTGTAAATTCACTCTACATTATTGTTTAACAGAACCACCTTTCCAATTGAAAGGCAGAATGCAGTAACACCAGTAGGAGCAGACTTAAGTTAAAGACTTTCCCGTTTATTCACATAGAGCTCACCTACGTCCTAGTGTCCTAAAGATAATTGATAACAGCTAATATTTATTTATCACTTATTATGTCCAGGCAACATACGGATAGTGTATTAGTTTCCTAGAGCTTCCATAGCAAATGACCACAAACTTGGTGGCTTAGAACAACATAAATTCATTCTGTCACAGTTCTAGAGGCCAGAAGTCTGAAAATAAGGTGGGAACAGATATTTCGTCCAACTCCATGTCTATGCTGAAGCCTGGAAATAAGGGGTTTTTTTGTTTTTTTTGTTTTTTAAGGAAGATTGGCCTTGTGCTAACATCTGTTGCCAGTCTTCTTCTTTTTTCTTTTTTCTCCCCAAAGCCCCAGTACATAGTTGTGTATTATAGTTGTAGAGTTCTGTACGGGACGCAGCCTCAGCATTGCTTCATGACCAGTGAGTAAGCCAGCGCCCAGGATCCGAACCAGCGAACGCTGGGCCACTGTAGCGGAATGCACGAACTTAACCACTACATCATCAGGGCGGCCCCTGGAAACAAGCTTTTTAAAGTTCCCCAGATGATTCTCAATCACAGAGAGGTTGGCAAATTGCTATCCCATGGAACCCTCCTCCATTAAAGAAAGAGCTTGGCTTTTGAACTTTTAAGCCCAAATTCTAAAGTTTTAACCTGAGACACTTCATGCATGTTACTTAGACTATATCTCAGTTTCTTTATGTTTACAATCAAGACTTTTACCTTCATTGTCTATTGTGAGGAGTAAATGTGGAAACATAACACATAAATAATGATAATACCATTTGCTGAATTCTTACCATGTGCTCAGCATTGTATTCAAGTATTTTCATGCATTATTTCTGTACCTCTGTCATATTACAGGAACTTAATAATAAATTCCTCTTTTCCATGCAGCCTGTGTTCCAAATATTGTGCGGTATAACTTGAATAAAACAAGACTCTTTTCTCCCTAAAGTCTTTAAGGAAGCATATTCAGTAAATCAAACTTCTTTCTGAAAGGGGGAAATAGGAAATCAGCAAATTAAAAATACAATAAAATTTAGATACAATAGCTACTCAAAGCAGCTGACGCCATGGGGAGAGTGGAATGGTCCAGGCACCTCCATGAAAAACCTGGCTTGTCATTAATGCACGATTTTTCTTAAGTTAAAAATTTTCTCTGCCATACAACAGGCATTTATAATATGGGGATAATGACGCTTACCCAACATTCTTTAAAATGTGTAAACTACGTAAAAGCACTTTAAGAAATCAAAAGTACTATAAAAATACTATTAGCAACAACAATAACATCAACCGTCAATCAATGGTTAAAAATAGAGCTAGCCTAGGGAAATAGATATGGGGGGGCGGGGCATGATGTTTAGCAGCTATGAGCAAAGTCAAAACCGAGTTACACCGTCTTGTATGTTTTCATTTAGGTGGTGGGGGTTGTATGTGGTGGTGCTGTTGTATCTTGTTTCTAAATCTTCCCAGGCCACTCTTTTGAATTTTCCATACCAAGGCTTGAAGGAAGGTTTAAAATTTTCTTAAGAGTATTTTTGTGCCCTTCTGTGGGATGAGTGATGAAATTACTTAAAATATAGCATCTTCTACCAAATACTTTTAATATGTTGTTAAAAATAGTGTTACTTGTCTAATAATATTCTTACACACAGAGAAACTCACAGCATCAAAAATAATGATGCTGGGGCCAGCCCGGTGACGTAGTGGTTAAGTTGGTGCATTCTGCTTCAGTGGCCCAGGGTTCGCTGGTTCGGATCCTGGGCGCAGACCTACTCACCGCTCATCAAGCCATGTTGAGTCTGCATCCCGTATAGAAGAGCTACAACTCTACAGCTATGATACACAACTGTGTACTGGGGCTCTGGGGAGAAAAAAGAAAAAAGAGGAAGATTGGCATCAGATGTTAGCACAGGGCCAATCTTCCTCAAAAAATAATTCTAAAAAGAAAAATAATAATAATGATCTTGCCAGTAACTTTATGTACAGAGAAGTTTGTCATTTAGAGATCAAAATAAATTAAATCCAGTAATGATCCAATTTCAAACAAATGTATATCAAACTTCAGTTATGATGTATTCAAAAGTTTTGGCAAATAATATATTTTAGGATTCTGTTATCATGTTTAAATTTCATTTAAGCATTTTATTTAAACTATTAAGTTTAATTAAAAAATAAGCAACTTTATGCATTTATTGCTATTTTGTTTTTGATCGAGTGGATCAATAAGAGATAAATACATATGCTAAAGGAGGTTTCAAACTTTTTCCCCAAATTTTGTCTTGAGTCAAAATGTTTTGGAACTTCAAAAAAGTTAAAGAAAATTTCATTTTCACTACTTTTTTTTATTGTTGATCCCTCAGTGCTGTCAGATAATAAGTGAAGCAAGAGCTAGAAATGGTGAAATACTGTCAACCAGGCTTTCTCATTGAATTTCCAATCACAACAGAAATCTCATAAGGCACTACTTTCACAGCATCTCAAAAAAATGTGGGGTGTTTAAATATAATCACAAAGTTTGGATTATTATTTAAAACAATCCCCAAGTCATCTGAGGTTATCTATATTGTCATTTTAGTCCTTTTTTTTCTTTTATGGAGTAAAAGGGACTGAACATAAAACATTTCCGTAACTGTAGGCAGTTAGAAAAATACTAATTTTGTAAATCATAATACATTGGTAGAAGTAGTCAAGGTATTAATAAAACTTCATTGAATTAGAATTTGGTGAAAATGTTTCAAACAATTCTCAAAATTCTTTATTATTTGCTAACACTATTTAGTTCTCCATTCTTTAAGTTTGAGATTTCTTATTCTTTAAGAGCTCATGCTGCATTTTAGTTTTTAATCTAATATTTTTGGCTTTTTACACAAGAATTTTTTTTCTGCCCTATAAACATTGGCTATAAGAAAAAGAGGTTTTGAATTATGCTAGCGTATCTTGTTCTTGGAAATTGACCTTGAAAATGGCTAATTGAAGACTGAGAAATGCTCAGTAAAGCACACTCCTAAGCTTATTAACACAGCACTCCACAAATATGTTAGCATCAAACTTTCTTCTTACAAAAGATTTCCCCCCAAAATATTACTATCATTCTTCATTAAAAAGGAATAGTTCAGATGGAATGTTCCTTTTCCCGTCCCCTAAAACCCTGTTGAAAGGTGAATGAAAAGTGCAAAAGGGATTAAATGCACAATAGAGAAGAGAAGGCAGTGGATGTCATCAGTTTGTCAAAGCTGTAATTGGATTTGTGCCAAACGGAAAGTCTATGGAAGAGTGTTGACATATAATTAGAACCGAGGACGAAAAGGCCTAAAGGATGCCCCTAAGAGAGACACAATGGAAGTGGCTTTGTTTTCTTTTCAGAGCCCTGGAGAGCCAACACACCCAGAATCCTTGGATATTGCAGAAGGAGCACAGGGCAGATCAGAAAAAGGCTGATTAATCAGTCTACAAAGAGCCTTCTTGGCTGGCAATGCTTCCTACTCTGTGTGCTGAGTAACTCACAGTCCAGCCATTATCCCCAGGCAAAATCCAGAACACTGTATACATTCTATTACATTTGGGGGAGAATTGGGATTTTGATATTATCAATGTTCCTGTGCAAACCCAGCACATTCTAGCATTTGGGATAACTATGCTCACCTGTCTGCCTTCTAGCCATGCACCACAGAGCAAAGATAATCAGTTCAAGTGCTTGTCTATGTAAGCAGAGCTTCTAGGAAACTCTCTCCTCAGTGGAGGGGTAAGGTGGCTACAAGAGAAGAAGGCTTACCCACACAGCAACAGGAAAAACCCAAGCCAAATGCTAATATGAGTGGATTTAATCCTCATTTTAAAATAAGAATGGATATCCAAAGTTACAACAGATATTTGAGAAAACCAGAACAAAAACTGAAGGATCTAAATGAATAAAGAACATGACTAAGCTGGGAGGAAACAATACTTCAGAGTAGAAAGAAGACTTTCAAAAAAAATTAATTACCATTCTTTTAGAGATATAACTATGTCATACAATGAAAACCTAGAAGTCTATCATGAAAAAAGAAATAGAGAAAAGAAAAGAGTTCTTTAAAATTAACATGTGATTTCTTAGGGGCCAGCCCCATGGCCTAGTGGTTAAGTTTGACATGCTCCACTTCGGCAGCCTGGGTTCAGTTCCTTGGAGCAGACCTACACCACTCACGGGCAGCCATGCTGTGGCAGTGACCCATGTGCAAAGCAGAGAAAGACTGGCACAGATGTTAGCTCAGGGTGAATCTTCCACAGCAAAAAAAGAAAAAAAAAATGATTTCTTAAAAAAAAATTAAAGGTCCATTAAAAGTGTGAAGGCAAAAATCGAGATCTTTTCCAAAACATTCAGCATAAAGGCACAAGTCAGAAACTATAAAAGAGGAATAGAACAGCAAAAGAAAAGACAAATATGAATAATTTAAGAAGTCCAAATTCAAGAAATTAGAATTAAAGAGATTACAGAGAACATGAAGTAAAATAATAACAATAACAATAAATAGAAAAACATGTTCAAGAGTTACAGATAAATCTTCAAATGATGAGGTCTTTACGTTCCAAATATAATAGTGAAAAATGACTCACATAGACTTCATAAACCTTCAGAAATACAAAGACGAAAACAATTTCCAAGAGGTGTCACTACATAACTTATGATCCAACCTGGATGATTCTATAGTCAAAGGGATGCTACTAAAATTACTCCAGACAAGAAGGATAACCCAAGACTATCCCAGACACAATGTGACTTCTGGTAACTGTAAAGGAACAAAATCGAGATTGGCATTCAAATTCCCATCAGCAACACTAAATGTTAGAAGACAAAACAAACATATTTTCCACATACTTAGGGGAAATGATGATAAACCTAGAATTTTATAGGAAGTCAGTGTAATGTCAAATATAAGGACAATAGAAATGTTCATATCTATAGAATCTAAGAAAATGTACTTTTCATGAACTCTTCCTGAAAAAAATGTTTATATAATACTTAAATGAAAACAATCCCACAAGAGGAACAATTAAGATCAAAGAAATGGTAGAAACAAGGAAAAGAAATCCTAGGTTAACAGCACACTGTGCAGTGAGCCCCTAGAGAAATATTCCATGCTTTAGTGGAAAGGTGTAGGCCTCCTTCAAGGATTTCCTTTAGAAGACTGTAGACTCCATGCAATAAATAGTTTAATTAAAAAAATTGACCAGGGCCGGCCCTGTGGCTTATGGGTTAAGTGCGTGCGCTCTGCTACTGGCAGCCCAGGTTCGGATCCCGGGCACGCACCGACGCACCACTTCTGCGGCCATGCTGAGGCCACGTCCCACATACAGCAACTAGAAGGATGTACAACTATGACATACAACTATCTACTGGGGCTTTGGGGAAAAAAAAAAGGAAGAAGACTGGCAATAGATGTTAGCTCAGAGCCAGTCTTCCTCGGCAAAAAGAGGAGGATTAGCATGGATGTTAGCTCAGGGCTGATCTTCCTCACAAAAAAAAAAAAAATGAATTGACCACGTTAAGGATGTGTTAAAGGTGAGTGCTTAAGGAAAAGGCGAGGTAATGATACGCCCCAAGAAAAATGTAAAATGCTATTCTAGAAAATTGTGGTCAAAATATGAAGCACTTAAAATGTGACATAACTTCAATCTATCCTGTTACTCTTAGAATATTCTCTTATTCTCTTTTTTTTTCCTCCTCCCCAAAGCCTCAGCACATAGTTGTATATTCTAGTTGTAAGTCCTTCTAGTTCTTCTATGTGAGCCGCCACCACAGCATGGCTACTGACAGATGAGTGGTGTGGTTCCGCACCTGGGAAACGAACCTGGGCCGCAGAAGCAGAGCGCATAGACTTTAACCACTAGGCCTTCAGGGCTGGCTCAGAATATTCTCTTTTAAATGGCACAAGCTTAGTGTCATAAGGTGATAGGCTGATATTTCCTTTCTTGTATGTCCATCCCATCAAATTGCTTAATTGTAAATTGAACTTTATTTATATAATCATAATATATTAAATACCATTTATTGCTTCTTTTTCCCAAATTTTAAAATCAACCTATAGTCATAAAAACTTAATTACAGTTTTAGAATAAAATTTGCATGTTCTAAACCTTGTCAGTATAAAACTAATGTTAGAGTTGGCAGAAATTCAGATGTGAAAAGGGAGAATAGGGAGAAGGGAGATTAAGTTGCTAATTTTTTGTTTTATGTATTGGAGAATTAGAGAATACTGTCTAAAATTGGTCAAGAATCAAAAGCTTAAGCACATAATTAAGTTTTTTAAGGTATTTGATGTGAAATAAAACAATTATATAACTTTTTTATAAGTTTAGGGGTAGGAAGAATGTGATTTAAGGGAAGTGTAAATGAGCTAATTCTTTTTTAAAGTAGAGATTCAATATTTACTGTCTAAATTTGATTAACCAAGAAATAGAGATATAAGCATATTAGAATTTATCAATAATAAGTCTAGGTTTAATAAGAGAAGCATTTAAAATGCTTGGCTTTTGGGGACGGAAATTTAGAATTAGCTGATTTGGCTGAAAAGTTTGATTATATGCTCTTCTGAATTGTTTGACTTTTTTTCTTTTAACCATATGTTAAACTTATGTTTTATAACCATACTTTTTTAACCTAGAAATATAATTGCCCAAACTATACATAGATGCATATTTGTGTTAACAGAATCACACCATCCATACTATTTTGCAGTCTGTTTTTTAACTGAATGACATGTTTTGGACAATTTTCCACGTCCACAAAAATAGGTCTAACATCCGTTTTAATAGCAGAATGATTTAACTGTATCATATTTGATAAAAGAGCTTTCTTTATCCTGAAGCTATAGATAGTTCCCATTTATTTGGTCTTATAAATTACATGCAATGCATATCTTTGTGCATTTATTATTGCACACCTTGAATATTTCAATTTAGAGAAATTTATGGAAAAAGAATTATCAAGTAAACTGCTATGAACATATGTATGACTACAGGGCCTTCCAAAATATTTAAACCAAGAAAAACAACCCAAATGGCACACAGTAGTGCCTGTGCCCATATCCATA
The DNA here is from genome assembly GCF_057802395.1 of Ceratotherium simum simum. Classification (NCBI taxonomy): domain Eukaryota; kingdom Metazoa; phylum Chordata; class Mammalia; order Perissodactyla; family Rhinocerotidae; genus Ceratotherium; species Ceratotherium simum. Next base: position 13,909,031 of record NC_141935.1, on the reverse strand, counting down.
TCGACACTGAAGCTTTAACACGCATCAAAGTAAATTGCATGACATTAAAA